>NW_026606199.1:1320000-1537500 GCF_029834395.1 Sorex fumeus | reverse complement strand
TGGGTTAACCTGCCGGGGCCTTGACCATGAAGGGCCTAATGGGTTGAGAAATGAGCAGGACTCTGAACGTGAACTCTCAATGCACAAAGGTGCTGGGTTGAAGAAGAGCTGCTTTGCCAGGAAAAGTGAGTTTGGAGATTTCAGGTCTGTTAAACCTCGTGGATTTCGGGCCCTTATGAGGACCTACCCGTCAGCTTGAGTCGAAGGTCCAAAGACCAATAGTGATGGGGCCAGAGAGACAGGACAGTGGACTTGTAGGCAGCCAACCTAGAGCCAGGAGTAAGCCCCAAGCACCGCCGGGCATGGCCCCCAAACCAACCAACAAACCAATAAACAAACACAGATTACCAGCGAGGGCCCAGAGATTCTTGCTTATGAATCGACAGAGTCACGGTCCCCTCTGACTCCAAAATAATCTGTTAAACATGAGACGTGTCACGTTCCTTCCTCTCTCTGTCCCTGGCAGCAAATCGCCCGCTGTGGGCAGCAGATTCCCCCCACTCCGGAATAATCGCCTTCTCTCCCGCGAAGAATTTGACTAGATTGCTCAGATGCAGGGATGGTGCTGTTCTTCCAGGACTCTTGGATTTGACTTGGCAGAAAGTCTTTTGCCAAGTCTTTGGTGGGGGAGGCGCATTGAGCAGTGCTCAGGAATCACTCCTGGCAGTGGTCGAATTGGGGGAACCATATGGGATGCTGGGGTTGGAACCTAGGTCGGCTGCGTGCAGAGCAAATGCCCTCCCTCCCTGCTGTACTATCGCTCCTGCCCTCACTTGACGTAATAGACTTTGATTTCACCTAAGTTGTTACCAAAACGGGTCTTTTAAAATTTTATTATTATTATTATTATTATTTTGCTCGAGCGGGCCCAGTAATGTCTCCATTGGAGACTTTGTTGTTACTGTGTTTGGCATATCGTATTATTATTAATCACTTAACTTCCCGTTAGTCGTCGATTTGCTCGAGCGGGCGCCAGTAACGTCTCCATTTGTCCCTGTCGCGTGCTAGTGTAGCCCAATGGCATCTGTTCGCTCCGGGAACATGAAGGGCCTCAAACCGATCGTTCATGATCTTGACGAAGAAGTCTGACCATCTGGTAGGTGGGCGGCCACGCGGTCTCTTGACATCCCGTGGAATCCAGTCGGTAACAGCTCTAGTCCAGCAGTCGTCTTTAAATCTCATTACGTGACCAGCCCATCTGATTTTTGACGCCTTGGCAAACGAGACAGCGTCCCTGATTCTTGATCGTCGACGGATGTCGGAACTCCGGATTCTTTCTCTCATTTGAGTGAAACGTGATATTCCAAGCAGAGCTCTTTCTATTCCTCTTTGGGAGACCCGAATAGCATTCTATTATTATTATTATTATTATTATTGGTTTTTGGGTCACACCCGGCGATGCTCAGGGGTTACTCCTGGCTCTGCACTCAGGAATTACTCCTGACTGTGCTCGGGGGACCCGATGGGATGCTGGGAATCGAACCTGGGTCGGCCGCGTGCAAGGCAAACGCCCTACCCACTGTGCTATCGCTCCAACTCCCCCAAATGGTTTTTACTTAAAAAATGTTTTACTTTGGATTTAACTACTCCGTTTTGACTGTGTTGTTAAGTTGTGCCCCACCTCGGTCCCACCCCCTATTCATGTCGCTCTCTGTCCTGTGGCCAGCCTGAGCACGAATTGTTTCCTGTCACCATTGTCCGTTCTGGTGCTTTGTCTCTTTGTAGCCCGCAGAGGGGTGAGGTCATCCGGCCCCTGCCTCTTTCCCTCACTCGCTCTGCCTTGCTTCCCTCACAGGAGACTCTCTGCTTCCATCCAACTTGTAGCCCAAGGTAGGATTCCATCTTTCCTTCGAGCGGAGGAATGTTCTGTTGTGTCTATATTGTGATGTATGGCGCGATTTCTTTACCCGTTGTCTGTTACTGGGCACTTGGGTTGTCTCCGGATCTGGGCTGTTGTAACAGCATGCCATGACTTAAAGGAGTTTCCATTTTTTTTTTCTAATTTTTCTAATTCAATCAGCTATTTATTCAGCCACTGATTAGCTGATTGAATTGGGCACGAACTCCACCTTGCTTTTCTTTCTTTCATAATTTTCTTTCTTTCTTTCTTTTTCTTCTTATATTTATTTATTGGATCACTCTTTCGACATTTGTTTCGATAGCAATATTCACAACTTAACAGAGTCTGATTAGAAGATAAAGGTAACTGGCAGGTGGGGGAAGCAGAGCACAAAGAAAGAATTCACAGATAAACACGGAGGACTGGGAGCACTGTGATGGGAGTCACCCTTACTTTTCTTTTTTTCCCCATAATTTTATTTATTTATTTATTTTTCTCCTTATATTTATTTATTGAATCACTGTGGGAAAAGTTACAAAGCTTTCAGGTTTAAGTCTCGGTCATACAAGGATCAAACACCTTTCCCTTCACCATTTTTTGAGAAGTCTCCGTCCTGCTTTCCTTGGAGATGACCGGAGGGTGATCTCCCAACCATGGCCGAGACCACCTCCTTCTCTGCATTTCACCAGCACTGGTTATTTCTGGGTTGTTGGATTCGGGTTGTTCTCGCTTGTGCGAGGTGGTGTGTAGGATGACATTGGTTGGCTCTTTGTGCCTTCTCACAGGAAGTTTGGGCATATTGGGTTACTCCCATCACAGTGCTCCCATTCCTCTGTGTTCACCTGTAAATTCTTTCTTTGTGCTCTGTTTCCCCAACCTGCCAATCACCTTTATCTTCTAATCGGACTCTGTTAAGTTGTAAATATTGCTATTTCTCTTCTCCTTAAGTCCCTTGCATAGTTCACAATCACAATCACAGATCATCCTGTTAATCGTCGATTGCCTCGAGCAGGCCCCAGTAACGTCTCCTTCATCCTAGCCCTGAGATTATATTCAAGGCTCTTTAGGAGAATGAGACCCATCATTGTTACTGGTATTTGGCATATTGGGTATGCCACGGGGAGTTTGCCAGACTCTGCCGTGTGGGCAGGCTACATTCGATAGCCTGCCAGTTTGTTCAAAGTAGGAATGAGATAATAAGATGTCATAATAGGTTCCAGGAACTGGTTTTTATAATCTCTGAGTCTTGGCTGTTGATGGGGTTACACGGCACCAGGGGGCCAGTTGGTGGGTGTGACCCCCGCCTACTGGAATTTGGAGGATCTGGGTGGGGGATGCTTGACCCAAATCTGAGTAGGCTTGGAGATCTCAGCCCCGGAACCCGCGTGACTTTGTCCCTCTGCCAGTACCTTCATGTGTGCGGAGAGTGGTCTCAGCATGGTGGTGGCTGGTCCTGGAGGTCTTTGGCTGCCGGACCCCTGGTCAGGGCAGGGAGGAAAGCTCAACCCGCTCCCCTCCAAGGGGCCCCAGCAGCAAGGACAGTCAGGCGCAGGGGCAGGAGACTTTGCATAGTTAATTCAGAGCAAAGTCCTTTTTGTGTAGACATAAGAAGAGAGTTAATGATATGCTTTTGTAAATTGGGAGTTAATTGACTCTGAATGATATTCACTCCTGGGCATCTGTTCTCTCGACTAAAACCTCAGTTGCCCTTACTTCCTACTTATCCCCCCAAAGCAGAGTCCCAACGAGGGACTGGATGGACCAGGGCAAGCAGTGAGCTACCCTGGCATTGAAATGGGCCAGGCCACAGTGCCATGATACTTAACTAGAAGTTAAGAGCTTGGTCATGGACAAACTCTGTCATGATCCAAAAAGTCATATTCGTTGGCCAAGATTAGTACCAGGAATTTTGCTCCATGGCTTGGAGGCCAACCACACATGCTAGGGGAAAAGGGAGCTCAGATAGAGAAGGGAGCACCAAATGAAGGGTGTTGGGAGGATCCTCCCAGGATGGGAGAAGCATGCTGAAAGTAAACTATAGACCAAACATGATTGCCACCCATTGCCTCTTATGCAAACCACAGCGCCCAAAAGGGGAGAGAGAACAAAAGGGAATGCCCTGCCACAGAGGCAGGGTGGGATGGGGGGATGGGGGGTGGGAAGGATACTGGGATCCATGGTGGTGGGAAATGGGCACTGGTGGAGGGATGGGTGTTTGATCATTGTATAATAGAAACCCAAGCACAAAAATTTGTAAGTCTACAACTGCACCTCATGATGTCTCAATAATTTAAAAAAAAAGTCATATTCGAGTTGCTCTTGCTCTGTCAGAGATGACAGTAGTCTCCCATGTGCCTGTCAGGGTCCGCACGGCAGCTCCTCTCCCTGTTTCCCTACCAGGGCTCTCTTGTTGCTGAGTTTGGTCTGCTTTGGAGACTGAATATTTACACTTTGCCAGATGCAGGGCATGTGGCTAATTCAGTAGGGTGAATGTCCTTTGCAGTGAAGAAACCTTTTAGTTTGATAAAGTCCCATACATGTATTTTTGGTTTTGTTTTATTTGCAAGTGGGGGTTGAGTCATTAACAATACCTCTGAAGTTCATATGGAAAGTTCTGTCAACGTTCATTGAGGGAAAAGGAATTTTATGGATTTGGTTCTAATATCAAGGTCTTTAATGCATTTGAAGCAATTCCTTTAGTTTATGATGTGAAATTGGGATAACCTCCCTCCCTCCCTCCCTCCCTCCCTCCCTCCCTCCCTCCCTCCCTTCCTTCCTTCCTTCCTTCCTTCCTTCCTTCCTTCCTTCCTTCCTTCCTTCCTTCCTTCCTTCCTTCCTTCGTGGTTTATTGGTTTTTTGTTTGTTCAGGCCACACCCATCAGTGCTCAGGGTTTACTCCTGGCTCTGCCTGGTGGATCACTCCTGGTGTGACTCAGGGGACCCTATGGAGTACTGGGGATTGAACCCGGGTCAACCACATGCAAGGCAAGTGCCCTCCCTGCTGTCCTATTGCTCTGGCTCCATAACCAGTTTTACCAACACCATTTGCGTAGGGCTACCCTCTGGTGACTTTGTCATGAACTAACTGACCTTTCATCTGAGGGTTTACCTCAGGATCCTCAGTTCTGTTCCATTGGTCTGAGAGTCTGTTTCATTCTACCAAAACAGTGTTTTTGTAACTATTGCTTTATAATGGCTTTTAAAGTCAGGACATGCAATGCCTCCCAACGTATTTTTCAGAATGACTTTGGCTGTTTGGGAAACTTCATGTTTGGATATTCAGGGAAGTTTTGCTTCCACAAAAAAATTTAAAAGTACTTAGGCTATGTTCTTGAAGGATGTCATTGGAATATTTTATGGGAATTGAATTAAATCTGTATAATGCTTTGGGTAGAATGGCCATTTAAAAATGCTAATTCTTTCAAGTCATGAACATAGAATATCTCTCCTTTTCCTTGTGTTCTGTTCTATTTATTTTAACGATGATTTATGGTTTTCATTGTATAAGTCTTTTTTTTTTAACCTCCTTTGCTAATCTTATTCCTAGGAATTTGCTATGTTTGAACACCAAGTAAATGGGTTTAAAAAAACATCTCTTCTAGGTCATTTATATATAGTAATTCAATGGATTTATTGTGTTGATTTTGTGGTCTTCTACTCTACTGTACTGGTGGTTTCATAAGTGGAATCTAGGATTTTTCTATGCATATACAAATAGTTTTCTTTCTTTCTTTCTTTCTTTCTTTCTTTCTTTCTCCTTCCTTCCTTCCTTCCTTCCTTCCTTCCTTCCTTCCTTCCTTCCTTCCTTCCTTCCTTTTCAAAGTCAGATCCCTTTAAATCCTTTTTCCTTTCCCCTCCCCCCCAACTGCTAAGCTAGGATTTCCAGTACTATGTTGAATATTAGCGTGAAAGTGAACAACCTTGCCTGATCTCAGAGAAGAGACTTCCTGTTTTACACTATACTATGTTGACTGTGGGTTTGCTGTATATCGCCTTTGCTATATTGAGCCTAAATTCCATCTTTCCCCATATTTGTGAGAACTGTTATCATGAATGAGTGTTGACTCTTGTCAAAAGCTTGCTTAACCTCTATTATGTGGTCAGGTAATTCTTATCTGTCTTTTTGTTGATGTGGTGTATTACATTAATTGATTTTTTTGTGTATTGAGCCCTGGTTGTGCCCCTGGGGTGAATCCTGCCTGATCGAAGTATGTGATCCTTTCCGTGTCTTATTGAAATCAATTCTCTAAGATTTTTTTTAAGGTTCTTTGCATCTATGTTTATCAGGGATATTAATTTGCAATTTTATTTTTCAGTAAAGTCTCTGTTTTTAGTGTGAACGTGATGTTGGTCTAACATCAGCTATCAGAAAGGATTTCTGTTTCTTTGACTTTTCTGGAAGAGCTTGAGGAAGACAATAGTTTGCCTTTGAAGGGTTGGTAGAACTAATAAATGCCTGAATCTTGGATTTTGGTTTTGGGTACTTTGGAGATGATTATTTTCACTATGGTTTTTGTTTCCTTACCTAATTGGCCTGATCTGGTTTTCTGTTTCTGTCCCCTGATTCACAATTGGGAGATTGTATACTTCGAAAGATTTCTAGGATCTTCTAGGATCTTTAACTCACAGCATAAGGCATGGTCTGCTGTACTATCTCATCATCTTCTCTACTTCTGGTATGTTTGCTGTAGCCCCTTCACTTTCATTTTTGATCTGATTTATTATACTTTTCTCTTTATTTCTTGTTCGGTCTGGCACAAAGTTTGTCAAGCTTGCTTATCTCAAAAAAAAAAAAAAAAGAATTTGGTTTCATTGATCTTGTATATCTTTTTCCTTGGCGTCTATATAATTTATTGATGCTCTAATTCTTGATATTACCTTTCTTTTACTTAACTTGAATTCCGTTTTTGCTTTGTTCGAGTTTCTTGAGATTTTAAGTGCAGTTATTAAGGTAAACTGCTTTTCACGATAGAGGCCTGTATTGCTATACCCAAGCCGGTAGGGCATTTGCCTTGCACACAGCCAGCCCGGCCGACCCGAGTTCGATTCCTCCGCCCCTCTCGGAGAGCCCGGCAAGCTACCGAGAGCATCTCGCCCGCACGGCAGAGCCTGGCAAGCTCCCCGTGACGTATTCGATATGCCAGACACAGTAACAACAAAGTCTCCAATGGAGACGTTACTGGGCCCGCTCGAGCAAATCGATGAACAACGGGAGGACAGTGACAGTGACAGGACAGGACAGTGACTCTCGCAGCATCTCCACTGTTACCTCCTATCACTTCTCCTGGCTGGTGTTTTCATGCTCATTCATTTCCAAGGACCTTTTTGTTTCTTCTTTGACTTCCTGTTTGATGCAAAGTCTGTTCATTACCGTATTGTTTAGACTCCGGTGTTTTAGTTTTGACCAACTTAATTTGTATAGCTAATTTCTACCATTCGAGCATCATCTTCGGGAAAGATACTTGAGATGATTTTTATTTTCACGGCCCCCTACAGACTTTATGTGTGCCCAGCTTGTGGTCTGTCTTGGAGAAAGTTTCACATGCACTGGGGAAGAGGGAGCCTTTGGCGTTTGTGGGATGAGGGCCTTCTACTTATCTACTAATCTCAGTTCTTCCAATTCTCGGTTGGGGTTATTTCCCGATTTTCTACCTGACTGACCTGTTCAATAATGGAGTCGGGCCGTCTACTACTATTTTGCTGCCGCTAATGTAGCTCCGCACGTCTGTTCCAAGTTGCTGTAAGCTTTGGGCTGGAGCGAGCGTACTTGGATAGGGCCCTTGCTATACATGCAACTGACTGGGGGTTGGTCGCTGGCATCCCAGATGGTCCCCCAAGCCTGCCAGAAGTGATCCCTGAGCACAGAGCCAGGAGTAACCTGAGCACCACCAGGTATGCTCCCCTGGTCCTATAAAATCAAATCAAATCTTTGCCACCCCATTCATTCTGTGCATAGAGGAAGACAAAAGTCAGTCCCTTCTGTATGTGAATAGCTTAGTCGATGCATGTCAGTTCACACGTCTTATTACCTCTTCTCTAACTCGCCTGGAATCCGTGTGGCCACCGTGCTTTTTGTAGGCGCCATTTGTCAGAATGATTGTTTTCTAGCCTGTCGTCTGAGCCTGTGTTTATTGTGAGGGATCAAGGGCAGCATCTCGCGAGCAGCAGATGTCAGTCTCTGTTTCCTGAACCACCCAGTGTCTTTTCTGGGGGCGTGGGGTGGAGCACCCATCAGTGTTCAGGAATGACTCCTGACTCTGTGCTCAGGGATCCTTCCTGGCGATGATTGAAGACCATCTGTGGTACGGGGATTGAACTGAGGTTGGTGACACACAAGCAAGCATCTGACTCCCTATTCTACCTCTCTGTTCCTACTCTGAGCATTTTGACTGGGGAGTTCAACCCATTGACATTTGCAGAAATTGTTGACACAATTGAAGCAATTTATTCCCACGTGAGGATTTTAGGATTTTTTTGTCATTTGTTTTCCTTCTTCTTTTTTCTTTTTTTCTTTTTGGGCCACACCCAGCAATGCTCAGGAGTACCTCCTGGCTCTGCACCCAGGAATTACTCCTGGCGGTGCTTGGGGGACCATATGGGATGCCGGGGATCGAACCCAGGTTGGCCGCGCTGTGAAAGGCAAACGCCCTCCCTGCTGTGCTACCGCTCCGGCCCCTGTTTTCCTTCCTTGGCTTTCCTTTTCTCTCTCCACTTAGCCGTAGTGATCTCATTCCACACCCTCTTCCTGTTAGATTCTTCCTTTTGCTGTGAAGGTACATTTTTTTTTTTTTTTGCTTTTGGGTCACACCCGGCGAGATGCACAGGGGTTACTCCTGGCTCACACACTCAGGAATTACTCCTAGCAGTACTCGAGGGACCCTATGGGATGCTGGGAGTTGAACCCGGGTCAGCCGCGTCCAAGGCAAACGCCCTACCCGCTGTGCTATTGATCCAGCACCGCGTCTATTGTTCTTTTATTTATTTATTTATTTATTTTTAAAAAGATTTTTATTATTGAATCACTGTGAGATAGATCCTTCAAAGCTGTTCATGATTTAGGTTATAGTCATGCAATGTTCCAATAATCGTCCCTTCTCCAGAGTATGTGTCCAGCACCTGTGTCCAGTTTTCGTCCCGTCACCCACCCCCAGCCTGCCTCTATGGCAGGCACCTTTCTTCTCCTCCCTCCCTCCCTCCTTCCCTCCCTCCCTCCCTCCCTCCCTCTCTCTCTCCTCCTCCCTCTCTCCCTCCCTCCCTCCCTCCCTCCCTCCCTCCCTCCCTCCCTCTCTCCTCCTCCCTCTCTCCCTCCCTCCCTCCCTCCCTCCCTTGCTCCCTCCCTCCCTCCCTCCCTCTCTCCTCCTCCCTCCGTCTCTCCTCCTCCCTCCCTCCCTCCCTCCCTCTCTCCTCCTCCTCCCTCCCTCCCTCCCTCCCTCCCTCCCTCCCTCTCTCTCTCCTCCTCCCTCCCTCCCTCCCTCCCTTCCTCCCTCCCTCCCTCCCTCCCTATCCCTTTCTCTCTCTCTTTCTCTCTCTCTCTCCCCCCCATCTCCTTTTGGGCATTGTGGTTTGCAATACAGATACGGAAAGGTTATCTGGCATATGACTTTACCTACTTTTAACACCCACTGAAGGTGCATCTAATATTCTAAGCTTATTTCCCTCGTCAACTTTAAAAGCCAGCCAGTCTCGAGTTTATCACCGAGTCCTCTTTGCTGCTCTCCTTCCCTCCTCCAATTGATGTTTTTTTTTTAAAGCATCCTCCCGACTCTAAGTGGGGTGCTCTGCTTTTTATAGGAGACCATTTAGTTCGTCTTGCAGAGCCGGTTCAGAGTCCATGAACACCTTTAGCTATTTTTCTGAAAACGCCTTTTTTTTTTTTAAATACTACTCCTTCAGATGAGTGATGACTTGACAGGAGAGAGGGTTCTGGTTGGAGGCTCATTTCACTCAAGACTTTGAATATATCACACCACCTCTCCTTGCTTGGACGCTCTTATCTGAGCAGTGTGATGAGTGTGATGGGGTTACTCTGAGAGTCTTCCTTCCTCACAGTTTTTTTTAGGAGGCTTTATCCTGCTTTGGTTCCTGCCATTTGATGTCCGTGTGTCCTGGCGCTCTCTGGACTTCCTGGATCAGGGTCCCTGTCCCTGTCCTCAGATTTGGGGGAAGTTTCAGCAATTATTTCCTTCACTAACGTTTCTTCTCCCCTTTTCTCAGTCTTCATTCCTGAAACTCCCACGATGTGGATATATTTCTCTTAATACTGCCCACGAATTGTTTTATGTTCTTTTCATGTTTTTAAAATTATTTTTCCTCTGGAGCGATAGCACAGCGGTAGGGTGTTTGCCTTGTGTGCAGCCAGCCCGGCCGAGCTGGGTTCGATTCCTCCGCCCCCCTCGGAGAGCCCGGCAAGTTACCGAGAGGATCTCGCCCTCACGGCAGAGCCTGGCAAGCTCCCCGTGACGTATTCGATATGCCAGACACAGTAACAACAAAGTCTCACGATGGAGACGTTACTGGGCCCGCTCGAGCAAATCGATGAACAACGGGAGTGACCGTGACTTAATTTTTTTGGGACACATCCTCCTGCACTCATGGGGCACTCCTGCCCAGGGTGTGCCCAGGGGCCCCGGGTCTGCACTCGGGCCGGCCCTGCCCTGCCCTCAGCCCCCGTGGGCGCCCTTTCCGTCCCGCCATCTCTTCTGGTTTTGTCAGATTCCTGTGTCTTTAAAGACTGTGTGTGCCATGAGGTCTTCCGTCACCCATCAATTCATGGCCATCTGAATTGGACATCCTTCTTCCGGTCACTCCAAAACATGGCTTATGCCTCAGCCAGGCCAAGGACCCTCTGCCCAAGGCAGGTGTTGGGTTTTGTGCATTTCCTGCAAGTGCATCCACAAAGCGAAGTCGTGACAAACCATGTGGCCCTTTGAGGCCCTTCTCAGCAGCAGTTAGTCTGGCCACCAGAGTCCGCAGGGACAAGGTGTCCCCAGGGCGACGCTTGGTAAGCCCTGGAGATGTTTGTGGTTGCGGCAACGCGGGAAGATAATACTGAAGTCAAGTGTGCAGAGCCTGGGTGCTGCTGAGCCCTCTGGGGCCAGTGCAGCCCCGACCCCCTCCCAGTGTCCAGCTGGAAGTGTCCAGCTGGAGCCGCTCAGAAACTTACCAACTCCCGCCCCCCCTTCCCACTCTGTTAAAGCATGATGTGTCCAAGGGAATCTTCTAGAAGCCCTGATGCCCAAGGTCTTTCTGCAGGGGCCTGAGATTGGTCAGTAGGGCTGACCCTGGGGTGACCTCATACTTCCCTGCACTTTTCAGGTCGGGCACATCAGCCAAGGGCCGGGCACGTGGCGGCCAGGTGCTTCCCCTGGAATATTCCCCCAGATTCTGACTGCTTGTCTTTCTGTGTCCTGAGCCCATCCTCCACTCCATGGGATGGGGTACTCCCTGCCCCCTCCCACGCCCCCCAGACTGAGCCCCACCCATGCATTGTCTGGTGTCTGGGAGCCCAAGGTGGCCACGAGACCTCCGTGGGAGTTTGCCGACCCCAAGCTGAAAACCAAACCACATCCTGGCACAGAGGGAGGCTCCAGGGGCATGGGGGTGGGGGGAGGTGGCGCTCAGGTCTCACAGTCGAAGGGCTCAACTTCAAGGGAACTGTAATTGGGGAATGAAGAACTTCCTGAGCCAGACAGGATGTCACACCAACGCCCCTTTCCCCCGTCATCCAAGGCACCCAGCAGCGTCACCTGTTTCCATGTCGAGCTGGAGAAGGAACCGTGTGTGGGTCCCAGTCTCCATGCTGTTCCCCAATTCTGGGGGTGCTGATGGCCCAGCCCCCAGCCCAGATGGCCTCCTGCCTGAGCAGGGCTACCTGCACCTTCTAGGAAGCTCGGCCTCCCTTGAATGTGGATGGCGCCTTCACCCTCACGCAGGCAGGGAGCACTGCCCAGCCTCCCATGAAGGCAGGGAGCACCGCCTGGTCTCCCATGTCTCCAGATGCTTCCTGGCACTTTACTGGGGACAGACAGATGTATGAGGGATCGGGGGGTCAGGCCTTTTCTTGAAGTGGGTGGGCCTCAGTTCATGCAGACTACTCCATGGTAGGTGAAGGTGGAACTGGGATGTTGATAGGGTCAGATTTTTTTTTAAGTGACTCACTGTGAGATACACAGTTAAAAAGCTGTTCATGATCAGTTCCAGTCATAAGATGTTCCAACACGTCTCTCCACCTGTGTACATTTCCCACCACCAACGTTCCCAGTTTCCCCCCTGCCTGTCACTCACCTGCCCTGGCCTGCCTCTATGACAGACATCTCTCTCTCTCTCTCTCTCTCTCTCTCTCTCTCTCTCTCTCTACCGTCTTCTCTTTCTCCCTTTCTCTCTTTCCCTCTCTCTCCTTTCTCTCTCCCTCTCTCTCCTCCCTCTCTTCCTCTATCTCCTCTCTCTCTCTCTCCCGTCCTCTCTCCTTTTCTCTCTTTCCCTCTCTCTCCTCTCTCTTCTCTCTCTTTCCCTCTCTCTCCTCTCTCTTCTCTCTCTTTCCCTCTCTCTCCTTTCTCTCTCTCCCTCTCTCTCCTCCCTCTCTTCCTCTATCTCCTCTCTCTCTCTCCCATCCTCTCTCCCTTTCTCTTTCCCTCTCTCTCTCCTCTCTCTTCTCTCTCTTTCCCTCTCTCTCCTTTCTCTCTCTCCCTCTTTCTCCTCCCTCTCTTCCTCTATCTCCTCTCTCTCTCTCTCTCCCTCCCTCCTTTTGGGCATTATTGTTTGCAATACACATACTGAAAGGCCATAATGTTTGGTCTTTGACTCACTTTCAGCACACATCTCCTATGCCGAGTGATCCCTTCCAACCATCATTGTTGTCGTGGTCCCTTCTCTATCCCACTGCCCTCTCCCCCCGCACTTGAGGCAGGCTTCCTACCACGGACCAGTCCTCCTTGCCCTTGTTTCTGCTGCCTGTGGGTATTAGTCTCACACTATGTTTTTTATATCCCACGAACGAGTGCGATCATTCTATGTCTGTCCCTCTCCTTTTGACTCATTTCACTCTGCATGATGCTCTCCATGACCATCCATTTATAAGTGAATTTCATGACTTTATTTTTCCTAACAGCTGCATAGCATTCCATTGTGTAGATGTACCATAGTTTCTGTATCCACTCATCTGTTCCCGGGCACTTTGGTTGTTTCCAGATTCCGGCTATTGCCAACAGTGCTGCAATGAACATAGGAGTACAGATGGTGTTTCTACTGTGTGTTTTTGCATCCCTGGAGTATGTTTCCAGAAGTGGTATTGCTGGGCCATATGAAAGTTCAACATCTAGGTTTTTGAGGAATGTCCATATTGTTTTCCGAAAAGATTGGACCAGTCAGCATTCCCACCAGGAATGAATGAGAGTCCCCTTTCTCCCCACATTCGCTCCAGTACTGGTTGCTCTTGTTCTTTTGGGTGTGTGCCAGTCTCTGTGGCGTGAGATGATATCCCATTGTTGTTTTGATCTGCATCTCCCTGATGATTAGCAGTGTAGAGCTTTTTTCACGTGACTTCTGGCACTTTGTATTTCATCTTTGAAAAAGTTTCTGTTCATTTCTTCTCCCCATATTTTGACAGAGTTAGATGTTTTTTTCTTGTCAAATTCTACCAGTATTTTATATGTCTTGGAAATTAACCTCTAATCATGTGAATATTGGGGAAATAATTTTTTCCATTCCGTGGGCTATCTCTGCATCTTGGTTACAATTTCTTTTGAGGTGCAGAAGCTTCTTAGTTTAATGTAGTCCCATTTGTTTGTCTTTGCTTCCACTTGGTTGGTCAGTGGGGTTTGATCTTTAAAGGTGCATTTAGCTTCAATGTCATGGAGGGTACTGCCTAAGTTTTCTCCCATGTGACGTATAGATTGAGGTCTGATGAATTCCGTTTGCTAGTATTTTGTTGAAGCTCTTTGCATCTGTGTTCATTAGGGATATCTGCCTGTGATTCTCTTTTTTGGTGTGTCTCTGTCTGCTGTTGATATCAGGGTGATATTTGCCTCAGAGAAACTGTTTGTGTTTTTGTTTCTTGAATTTCCTGAAAAAGCTCGAAAAGGATTGGAATTAGGTTCTCTTTAAAAGTTTGAAAGAATTCACTAATGGATTCATCTGGGCCAGGGCTTTTGTTTTGGGGAAGACTTTGGGTTACAATTTCCTCAATAGTGATAGATCTGTTCAAGTATTCCAAATCTTCTTGGTTCACCTTTGAGAAGTTATATAAATTCAGGAATTTATCCATTTCTTTGAGATTCTCTTGTTTCATGGCATAACGATTCTCAAAGTAATTTCTGATGATCCTTTGAATTTCTGTGGTATCTGTTGTAATGTCCCCCTTTCATTTCTGGTTTGGCTTATTAGGGATCTCTCTCTCTCTCTCTCTCTCTCTCTCTCTCTCTCTTTCTCTCTCTTTGTGAGCCTTGTTAGTGGTTTATCAATCTGGTTTATTTTCTCAGAGAACAAACTCTTATTTTCCTTAATCTTTTGGACTGTTTTTTGAGCTTCCAACTTGTTCATTTCTGCTCTAAGTTTTATTATTTCCTTCCTCTTGTCTGATTTGGCCTGCCTTTGTTGGTCATTTTCTAAGATCTTAAGTTGTGAAGTTAAATTATGTGGGATCTTTCTTCCTTCCTGATGAATGCTTGCAGAGCTATAAACTTTCCTCATAACACTGTTTTTGCTATGTCCCACAAGTTCTGGTAACTTGTGTCTTCATTCTTGTTTGTTTCCAGGAAACTTTGATTTCCTCTTTAAGTCACCTGTTGTTCAGGAGCAATCTGTTTAATTTCCAGGTGCTTGATTTGATTCTCTGTTTCTGGGTCTGATTAACTTCTATTTTCAGTGTAGCCTGGTTCTGAAAAGAGAGTTGATATAGTTTCTATCATCTTAATTTTATGGAGGCATGTTTTGTAGCCCAGCATGTGGTCCATCTTGGAGAATGTCCCATGTGCACTGGAGAAGGATATTTGTACTTATACGTCAGAATTATATATAAAATATATATATATTTATACTCTAACCCCCCCTCTTCCATTTTTTCCCCCAAATAAAGTATTTTATTGATGAGCTTTAGTATAGTTGGTCTAGAGGGCTGGAGCGATAGCACAGCGGTAGGGCGTTTGCCTTGCACGCAGCCAACATGGCCGACCCGAGTTCGATTCCTCTGCCCCTCTCGGAGAGCCCGGCAAGCTACTGAGAGTATCTCGCCTGCAAGGCAGAGCCTGGCAAGCTCCCCGTGACATATTCGATATGCCAAACACAGTAACAACAAAGTCTCCAATGGAGACGTTACTGGGCCCGCTCGAGCAAATCGATGAACAACAGGAGGACAGTGATGGACAATATAGTTGGTCTATGAAGAGGTGACAGATTGGAGTTCAAATCTCCAACTATTATTGTGTTGTAACAATGTCTTTCTTCAAGTCTATTAGAACTTGTTTTAAGTATTTTGCTGGTCCCTCATTAGGTGAGCATACACTTAGGAATGTGAGT
Organism: Sorex fumeus; assembly: GCF_029834395.1. Lineage (NCBI taxonomy): Eukaryota > Metazoa > Chordata > Mammalia > Eulipotyphla > Soricidae > Sorex > Sorex fumeus. The sequence continues at coordinate 1,522,148 of NW_026606199.1, read as the reverse complement.
TCTTCATGATGATCCCTTGATCATTAAGAAGTGACCTTCACTGTCTCTTATAACCTTCTTCAGCTTGAAGTCTCTGTGGTCTGATACTAGTAAGGTCTCCTGGATTTTTTTGAGGGGGCTGTTTGCTAGTAGAATTGTTTTCCAGCCTTTGACTGAGTTTGTGTTTGCTCTGACTTTTCAGATGTTTCTTGCAGGCAGCAGAGTGTTGGGTTCAATGTTCTGATCTATCCTGCACTCTGTGTCTCTTCATTGCTGTGTTTAGCCCGTTGACATTGAGAGAGATTATTGTGACGAGGTTTTGTCTCATCTTTCAGCAGGAGTTTGGTGTGTTTGAGGGGGTTGTCTTGTCTTAAAGTAGCCTATTTAGTTCTTACAACAATGGTTTTGAGTCTATGAGGTTTCTGCGTTGTTGTTTATCTGTGAAGTTGTATATTGTTCCTTCAGATTTGAATGAGAGTCTGGCAGGGTAAAGTATTCTTGGCGAGACGTTCATTCCATTGAGTTTTTCACTATATCCCACGATTGTCTTCAGGCCCAAGGGCTTCTTCTCATAAGTCTGCTACAAATCTTAAGGATGCTCCTTTCTAAGCAATTTCCTTCTTTGATCTTTCTGCTTTCCGTATTCGATCTCTATTCCTGTCTTTTGTCATTCTGGTTAGCATGTGTCTTGGAGTATTTTTATTTGGATTTCATTTAGCTGGTCCCCTTCGGGCCTCCTGGATCTGGGTGCCTGCACTTTCTGCTCTGGGAGCTTCTCAGATGTGATGGCTCTGACAGCTGCTTCTTCATCAGGGTTTTCTTTCTGCTCCTCTGGTGCCCCAATGATTCTGATGATGCTCTTGAATTTGGCCAACTGTTCTCTTGTCATCTGTTGGTTTATTCTGAGGCTCTTTTCCATCTTGTGCTGTTGTCTGGAGATTCCCTGCACCTCATCTTGGAGCTCAGCGATTCTGTCCTTAGCAGCAGAGTAAGAGTTTTCTTCCATCTTTCATTTCACCTTCCAGGTTTCTCAGATGTGTCATTTCTGTTCTGCATTTTCCTCAGTTCCGCTCTTATATTCTCTTGCATTTTAGGGGCAGTGCATTCCATTGTTTCTTTGAGCTCCTTATGCATCCTTCACAGTTCCATTCTAAATTCCTTATCAGAGAGGGTATCTAGCTCATCATCATTACCGGTTGGGTCACCTGAGCTTGTGTCTACACTCACAAAGCCTGGTGGGTTTCTGTGTTGCTTTATCACTGTGACCTTTCCAGTTTGGATTCTTGCGCTCATCATTGCTTTTGTGTTGTGAAGGGAGGTGGGGGGTGTTGACTGGAGTTCGGGGTAATGGACTGATGGCTTAATGTGGTTGGGGTGGTCAGGCTGCCCCAGTGAGAATTCCGAATAAGAGACTAATTTGTGGTTCTTGTGGGATATGGGGGGGGGAGAGATTAACTGATGGCCCTGTTAGGGACCATGTTGGAAACCACGCCCACCGGTCCTCTAACCTGAAATCTCAAGTCTTAAATCCTTGCAGTTTGCAGCTCTGGTTTGACACAGTCTCCAGCTTGGGGCCCGCCATTCAAAAGCTTCTGCGCTGGTCTCTCTCTCAGTCCCCGGTAGGACGGGATTTAGATCTCTCTGCCATCCTGTCGGCTGAGTCCCCCCAGGCAGCTGGTCCCTACTGCAGCCCATTCAAGGGCATGGAGATGGCCCGTGAAGAAGGGCTGTGGCAAAGAACAGGGGTGCTAGATTGGGACTTCCTGGGGTCTGGCTAACCGGGGGGATCTGCGCAGAATTCTGGACCTCTTTGGGCCTCAGTTTCCCCGTCTGTATTGCTGAGAACAGGACAATACGTGTCTCCTAGGGCTGCTGAAATAGTAGTGGTGGCTCTGGCATGGCCGCACCTCACGCTGGGTTGCAGATGGTGTCACACAGAAGTGAGTTGGCCGGAGGGGCCCCAATGGGTGTAGCACTTGATAAGTTGCGTGACCTGGATCCAGGGACTGTGCGAGTCCCAAGTACTCCGGGTTCAGTCCTTGCAGCCTCTGCGCTGATGCTCGGTGCTGATGCTTGGTGCTGATGCTCAGTGCTGATGCTCGGTGCTGATGCTCGGTGCTGGGCCCATGCGTGCCGTGTCAACGGGCTCCCGCAGCAAATCAGCGGGGAGGGCGTGGAGGGGGGCGCAAGTATTTCTGGCAGTGGTGCCAGAACTGAGCACCCCTGCGAGACCCTCAAAGTGAGTTGCTGCTGAGCTCGGCTTTCTTCTGCTGGTCCTGCCGCCCCTGGTGCTGAGATGGGGCCAGGCCCAGGAGGGTGACCACGGCTCTGACACGCGGGGCCCACACGCACCACCCACGGCCCACGCTCAGACATGACTGAATCACACACAGAAGCAGAGGTCAGCCCGCTTAGTTGGGGTGGACGTTCCCACCTACCCTGGCGCTCAGCAGGGCCTGACCCTCACGGTCCTGTGTCCCTGCAGCTTAGGGGACCAGTCTGGTGGGCCTGATTGGTCCGAAGTGAGGGGCGGGCTGTGCCCTGATTGGTCCAGAGTGAGGGGCGGACTGTGCCCTGATTGGTCCGGAGTGAGGGGCGGACTGTGCCCTAATTGGTCCAGAGTGAGGAGCGGACTGTGCCCTGATTGGTCCAGAGTGAGGGGCGGACTGTGCCCTGATTGGTCCGGAGTGAGGGGCGGACTGTGCCCTGATTGGTCCGGAGTGAGGGGCGGGCTGTGCCCTGATTGGTCCGGAGTGAGGGGCGGGCTGTGCCCTGATTGGTCCGGAGTGAGGGGCGGACTGTGCCCTGATTGGTCCAGAGTGAGGGGCGGGCTGTGCCCTGAGCTTGTGCCCCTAGGGAGGTTACTGGGAGCGAGTCCTGCAATGTGTCTGTGCCAGGGCAAGGGTGGGGCATTTCCTGGCTCCGGGGGAGACCTGAGGGTCCTTGGGGGTGGGAGTGGGGCCACTTCACCACCACCGGGCAAACTCCCTGTGGCGTACCCAATATGCCAAATACCAATATGCCAAATGTGGCTGTCACATGGAGGCACCCCGTGGCGTTGTTTGGACAGCCACGGAGTCCCAGGCTCTGCACCAGGCTGAGGCCTGGCACCCTCCCGGGCTCTGGTCTGTTGAGGCCGCATTCCATGCCGGGATCGAACGCTTCTCTCTGGGTTCCCAGAAGACTGTGGGCACTGTTGCTGACACCAGACCCAGAGTCCGGGCACGAGAAGGGCCCACTCGGGGCCGAGCTGGGGTGGGGGTGGGGTTCCAGAGGGCCGTGCCACTGTGTGCAAGGCCCCGGCCCCCAGGGAACGGGGACTGGCCTGGCTACTCCTGAATGGCCTCATTGATGCCCAGCACAGCTGTGCCGGCCACATCCGTGGACGCCCAAAGACAAAGTTCTGGGAGGGTGGTGGAGATGCTGGGCACCGCAGAAGGACACACTAGGGTCCAGAAGGACCAGGTTGCTATGTCCACTCCGGGGTCATGCATAAGGGAGGGCAGTGGGCAGCTGCGGGGATGGGGGGAGCAGGGGTCTCCTGAGGTCCTGTGAGGAGAGGAAGTAAAAGAACTGGACAGGGACTCATGGACCCCGCTAAGACCCCAGCTCTGCATGTCAGGTGTTGAGTGGGCCATGTGACTGAGCCCCTATGAGTGACCCCGCCACTGCCCGTCCCTCTCGGGCTCTTCAAACCTGGACCTGTTCCAGCTGCTGTGCCCATCTAGAAGGGGCAGCACTGAATAACTAACCTCTCCGGTCCCATTTGCGGCCACGCGGCATCTTATTATCTCATTCCTACTTTGGACAAACTGGCAGGCTGCCAAATGTAACCTGCCCACACGGCAGAGTCGGGCAAACTCCCCGTGGCATACCCAATATGCCAAATACCAGTAACAATGATGGGTCTCATTCTCCTAACCCTGAAAGAGCCTTGAATATGGCACTTTTTTTAAAAAAATCTCAGGGCTAGGAGGAAGGAGACGTTACTGGGGCCTGCGCGAGGCAATCAACGAACACCAGGATGATCGTGATTGTGATCCGGTCCCAGAAGGCCTTGGTGTATGACCAGACTAACTCCCAGAAAAGGGACACCAGACCCCACCCCATAACAGGCGGAGACAGTTGAAAGAATGAAGCTCTTCCCAGAGTACTTAAACCTCCTGCCACGACCAAGTTCAATAGTCTTGAAAGATTACAACCAAATCCAGCACACAATAATCTAAAAACTCAAAATGATCTGAGTGTAGATAACAACGGCCAGCTAGCCAAAGGAGAGCAAATATGACCGGATGCTGATGACTAGAAATAGATCCATAAATAGCAGAGATGATGGAATCAGCAATCAAGGACTTTTTAAAACGCTCGTGCAAAGGAATTGTTTTCCCCTGCATTGTCAGGGAGATATTATCATAATGGGGAGAGTGATGGTTGATACAGAACCAAATGGAAATTGCAGAGAAGAAAAATAATGACACTAACTAAATGAAAATGGTCCTGGATGGGCTTAACGGGAAATTGGATGCTACAGAAAAGAGATCAGTGCCCTTTCTTAACCGAAGACGGGAAGGAAAACAAGAGCCGGAGTGCGGAGAGAAAAGAGACGCATTGTTGGCGGGCAACATCAACACGAAGAGGTCCATCAGAAATAATTAAGAGTCTCGGGAAGTGTGTGTGAGAGCCAAACAGAGGTTTGCGGAGAGAATGGAAATGCCAGTTTCCAAGCCCAACAGAGCAAGTGTCAGATGCTCACCATCCGGCAAGCACACTGGTGTCACAGCGGCCGAGTCATCTGTCCCCCGCCATGATAGGCAAGATCGATGTTGGTGCTGTTTAGTGTGAAGTCCACAGGACTCCTCTGGTTTGTTTGCTGATGGATGACCATCCTGCAGGGTACCAGCTCGCGCCCCTGATGAGGACCGAGAGGCATCAGCTCAGTGAGGGCTGCAGACGCGTTTAGTGCTGCTTGGCTGGTGCTGCACCAGGCGCACGTGGCGGGCACTGTGCTGCCCTCCCATCGCTGTGGACTGGACCATCACATCCTAAGCAGCTGATAGTGACAGAGGGGACCTTGCTGTCTGCAGCCTCCGGGGGTCCAGGGGAAATCCAGGGCCCAGACAAAGCTGCAAGCCCGAGGTCAGAGTCTGGGCAGACCCAGGTGGCTTGAGGCCCCACGACTCAAGTTCTCGTTCACTTGCTTGTCACCAGGTTCCTGAGACAATCCTCCACCTTCTGCCACCTGGCTCCCACCCAAGCCACCCTCAGTCGGCTTGGCCGCCTCCTCAAGACCAGCCACCCGCAGAAGGGTGCTGCTGGACTCGTCCACCCCTTTAAAAGACCCGAAGAGTTGGAGAGACGGGACAGCAGGCGGGCGGCTTGCCTGGCCCACGGCTGTTCTACCCCAGCACCCATGTATGGTCACCTGAGCACCACCAGAAGTGATCTCCGAGTGCAGAGCCAGGATTAAGGCCTGAGCACTGCTGAGTGAGGCCCCCAAACAACCACCACCCAAAAACTCCACGCGACAAGGACAAATCTCCTCTCTCCCTTTGATGAAGCGAATGGCGGCGACCTCACTGCCACCCGGAAACGCAGCCTTGGCAGGGGTGGGAGTGGGCAGTGTGTAGGGTCTGGTCTGGCCGTGGGACAGGAGGGAGGACAGTGAGAGTCCCAAGGGCGGGGCCCTGTGGGCACCGGGGAATTCTGTTTTCTCCCTAGATTTAAAGTGTTTGCATCTGAGTGAGGAGGGAATGAAATGAGTCCCGAGGCAGAGCCAGAGTGGGGTGTCTGGGAGGAGTGTGGCTGGGGTCTGTCCGGGGCCAGGTCAGCTTCCTGCGACGCTGCATGTGAGTCGGAGAGAGGTAAAGACGCAAGGAAGGGAATCAGAGGCGTGACGGGGGTTTCAGTGGAAGCCCAGGCCAGGGAGGGGACGGCTGATCGCTCCGGCCTCTAAGAAGCCTCCCCCGGTTCCATCCTTGCGCCTGTTCCTGACAGAGCCGGGCTCACGTCCCCGCCTTCCCCAGCGAGCTCCAGGGTGAGCGTGCTCATTGTGTCACCGTTTCGTAACTCAAGTTCCAAATACAGAAAATATTGTCTTCTCTCTCGGAGTCTAATTTATCGCGCTTTTCATCCAGAGAGGACTGGGAGACAATGTTAAAAAAAAAAAAAAAGTCTTTGGGCCAACATCGAGGCCTGAGAAGCAGGCGTGGGTCTGGGAGAGAGAGCAGTGGAGGCAAGACGGGGCGGTGTGGCCTCTGATTAGAGGGCACCCGGCTTTCCCCGGGCGAGGCCAGAAGCTGCGGGCCCCAGCAGCCAGTGGGCGGCATGAAGGCTCCGAAGGACCCCTTTGGGGCAGCAGCCTGAGGCCCCTGGGGCCACCCTCTTCTTACAGAGACGGCAGGCACCCCGGTATCTGCGCTAGCGGGAGCCCCTCCTCACTAACGGTCCTCGGACCCTCCCGGGTTCCCAAGTTGCTGCTTCTCAAAGGCCTGTGGGGTGGGGGGTCTGCACCCTGGAGAGGGCCCCGCCCTCCCCGCCAAGGGACAGTCTCAGGGAGCCCGTGGGTGAGGGATGCTCACGCCCATGACCTGGCGGCCGGCACCGAGGCTCTCGTGAGATGTGGCCCTGTCGAGGCCACTGGCCTCCACGTTTGCTTTGGACGTTGTTGGAACTGGTGTAAAATGAGCGGCCGGGGGCGGGGGGGGAGGCGGGGTAGGACAGCGGGGAGGGCATTTACCAGGCAGGCAGCCAACCTGGGTGTGTACCCAGCACCCTCATATATGGTCCTCTAAGCCCAGCAGGACCGATCCCTGAGCACAGAGCCAGGAGTAACCCTGGGGTGGCCCCAAGTGTGCCCGTGGTTCTGTTGAGAGAGTGGGGAAGAGCTGCAGGGAGAGCTGTGACCTACAGCACACGCCGGCACCCACCAGCCCTGGCTCAGCCCCGCACTGCCTACCTATGGCTCCTGAGCACTGAGTTAGGAGTAGTCCCAGAGCACTGAGTTAGGAGTATTCCCTAGCACTGCTGGCTGAGACCCCCCCAGACTTCTCCCCTCAGTAGATTTTTTTTTAAGTGTTCAAAGCAGGAGACAGTACTTAAGAAGGAACACCCTTTCCTCCTTCGTGTGGTCTCTCCCAGGCTTTGGTGTGGCAGTTTGGCTGGGCTGGAGCGATAGCACAGCAGTAGGGCGTTTGCCTTGCACGCAGCCGACATGGCCGACCCGAGTTCGATTCCTCCGCCCCTCTCGGAGAGCCCGGCAAGCTACCGAGAGTCTCTCGCCCGCACGGCAGAGCCTGGCAAGCTCCCCGTGACGTATTCGATGTGCCAAACACAGTAACAGCAAGCCTCACGATGGAGATGTTACTGGTCCCGCTCCAGCAAATCGATGATCAACGGGAGGACCGTGACCGTGTTTGGCGTATTGAATACATCACAGGGAACTTGCCAGGCTCTCTGAGAGGGGCGGAGGAATCGAACCTGGGTCGGCCTTGTGCAAGGCAAACGCCCTACCAGCTGGACTGTTGCTCCGGCCCACCCAAAGTGAAGAGGTGAATTTAAAGACATCACATCTGGGGCTGGAGCGACAGTACAGCAGGTAGGGTGTTAGCCTTGTGAACAGCCAACCAGGTTCAATCCCCAGTACTCTAACGGTCCCCTGAGCTAGCAGGTGCCCGAACTATTCACCATCTGGTTCCGTGTGAGGAAGCCCTTTCGTTCATGCTGAGGTTGGTCTGACCCAAGATCAAGATGAACCAGAAAGTTCAGCGTAGCACTGAAGCACTATAGCACTGCCCACCCGTTGTTCATCGGTTTGCTCGAGTGGGCACCAGTAACGTCTCCATGGTGAGAATTGTTGTTACTGTTTTTGGCATATTGAACACGCCACGGGGAACTTGCCAGGCTCTGCCGTGTGGGCGAGATACTCTCGGTAGCTTGCCGGGCTCTCCGAGAGGGACGCAGGAATCGAACACGGGTCAGCCATGTGCAAGGCAAACGCCCTACCTGCCGTGCTAGCGTAACGTAGACTAACTGTCACTGTCACCGTCCTCCCATTGTTCATTGATTTGCTCGAGCGGCCCCAATAATGTCTCCGTTGTGAGAGGGGCGGAGGAATCGAACTCGGGTCAGTCATGTTGGCTGCGTGCAAGGCAAACGCCCTACCGCTGTGCTATCGCTCCAGTCCATGCCAAACACAGTAACAACAAGTCTCATGATGGAGACATTACTGGGCCCGCTCGAGCAAAAATCGATGAACAATGGGAGGACAGTGCTACAGACAGAGTTACAGAGTGTAGAGGCGGAACCGTGGCAAAGCCCAAAGCAAATGTGGGTTTCCTGACCGAGCACAGGGCCCTGCCGGGGTCACTGGTGAGGGGGGAGGGGGGAGGGGTGGGAAATGAAGGGCCCGGTGCCTGTCCTCTGCAACAGGGGGTGAGGGCAGGTTTCCCTCTCTACTGTCGCTCTGATGTCACGTGTGGTCTCCGCCCTCGGCTAGCTCAGGTGGAATTCCCCTATTTGCGTTCTCACGCCAGAGGACAAGGCCCTGTAGGTCTCCGGACTGTTCTCTGGATAAGGCAGGTGACCCCAAGTGAGGCTGCTTGGGGAAGTGGGGGGTGAAATGGGGGTGCAGAGAGAGGGAGACACACAGAGAGAGGGAGAGAGAGAGAAAGAGAGAGAGAGAGAGAGAGAGAGAGGGAAAAAGAGAGGGAGAGAGAGAAAGAGAGAGAGAGAGAGAGGGAAAAAGAGAGGGAGAGAGAGAGAGAGAGGGAAAAAAGAGAGGGAGAGAGAGAGAAAGAGAGAGAGAGAGAGGGAAAAAGAGAGGGAGAGAGAGAGAAAGAGAGAGAGAGAGAGGGAAAAAGAGAGGGAGAGAGAGAGAAAGAGAGAGAGAGAGAGAGAGAGGGAAAAAGAGAGGGAGAGAGAGAGAAAGAGAGAGAGAGAGAGGGAAAAAGAGAGGGAGAGAGAGAGAAAGAGAGAGAGAGAGAGAGAGGGAAAAAGAGAGGGAGAGAGAGAAAGAGAGAGAGAGGGAAAAAGAGAGGGAGAGAGAGAGAAAGAGAGAGAGAGAGAGAGAGGGAAAAAGAGAGGGAGAGAGAGAAAGAGAGAGAGAGGGAAAAAGAGAGGGAGAGAGAGAAAGAGAGAGAGAGAGAGGGAAAAAGAGAGGGAGAGAGAGAGAAAGAGAGAGAGAGAGGGAAAAAGAGAGGGAGAGAGAGGGAGACGGAGAGGGAGAAAGAGGGAGAGGGAGCCAGAGATAGGGAGAGCGAGGAGAGAGGCGGAGGGAGAGGGAGTGCGCACAGACTCTGCCTTCCTGCTGACCCTCTGCTCCCTGGGGTCAGGGTGGCCGCGTCCACCATGGGCATCCCATGCCCAGGCCAGTGCACTGCCCGCTCCCAGGGCAGCCCTTGTGAGTTCCACTTTTCCACCTGCCATTCACGGCCCGGGGCTCCACTCGCTGCTCGTGTCCTCCAAGGCTGTGGCCTGCGGCTGGGACGAGCCCCCTTCTCTGCAGGGACAGAAAGGTCACCCCTGAACTCTGCTTCCCCGAGTGCCCTTTTGAGGGCACTTCTCTTACTGGGGAACGGTTTCAGGGAAGTGAAAAACTTTGGTCCCTGGGGGAGGGACCAAGGGAGGGAGAGGCCGAGGCTAGCCCAGAGAGCAAACAGACCAGCTGCACCTCGGACTGGGGCGTGGTGCCCCCAGAGGGTGTCTGCGCCCCACCTGTCTTCACAGAGTTGGTTTTCCCCGAAGGGCCGTTCTCTGGGGGTGGGGGGGAGGGGTCTGCCATGGAAGCATCCAGAACTTTCTGTGCCTCCCCCTCTGTCCTTCTCTCCCGAGGCTCCAGTGGGGAGGGGTGGTCCATACTTTGGGGCTCCTTCAGGACTGGTAACAAGTGACTTCGTTACCTCACCGCTGGGTTTTACTCCCTGTGAGAGGCCCCGTCGGCCTGCCCCAGGGGGCCGGGCACTTCTGTGAAGGACAGCAGGGAAATTAAATCAGCAATCCTCCCCCCCAACCCCCCCCCCCCCACCATCTTTTTGCTACCGTGGATGATCCCATGGGATGCCACGTACCAAATACCATGCAAGGATAGCAGGCCCAGAACATTCCAGATGGTGCTAGCAAAGGAACAGGCCCCGGGAGAGAGAAACCCGCCCCCACGCCCCCAGCTTTTAACAGAACGACAGACTTATGCACCCAAAGGCCTCGTGTCTCTGCCAGAGGCAGCCCCTGTGTGGGGGGACAGCCGGGGCTGACACTGAGTCTGGACAGATCATGGCCACGGAAGCCCAGAGGGGACCTGGCCACTTCGAGGATGTGTCTCAAGGGCAGGAAGAGCTGCAGTGCTGACTCGTGTGTGGAGTTAAAATAACACAACGTGAGACGGACACCCAGGGACAGTAGGGACAAGGAATATGGCCAGGAATATGGCCCCATTGTTGGCAGTCTGTTTCATGAGCTGGGGGAGAGGGTGGCTGGGATGGAGAAGGGATCACTGAGTCATCAATGATGGCTGGAGGAAACGGTCGGGATGGGAGATGTGTGCTGAAAGTAGATAATAGCCCAAACATGATAACCTCTCAGTGTCTGTATTGCAAACCACAATGCCCAAAAGTAGAGAGAGAGTCTGGGGGAAATTGTCTGCCATGGAGGCAGGGGGAGGGTGGGAAAAGGGGGTATACCGGACATATTGGTGGTGAGGAATGTGCACTGGTGGAGGGATGGGTGTTTGATCATTGTGTGATTGTAACTCAAACATGTAAAGCTTGTAACTGCATTTCACGGTGATTCAATAAAATAATAAAAAAAATAACTGCAGTGCAGGGGGAGTGGGTGCCAGGGCCTGAGATGCTTCAGGGTCCGTCTTCAGTGTGGGGGATAAGTTCTGATGCCGGCGTGGCTGTCTCTGGCCGCAGCTCACCGTTCATAGGGTGAGTCGGAGCAGACGTGGGCCCCGGGGCCTGGGCTCAGGGCTGTGGCCAGCCTGGGTTTCTGCCTAATGTCAGGGCGATCCTGTTCAGTAGAGGCTGGCGCCCCTGAGGCCGTGCCCTGCCCCCCTCTCGCCCACTCGGAGTTCATGGAATAAGCTCGGAGGTAACTGGGAGCTTATTCACGGTCTGTTTACAAAACCAGCTTCTTAAGGTATCATTTACATACATTAATATTCATACGCCTTGTAAGTGTACAGTTCATTTTGTTTTGACAAATGCTAGCAGTTGTGTAACCAGACCCGAGCCATAATGTGGGGCATTTCCGCCGCCCAGAAAGTTCTGCATGGTCTCTGTGCCCCCTCCCCGCCCCACCAGGTCTGCCCCCGCAAAGGTCCACCTGCACTGAGCCCCTCACCAGACCACCCAGGAAGGGGCTTTATGACCTGTCACGTAGCAGGGCCCCCTCACAACTTCCGGCCCGAATTAAACAGAGAAGCTTCTGGAAGGCTGCTGCGGGGTGGACTGTGGGCAGGGGTCCCACGCAGCCTCTGGTTGACTGCCGCAGTGCCCGCCTCGCCTCTCCTGGGTCAGCTTCTCATGAGGAAAGTGAAGCCCTAAGAGCACCCTGTGGGGAGCACCCCACCCCGCCCTATCAGGGATGACCGGCATGCAGAGCACCGGGCCAGTGCCCTTGTGGCCCCAGAGGAGCTTAGGACCCCCTCCCCGAGAGGGACCACTGGGCACATGGGCCAGCTGGAGGTCAGCCAAGGACTCGCCTCTGTGGATGTCCTTGAAGTGAGCACTTGAGGGCGAGGTCTCCTGCAGACCCACCTTTCCGGAGAGAGACCTGTCCTCCGGGCAGGGTGGGCCTCCTTTTATTTTTCTTTGTGGGTCACACCTGGCGATGCTCAGGGGTTCCTCTTGGCTCTGCACTCAGGAATCACTCCTGGCGGTGCTCGGGGGACCCTATGGGATGCCGGGAATCGAACCCAGGTCGGCACATGCAAGGCAAACGCCCTCCCCGCGGTGCTATCGCTCCAGCCCCAGCAGAGGCTTTGTCCTGGGCGTCCCTCCTCCCAGCTCACAGCCCCCGAAACCTCTCCCTTCCTTCATCCTATTTCTCCTCACTGACCCTGGAATCCACCCGTCGGTGTAGACCCCCATAGAAGTGTAATTCCATTAGGTTTTTCCCGTCTGTGGTTAATGTCATTACTGGAGCAGCCCGAGGAGAATCCAGTGGGAGCGGGGAGGGTCTCGCTCTCCTCCCCACACACAGCTGTTCATCGTGGGCTTGTGGCCACGGGCTCGGGAATCAGGAGGCCTCCTGTTCTGGCCCCTGGCGTTGCCATGGAGACGCATCCTGGCCGGGCAGGGCTGGCCGGGCAGGGCTGCACGGGGGCCAGTCTCAGCCACCGCGTGGCTGTTGGTGCTTCCAGGGGAGGGTCCTGGGACTCACCCCCCTCCCACCCCCTCGCCTCAGGAGTTTTCACTCCCGTTTGGTGTGGAGTCCAGTCATGCAAGGGCCACTTCGTGAAATGGGGGTGTCTGGGTGAAGGGGTGTAGAAGAAGGGACTGGAGTGAAGGGGCTTCCTCAGTCCCCAAGAACTTTGGAGCAAGGAAGTCTCTGTCTCCTCCCTCCCTCCCTCCCTCCCACTCTCTCTCCCTACCCCTCTCTCCCTCTCTCTCCTTCTCTCTCCCTCTCTCTCCCTCCTTCTCTCCCTCCACTTTTCCCTCTCTCTCCTTCCCTCCCTCCCTCTCTCTCTCCCTCCCTCTCTCTTCCTCTCCTCTCCCTCCCTCTCTCTCCCTCTCCCTCCCACCACTCCTTCTCTCTCCCTACTTCTCTCTCCCCTCTCTCTCCCCCTTCTCTCTCTCTCCCTCTCTCCCTCTATATTCTCTCCCTCTACCTCTCCCTCCCTCTTTCTTCCCCTCCCTCCCCCTCTCTCTCCCTCCCTCTCTCTCCCTCTCTCCCACTCTCCTTCTCTCTCCCTACCTCTCTCTCCCTCTCTCTTTCCTTCCCTCCTTCCCTCCCCCTCCTCCCTCTCTCCTCCCCTTTCTCCCTCTCCATCTTTCCCTCCCTCTCTCTCTCCCTCTCCCTCCCACACTCCCTCTCTCTCCCTACCTCTCTTCCTCCCTCTCTCCCCCTTCCCCCTCTCTCTCCCCTCTCTCCTCTCTCCCTCTCTCTCCCTCTCTCTTTTCTTCCCTCCTTCCCTCTCTCTCCCTCTCTCTCCCCCTCTCTCCCCCTTCCCCCTCTCTCTCCCTCTCTCCTCTCCCCTATTCTCTCTCTCTCTCTCTCTCTCTCTCTCTCTCTCTCTCTCTCTCTCTCTCTCGGCAGAGGCATCCTCAGAACTTCCCAAGTCAAGGTAATTTTGGGTTCGATTTCCCATGATGCCAAAATGCCCGGGCCGCCAGCTAAGGGGGGGGGGGGGCGGTGCCGGTTCGTCAGCGCTGCGAGGGGGGAAGAGATTTCCACCTGGTCCCAGGAACGGCTTCCATTTCGAGAATCATCACTGCGCATCTTCGAGTCGGGAGAAAATGTTGCAGATGATAGGAGACATAATGGGACATGCCGAAAGGAATACTTAAGGAATCGGGGGAAATCTACCTCTTTGATATACAAAATAGTCGGGCTGAATTTGACTTTGTAACTGGCTAATTAACATGCCTACATCCCGGACTCACTCGCAGCCCCTCTCCTCCGCCCTGGTGTTTGCAGAGAAAACTCCAGCCGGGCACCTCGTTCCTACCTGCTCGCTCGCAGGAGTGGGGGGTCCCTCCCGGGGAGGGGAACAGAGCACCCCCTTCCATCACCGCTCATTTACCAGCCCGGGAAGCTGTCACCTGCCCGCGCCTCACCAGGGGGAGGCTGATGGAAATATGGATCCTCTTTACACCCTGATTTGTCTCGTTTTCCAACCAGAAGCCCACCAGACCACCCTTGAAAAACAGAAGTGAAGGGGAGAGCCGGCGAGATGGAGAGCCGGAGGCTTCCCCACTCGGATTCTGACAAGAGCACAATCCCGCCATTCGCAATCAGATAAGGGATATTATCTCGGTAATAAAACGCAATTGAGAAACTAAATGAAAAATCTAATGCTTTTCATGCTGATTTATTTTAGATTAGAAAAAGTTAAACCAGATGTAAACACGGAGAGATGAAGCATGAAGAGGGACTCGTGGCAGAGGAATAAATCTCGGTTCTGAGTTATTATCGGTGCAGGGTTGCATTAACCAGAAAATGCACCGTGGGCCATAAAATGCTCTGACATCAATTATTGTTGCAGAAGAGAATTCAGAGGACTGACGTGAAGGAAGAGGCGGTACCATGAAGATCAGTCACCGTCCTGATGAGCTGTGGGGAGTGTGTTCCGACCCCGGGGTCCCACCCGGGACTAGCCACGCCTGGACTTGCACTCAGCCCTCGAAGGAGGCTCTGAGCATCGGCGGGTGATGCAGTTCTGAAAAGAGAAGGGCAATCTCTTTGCACTGCACCCATCCACATTACGGTTATTCCCGAGATGGTGGGCCCAGGTCTGCTGTGGGCATGACTGGGGAATGTGATGGGATTGGGACTCGCTCTGTTTTCTCTCTGTGTAGACCTGGACTTCCTAACCATTTTCTCCCTACCCTGGGATGCGTAAAATTTCAGACCCAGGTTAATTCGCTCACAACTTTTCCAAGGCCAGACCCACTTCTAACCACTCGACAGAAACCCCTCCCCAGCCATGCAAGCCACACGTAAACGTGAGCTAACATGGAAGAGGATCTCCTAGATATTGGGACTGGCTTGTCCCAGCTCTGTGCCCTTGGATGATGACATCATCTGTCTTCAGCTCTGTATAAAATGCAGAGGGAATGCCAGCTTGGAGGGTACCGGTGGAGAGGACGTGGAAACCCTTAACCCAGGGGTTGGAGAATTCATGAAATCCACGTGGTACTAACCCACAACGCTCCATCCTAGAGTCTGGGAGCCAAGTCTGATGCTCTCAGGACCGTTTCTCTGTGTCAGAACCGTGAGACCACACAGCTCTTGCAAGGATCTGAGGTGGCAGCCTGGAAGGAAGCTCAAAGAGGCTTTTGCAATAATGTATATGAATATTCACGCTGGATGGAATAAATTAATATTATAAATAGCCTCAGGTTAGTTCAGGTACCAGTTTCCCTGTCAGATTAGTTTTCAGAAAACTCAGAGAGAACCAGTCTGGAGTTTCAGAGCTTTGTGGGTTTTAGAATTGCAGATAAGGGATTAGGGACCTGTCCGTGGGTAGTCGGATATCTTCGGGGAGAGTCTGTAAGCAAAGAGAAAAGAAAAACACAATAACACGTTGGCTCCTCGGGGCAGGACTTGGGAAGATCAAATGAGAGAATGAGAAATTGGTTTTACCAAAGCGCTTTTTTGCTCCGGAAGTCTCTGGAATGACAGGACCCGCGACGGCCGAATCTCACGTGGGCACAGCCTCAGGCCTGTGAAGATGGTCACAGCTCACCCGGGGACAGCGGTGGGATGGGGTGCCGTGCTTGGGTCAGGACTTCCTGGAGCGGGACAGTCAGGCCGGGCTGGCGGGAACCCTGGTTGCTTTCCTCTCGAGACTGCCAGTCCTGGTTCACGCATCGAGAGCCCACACGCTGATTGCTGTGTGGGCAAGAGTCCGCTGGACCATCCCCTGGACTCTGAGGCCGGCTCTGGTCCGCAGGAACCTCACCGCCCCAGGGGTTCCCGCTGGGGTCTTGTTTTGGAGACTGTGCAGCTGCTCTGTGCCTCGATTTCCACATCTGCCAAAGGGGAGGAACTCACTCTGCTCCTCTCAGAGCCGCTGCTGAGCTCCTGGGCTGAGTGTCGGTTGGTAGCACGCCCCCGTGGGACCCTCAGCCCAGGACCGTCTGGCACAGATGGAAAACAGAGCCCAGATCTTCGCTGGTGCTCCGTGGGGTCACCTCCTTGAGGGGGCGCTGTGTGCAGGATGGGGCGGGGTCCAGGGGTCAGCCGGACCCAGTGGGCCTACAGCAGAGAGGAGGAGGAGGCACAGGCAGAGCATCACACACACACACACACACACACACACACACACTCACACCCTCACACCCTGCTTGGGGCTTACTCTTGGCTTTGCACTCAAGGATCACTTCTGGCAGGGCTGGGAACCAAATGGGATGCCGGGATTTGAACCTGGGTAAGGAGGCTAGTGGCCTTCCCACTGGACTGTGTCCCCAGCCACAGAGGGAGGGGGCCACGCGTATCCTTTCCACGTGCATCTCCCAGAACACTTCCGATGTCCACTGTCTCGTGAGGAATGGTACTGGCGAGTCATCTGGTTCCTGCAACCTGCAGACCTCCAGGGGCTGCTCTCGGGAGATCTCCCGGCCTCTCCCTCTAGGCCCTTCTGCACCAATGCAGACCTGGTGCTGCAGCGACAGCCTGGAACCCAGGGGACAGCCCAGTGTCCATTGTGGTGGGGAGATGGGGCAGCGGTCACACGCGGCCATCCCCTGCCACAGCCGGGGCTGGAGCATCACAGGAATCACTCTGGGAGACCCACAGCAGCCCCCCGGGCGGCGTGAGGAGCGAAAACATCCTTCCCTCTGACCGGAGGCGGGTGGAGGCTGTCTCCCCTTTGGATTCCGTTCTCACCAAACAATTAGGCAGCAAAGGCAATCAGAGGCACCCACGTTGCAAATGAAGAAGGGAAATGATCTCTGTTCACAGATGATACGATCTAATATGTAGAAAGCTCTGAGGATTCCACCCCCAAAGACCTCCTAGCACTAATCAAGGAATCAGCACCGACGCAGAATACAAAATGGAAACACAGAAGTCACTCGCGTTTCTAGACGAACTTTCCAACATGTTTCTGGAGTTGGGGACCAGGCCCAGGGCATCACGGGGTGCGGCTGGCAACTGGCCGAACCACCTTCCCTCGACTTACACACATAGAGGAGGAAATCTGAAGGAGAAACTGTGAAAACAATTCCATTTGCTGGAAATTGAAAAGCACACAGTGCTGAATGAAGAATGTGACAGACTCCTTGGATGGAAACTGGGAAACATCACTGAAAAGATGAAGGGAAATGTGTTGATGGAAGCAGAGTCACAGGCCTGGGGCAGAAGACTGAGCATCCTTCCAAGTCATCACTGCCCCAAACATACATTGCTGCACACAACAATACTCTGAAACCCCCAGTGGCCTTTAAACATTTTTTTGTGTGTCATCTCAAGGGATTCCAACTGGCCACACTGACCTGGCAAAGTAACAACATTGGGAGGCTTCTACTTCCCGATTTGGAAACTTAAAAGCGAAAGTAACTGGAGCGATAGCACAGTGGGTAGGGCGTCTGCCTTGCACGCGGCCAACATGGCCGACCCGAGTTCGATTCCTCCGCCCCTCCGGAGAGCCCGGCAAGCTACCGAGAGTATTCGATATGCCAGACACAGTAACAACAAAGTCTCCAATGGAGACGTTACTGGGCCCGCTCGAGCAAATCGACGATCAACGGGAGGGCCTTTACCTTTTTTACCTTTTAACTTAAGTGGTCTAGAATTGGCATAAAGGTACACAGAGGGACAATGACTAGGATACGGAAAGCACCCCCACCCCCTGCCTTCCCTCCCCCAGGAATCTCTCATACTTGGCGGGGCAAAGCATCAAGAACTAACCCATCGAAGGAGTTACCCGCCACGCTAGTCCTTCTCTGGCCCCCAGCCCATAACTAGCCATTTCTAAATTATTCATCCCCAGCTTTTCCCAGAACCCTTTTTTTTAAAAAAAATTTTTAATAGTGAGACATCATGAGGTACAGTTGCAGACTTACACATTTTTGTGCTTGGGTTTCAATTATACAATGATCAAATACCCATCCCTCCCCCAATGCCCATCCTCCACCACCACGGGTCCTGGCATCCCTCCCACCCCCTCATCCCTCCCATTCCACCCTGCCTCTGTGGCAGGGCATTCCCTTTTGTTCTCTCTCTCCTTTTGGGTGTTGTGGTCTGCAAAAGAGACATTGAGTGGCAATCATGTTTGGTCTAGAGTCTACTTTCAGCATGCTTCTCCCGTCCTGGGAGGATCCTCCCAACACCTTTATTTGGTGCTCCCTTCTCTATCTGAGCTCCCTTTTCCCCTAGCATGTGTGGTTGGCCTCCAAGCCATGGAGCAAAATTCCTGATACTAATCTCGGCCATTCTTGGGTGTTAGTCTCCTATTTTGTTACTTTATGTCTCAGAACCCTTTTCACGCAGCCAGCCTGGAAGGTCCCTTCCCTGTCCCTGTCCCCGCCCCCGCAGCCCGGGGCTACCGGCATTCCACGCTGGGCACTGTGATTCTGTCTGTGCTCAGCGCCTCCTCGGAGGGGAGGCGGGAGTTGGCAGAGCTTGTCTTTGTGTGATGGTCTCATTTCACAGAGCTCTGTGTGGGCTGGCAGGAGTCGGCGTTTCCTCCCCGGTGGAGGTTGGGATCTACTCTGCTGCGCAGGCAGCACACGATGGGCTCTGTGTGGGAATGAGGAGATCGGGGATCTCCCGGCACTGCTTGCTCTCTCAGGGACCTTTCCCTGGGCGCGGCCAGGAACAGCCTTCCCGCCTGCCCCCACCGGGAAGAGATTGCAGGTGGGCAGGAGATCGTACAGCGGGTTCGGCGCTCAGCCAAACTCAGGCCAGGCGTTGATCCCTGGAGTCCCAGGAGGAACCCCCCGAGCTCTGCCAGGAATAACTCCTAAGGAGCACAGAGCCAGGAGGGAGGAAGCCTTGAGCACTGCCAGGTGTTACCAAACTCCGCTCCCAGACGTTTTTAAATGGATACAGTGAGGGCCAAAGAGACCCAAGGGGATAGACAAGGACCTTACTTTGAACAGAGCAGACCCTGTTTTGTTTTTGTTTGGGGACCACGCCCGGTGGTGCTCAGGGCTTACCCCTGGCCCTGTGCTCAGGAATCGGGGGACCTTAAGGGGTGCTGGGGATCAGATTCTGGTTGGCCGTGTGTAAGGCAAGCTCCCAACCTGCTGTACTATCTCTCCAGCCCTGATTTTTTTTTTTCTTTTTGGGTCACACCCGGTGATGCTCAGGGCTTCCTCCTGGCTCTGCACTCAGGAATTACTCCAGGCGGTGCTCGGGGGACCATATGGGATGCTGGGAATTGAACCCGGGTTGGCCGCGTGCAAGGCAAACGCCCTCCCCGCTGTGTTATTGCTGCAGCCCCTGATTTTTTTTTTTTTAAAGAGATAGTACTGTGCATTATTGAAGGTGATAGAGCTGGCAAGCAGAAACATAAAACCGGGATGTCTCTGTTTATCTTCCAGATCCACAGCCGGCTGCTTGCCGCTGCCAAGGACGGCCGTGCCGGGACCAGGCATGAGGACCCGCCCCCGACAGGTGACGCACCGGCCGGAGCCCCAGCAGGGCCTGTACTTCCATTCCTCTCCTTTACCCTTATAAATAATGAAACGGGCGTTGGCGCCGAGTCCCCGCAAACACGAGCGAGGCGCTCAGCGGCTCGGAGAAGCCTTGAGGCTGATTAGAATTTCTGAACACACAGGCCTGCGGGCCGGCCGCCCCGGAAAGGCCCGCAGTGCAGAGGTGAGGCCGGGCTTCTGCGGGGAGCCAGCCCCAGGTCCTGACTTGCCGTGGGGTGGGTCGGGGGGAGAGGGGTGGAGTCCGCCGGGGGTCTGGGGGCTCAGCCAGAGGGTGGTGAGGGGTGCAGGCCGCTGAAACGCCGCCCTCCGTCTCGGGGAGCTGCAGCACACGGGTGAGATGGTTCCGGCTCATCCCTTCCGTTGCCTGTTGGTCCCCGTGGACGCCGTGGAAGCCGCGCTGGGGACAGAGGCGGGAATGTGGGTCCGGCTAAGGAAGGGGCTGGAGCTGGTGTGGGGCGAGTGGGTCACCCCCTTCCGGGCTCCTTGCAAAGGCCACTTCTGAAGGGGGGTTCAGGGGGCAAGTCCTATTTTGCAAATCCCCATTTTGTTGTGAGGAGGGAAGTGGGGCAGCGGAGCGGGTCTGTGTGTGTGAGTGTGTGTAGTGTGTGTAAGTGTGCGAGTATGTGTATGTGTGTGAGTGTGTGAGAGTGTGTGTAGTGTGTGAGTGTGTGTGAGAGTGTGAGTGTGGTGTGTAAGTGTGCGTGAGTGTGTGTAGTGTGTGAGTGTGTGTGAGTGTGTCCAACACTTGGCATTTCCACTTGCTGGTTTGCTTGGCCGTGGATGGAGGGCGGGCGGGCAGAGAGTGTCCTCCCTGTCCCGCAGTGGAGTCTGCCCTGCCCCACGCGTGGCTTTGACAGGCAAGTGTCACACAGTCTTTCTGCTTCTCTGAGCCGCCAGGACGTGTGTGCCCAGTGGTGGCGGCTCTCCCAAGCTGGTTCTGTTGGTGTCTCGAGCCGGCAGCTCATAGTCTGATGATGCACATGCCCTCGGCCCGGCTCCTGGGAAGGAGGGACTTGCCGTCCTCCCACCCCACAGGAAGTCCTCCTTGACGGTTCCTTGGGGACGCAGCCAGGGGAGGGTCCCAGAGGCACATTGCTCTCCCCACGCTCGGACCCTTGGAGTTGGGATGTGGATTTTCCCTTCAGATCTTTTTGATCCCAACCTGTCCGTCTGTCTGGTTCCCAGAGGTGCCTCCCTGGCCAAGAGGGAGGATTTGTTTTCTGGGGTGAGCAACAGGTGGGTCCTGAGGTCAGGCAGCTTCTCGGCCTCACAGACACATGGGGCCCAGAGCAATAGCACAGCAGTAGGGTCTTTGCCTTGCACGTAGCTGACCCAGGTTCAGTTTCCGGCATCCCATAGGGTCCCCCGAGCACCGCCAGGAGTGATTCCTGAGTGCAGAGCCAGGAGTCACCCCTGAGCATCGCCAGGTGTGACCCAAAAAAGCAAGAAACAACAACAAAAAGACGGACAGATGGATACACGGATAGTGAAAGGCAGAGTCCAGACGCCTGGGCCCCACTGTGCCCATCTGACTCTAGTTTTACTCTAGACTTTTCTCCAGTGCCGTAACCGTGGGGCCCTGTCCCTTGCCCACACCCCTGAAACCAACGTCTACATATTTCTGATGCAAAGACCCTCGCTTGGATCACGGCAGCCCCTGAACTCCACGGTCGGTCCCCCTCAGCCCCACGCCCCTTCTTTGCTGTGGCTATGCTGGCCACTTGTTTCCTTGTGTTCGAGACCTCGCTGCCTCCTGCTTAGACTGGACACTGCAGATCCTGACTCTCCTCGCTAGCCCCAATGCCAAGCTCAGGCGCTACTTTAAGATTATTGGGGGGAGGGCGGAAGGGGGGTGACAGCTGGCCAACAGCAGGACCCAAGGGAGAGTCGGGGGTCTGGGACAGGGAGGCCAGCCTCTCATCCCACTGGCTGGTACGTCCGAACAACCAGGGGACACACAGACACCAGGTCCTGCCCCTTTCTGCTGTCCCTCCCTCCCGTGTCCGGGATGATCCATCTCCCCGCCCTGCCCCCTCCCTGTCCTGCCCTGTGACCATCCAGGCTGGCGCTGAGCCACCAGCCTGAGCAGGAATCCGCCTGGGCCTCAGACATTATTATTGGTGGGAGCTTAGCAGTCGCTCTAAATTAGAGAGGTTTATTGGTTTTCACTTTCTGGCTAATTGTGAGTCGTAGATCAAGAACCCCTGGCCCCCCATGAGAAAAATAACACTGGTAAATAACCCTGGGAAGTTCTACAAGCCTCCCCGGGTTGGATATGTACTTGGGAGGGGACGAGGCACCTCCCCAAGCTCGCGTGGGCCCTGCGGGGAGGACTGCGGCTTGTTCCGGTGAAATATTGTTAGTAAGATGTCGAGGAAGTGCCGAAGTGATATTGGGCTGTTTGTTCTTTGTTTTTCTGCGTCTGGCTGGCTATCCAAAGAGCTTAACAGAAACGTATATAACAAACGCAACGTGAAGTGAAGCTGAGCACAGACCCCTCCCACACGGAGCAGGAGGCCGGTGTTCCTGTCTACTGCCCAGGCTACTGTGGCGAAACCCACGGCTCTGTCCACCCGGGGCTGTGGCCTCTGAGTCTGGTTAGGAACGTCCACTTAACCTGAGGTCATTCTTGCAAATTGCTCTGGCTCGTGTCCTTCTCTTGCTTGTCAAGAAAGAGTTTCGCCCGGGGAGGCAGCTCAGAGGCAGAGCAGGGGGGGTCAGAGCAGGCCGGGCCTGGGCAGGGTCCTCGGGTCCCCGGGACAGTACGGCCACCTAGTACTGGAACACGGCCACTAGCAAGGCTGCCCCCTCCCACTCCCTCCTTTCCTTCTCTCTCCTTCCTTCCTTCCTTCCTTCCTTCCTTCCTTCCTTCCTTCCTTCCTCCTTCCTTCCTTCCTTCCTTCCTTCCTTCCTTCTCTCTCCTTCCTTCCTTCCTTCCTCTCCTTCCTTCCTTCCTTCCTTCCTTCCTTCCTTCCTTCCTTCCTTCTCTCTCCTTCCTTCCTTCCTTCCTCTCCTTCCTTCCTTCCTTCCTTCCTTCCTTCCTTCCTTCCTTCCTTCTCTCTCCTTCCTTCCTTCCTTCCTTCCTTCCTTCCTTCCTTCCTTCCTTCCTTCCTCCCCCCTCCCTCCCTCCATCCATCCCTCTCTCCCTCCCTCCCTCCTTCCTTCCATTTATGGGCCACATGCAGTGGTGCTCAGGTCATCCTCCTGGTTCAGAGATCACGCCTGGCGGTCTCAAGGGACCATATGCAGTGCCAGGGACCGAACCCAGGTTGGCCACGTACAAGGCCATGTACAACATCCCTGTTGTACTGTTGCTCTGGCCCCAGGACTGGGCCTCTCTCTGCCTTCTAGCTCTGCCCTTGCTCCACCTGCCTCATGTCCCACCCACACAACCCCACCCACGCATGCCCCCAGACCCCTCCTGCCAGTACGTGCCCCTCCCGCACAACCCCCACCAAACGTGGCACCCCACACACCTACCCATACAGCCGCCTCCCAGCCCTCATACACACCCGCCCTCAGTGTCCAACACCTACCCACAGCCCACCGTATGCCCCTGCCCAACCGCCCCACCCACCCCACAGCCCGCCATGTGTACCGCCCACTGCCCCTCCTCCGCCCCTCCTGACCCAGGGTCCACTTTCCTTGTCCCTAGAGCCTTGTCCCAGCTGACCATGGAGCTGCCTCCTGTACGCTCCCTCTTAGGGGTGCTGCACCATCAGCGTGGGCCCCGCCCGGGTAACCTCAGTAACCCCTCCCCCGGCCCATTATGGGGGTCCTGTGCCCCCAAGCCCCTCACCAGGGTCTGCTGACCTCCCTGCCTCGGAGTGGCCCATCTCAGGTGGGCACTGTCATCCCTTCTCCGAGGACTCACCAAGTTCTGCAATGTTTTTCCTCTCACATTTCTTGCTTATCGTAAAATCTGCCTTCTGGGTTTCTGGGTGCCTGGCGACGAGGCACAAGTGGTAAACTGAGGCTTCCTCTCTCAGCAGTGAGTGGGGAAAACTTTGAGGGCAGGGTGGGCAGAGCGAGCCAGCCCAGGACGCCCCCAGATGCTCTCCACACGGCTGTGGGAAACACCCAGAGGTGTGGCTAGCCCGGGGGGCACTGTGGGGGTGCTGTTTGTTCTCCTACAAAAGGTGGGTTTCGGGGGGGCACTGGCGACTTTTCCTGAAAAGGGGTGGTAGGCCAGGGTCAGTGTGGGACCCTTTGGGGTCCAGAGAAAGAGGAGTGGATGACTCGCAGTGAGGTACAAGTGGTCCAACTGAAGCTTAAGGGTCAAGAACCCGCCCAGGGCCATGGGGATCAGGCTGGAGTTCCTATGGGTCTGGTCACAGCAGAGACACCCTCTGTCGTCCCCTGTGCGGGTGACGGGTCTGCAGCACTGAGGGGCAGGTGACATGAGCCCACACAGGCTGAGGCCATCACTGGACTTGAGGGAATGCCCCATGCCTCATCCTCCCTGGCCCTCCTCCCTCCATCCTCAAGCACATCCCCAACCAACCCGGGTTTCTCCGTGGCTCCAGGGACCCCTGCCTGGGCCCCCGTGCCCCCAGCCCCTTCTTCCTCTGCCCTGTTCCTCAGTTGGTGCCCCACAGGACCACCTCATGGACGGCTCCTTTGTGGCGTCTGGCTGTGAGTTGAGTTCCATGGGGTGAAGGGCTGGGAGAAGCAGACAGGGCCGGGGAAGGGAATGCCTGGGATTCAGGGGGTTCATCCCCCCACCCCCCTGTTTTCTGCTGATTCAAACGTGGGCAGTGACAGTGATAGAGACCGTGGAAAGGCTGACACGAGAGTCAGCCAAAAGGCCAGCCCCACTTCGGCCACTCCTGCCTCTGTTGTGATTCTGGAGGAGGAATGAGGATGAGCAAGGTCGGGCTGTTCATCAGACCCTCGCATGGATTTGCAAGTTACAAGAGGAACTGGTGCATACAGACTCCCTGAGAGTCAATCCTCGGGGTCTGGGACCTCCCCAGCCCAGCGCACCCTCCCCTCCCTGGCAGCTGGCGTTCCCCAAGAGCTGGCCGCAGCTCCGGACAGAGCTTTGGCGAGGCTGGAGGTCCCTCGCTTCCTGGGAGACAAAGCCGGTGGCTTCCTCCAGGGATGTTGCCCGCACGGCATACCAAGCACTCCTCTCCCGATGATTTATAAGCCCCTTTATTCTACAAACGGTTCCACCTTCCCCCGAGCATCCATTTTCAGATGTTTAACTAAAATTTATTTGAAAACTAAGACTTCCAGTATGTGGGATGAAAATGGCTCAGAACTTCCCACCATCAAACTACCGAGGTCAGAAGCGTCAGCTCAGACGGGCACTTCTGAGGGGCAGCTGGCAGCGGTGGTTCCTGGCTGTGCCCCCCCTCACGCCCCCAGTGTTTCTCCCTCACGAGCCGCGTGCAGGGGGCGTGCTGGGGCATGTCGGAGGGGCTGAAGGCGGCTTTGCCCTGCAGACCCTCTCCAATAGCTCATCAGATCATGCATCGGGAGTCCTGGCTTGAGGAGAGGCCAGGGCTTGTTTGCATGCAGGGAAGATGGGATTAGCATTTCAGAGGCTGTCGTCATAGACGTTTTCACCCTCCACAATTAATGCGGGAAGAGGTCAATGAGGGTGAATGAATGCGGCGGGAATCAGCTGTCATCATTCACCAGCCGTTAGCGCCCCGAAATGCCACAGCCAAGCCTGCCTGTGTGTGAGTGAGTGTGTGAGTGTGTGTGTGTGTGTGTGTGTGTGTGTGTGTGTGTGTGTGAGCGCGGCTGTGCTACCGGAATCCTAATTCCGGCGCTGGCGGTGAGTGGTACACAGAAGCCTACTGAGATTCCCGCCCACACAAAGGCCGTGTGTGGGAAGCCTCTGCCAAGGCCAGCGGGTGTTGCGAGCTAGAACGAACGAACGCTGCATGGGGCAGCCTTCGGGGTTTGGGAGAGACTGCCCAGCCAGGGTCCCTGCCGAAGCCGCTGGGGTCTGTCTGCAGCCGCAGCCCTGCGGAAGAGAGTGGTCAGGGGCGAGGGCGCATCTCCTCTTAGATGACTGGGGACCAGACGGAGGGCCAGAGGCGGTGCTGTGCGGCCAAGGAGACACTCAGCTTAAGGCGTGGTGACCGCCAAGTGTGCAGAACCGTCCACTCAGCAGAAACAGGCCCCGATCGCTTCTTTCAGAGCCGCTCTTACTGCTGAGAGGCTGGAACCAATGAAACTCATCTTGGAATCTGACCTCTAATGAGATCAGCCCCTTCCTCTTGGCTCCGTGTCCCGGTGATGGTAAAAATTCAAGCAGAGAGCTCATTGTGAGGGCTGGAATTCCCACAAGCAATAAAAGCATTAAACGGTGACAGAGGATTCAGTCGCCCCCTGCAACCCTCCTCACCCACCTCCCATCACCTACTTATCCGCCTCCCTAATTTCCTCCCTTCCTCCCTCCATCCATCCTGCTCTCTTCCTGGCCGTCTCCCCATCGATCATCTACCCAACATCTTCCTGCCCATCTTGTCCATGTACCTCCTATGCATACGCATACATCCACCTTTCCTTCTTTCATCTGTTCTTACTTTCATCTTTCCATCCACTCGTGTGTGTGTGTGTGTGTGTGTGTGTGTGTGTGTGTGTGTGTTAGTTTGGGGGCCATACCTGGCTGGAGCGATAGTACAGCAGGTAGAGCGTTTGCCTTACACACTGCCGACCGGGCCAACCCAGGTTTGATTCCTCTGCTCCTCTCGGAGAGCCCAGCAAGCTTCCGAGAGTATCTCCCCCACACGGCAAAGTCTGGCAAGCTCCCCCTGGCATATTCGATATGCCAAACACAGTAACAACAAGTCACACAATGGAGACGTTACTGGGCCCGCTCGAGCAAATCGATGAACAACGGGAGGACAGTGCTACAGTGCTACCTGGTGATGCTTAGGGGTTTCTCCTGGCTCTGGGCCCAGGAATCACTCTTGGTGGTGCTCAGGGGACCATATCAGGTGGCACAGATCAAACCCAGGTTAGCTGCATGCAAGGCAAATGCCTTAGCTGTCCTGTCGCTCCATACCCGCCTCTTTCCTTTCATGCTCTCTATCCATCCCCCACTCATTCTACTTTTCCCTTTCATCCTTTATATTTCTATCCATCTGTATTACCACCCAACTTCTAATTAAAATTTTGTCACATCTAATGTTGGCACTTCTGTAAGGACCCCACAATTTTACAAAAAAGCAAGTCACACACCTTGATATTTAAAAAAAGAATAGGTTACACCCTGGTGCTCAGGAATTACTCCTGGTTCTGGGCTCAGGGGTCACTTCTGTGGGCTCAGGGCACCGTATAGGATGCTGGGTTGGCCCCATGAAAGGCAAGCACCCTACCCTCGGTGCCATCACTCCAGCCTGACTATTTTTAATTTAGTACAACAGACAGCTATTTGGAGAGACATTTCCAAACCGTGAAAGCCAAGATCTCTTTAGAACCTCCCCGTCTAATCTGACCAAGTGGAAAACTGACCTACAGAACAGATGAGCCACCCGCAGGGCCAGGCTGGCCCTGGAACTGCCTGAGAATGTCTTTCCACCATGACACTGAGGCTACTCAGGCTTACTCCTGACTCTGTGCTCAGAGATGACTTATGGTGAGGCTCTGGGAGTGCCAAGGATTGAACCTGGGTTGGTCATATGCAATGCGAGTGTACTATCTCTTTGTCCCACGCTTGCTAATATTGACTAGGACGACAGTAAGCCTCTGCTTCAGAGAAAACCAGCCCACACCTCAAACAACAAGCCAGGAATCTTGAGAGTGTAGGAAGGCCTACTCAGCCCAGTGGCTGGCGCCTGGGTCCATCGGAACCTTCGCCATTAGACCATCCGAGCTCACCTTTCACCCTGCAGGTGAACTTGAGTGTGTGTGTGTGGGGGGTGTTCTCTAATGGGACCCCCAGGCCTCATGTGGTTTTCAGCTCTGAGGCTTCAGTCAGGCCCCTGGGAGCCCGGCAGGAGCGGGGTGTGCCCAACTGATTTCCACATTTGCCTCCACCTTGTCGGTCAGCTGCTGTCCCAGCTCTGCCCATGGCCTCGGTCTCCTGACTCCCCTCTAGCCACGGCAGAGGTGGACACCCACAGCCCGCGTTCTCTCAAACGCCTCCCTGCACTGACAGCCAGCCCGGCTCTCTGAGTCAGTCGCCGTCGCTCAAGGAGGCTGCTGGGCACGAGTGTCCTCCGAGGCCGTCACAGCGCCCTGGGAAGTGTTGACAACCGCAGGACGGTTCCATTTTCACTTCCAGCCGAGGTCACCTGCTCCCGCTGGGCGGGGGGTCATGTCACCCCGTTTCTGGAGTTGCCGCAGCGGCCTGGGTGGGAAGTGGGCGGCAAGGGCACCCCTGGAGTTTAGCTTATCGATCCCCGTGATTCACTGTGACTGCTCAAGGCAGATTTTAGCACTTTGAACAGATCAGCACAGGAGTACAGGGATCAATCATCCCCTCTCCCCCCGATCCATTTCAATTGTAATATCAGAGGCCGTAATCCATGCTTGGTGGGGGGTGCAGGGAGCACACAGTGGGGAGTTGGGGTGAGGTTGGATCATCGGAGACCAAGCCCTCCCGTGCTCAGAAACCCCGAAACAGAGGCAGCTCCCCCCACACCCACACTCGCCCCCAGCCTTGGCCGAGCTCAAGCAGACAGGGGGCCGTTCCTTCCTCCCTCACTGGACAGCAGGGGCACCCGGGGCCAGGCAGGCCATCCTCCGGAGGACCACAGGCAGGCAGAAGTTTCCCAGTGCCCAGGGAGACGGACAGCGAGGGAGAAACCTCGGTCCTCTCTCCATACTAGGTTGCCTTTCCCTTGGGCAAGAAGGGGTTATCTGCTCGGAAAAGAAATCCCTTCACTGGGTGGGGGGCTGGGGGGGGGCAGCCTCCAATCTCCAGCCCGCCTCTGTGGGAACAATTTGCAAGAGCAAGTCTGGTGGCCGGTGTGAAGAAATGAAGTGATTGGATTTCAATCTTCCAGTTAATTTCCACGTAGCCACTCTCGGCTTTATTTTCACTTTGATACCTCGAGAGAGAGGAAGGAATTGCCCAAACGAGGTTAGCCGACTTAAAGAGATTGCTGCAGGCTCTCTAGCGCGTTCTCTGCCTGCCCCCCCACCCTCACCCCCGCCGCCTCCCCCCTGCACGCACATCTGCTCTCTCGGACCTCCGCGTTCTCGGGATACATTGGAACCAGTCGTGCGGGAGGCAGGAGCCGCGTGCCCCTAAAATAACTCTCCGTTCCGGGCCACCTTTCCCCCAAGGACGTTCCCGAGGCTGCGGGTTCAGCAGGACACTAACTTCTCGCATCAAGACGAACGTCAGTGGATCAAGTTCGGGAGCCAGTGGGTGCAGGGTGACCCGCTTTCTCTGGGCAGGGTCTGAGTCCTTGGTTCACTCACGGGTGTGCTAGTGAGTCCTGCAAACCCGCCTGGCGTCTCTGTGGGGGACATCTTGCAGGACAAGTGTGTTGGTACATGCATCACAAGGGTCCTAGATGCTTCCTGTAGGCGGGACCTGGGGGGATAAGGACACTGTGTCTGCTGAGGAAGCATCCCATGTCTCCCAGTGAGGAAAAGGGCGGGGATTCACAGGGACCCCCTCAGGGACCTTCCTTCTGACTCCCTAGATCCAGTGCATCCCTCTCTCACTGCCACCTAGACCCGGCCCATTCCAGCGGGACTAAGACAGAGGCAGTGTCCCCCCCTCGTCGACGTCCCAGAACCCCATTCTATGCCCTACCGACATCCCCGCTCTCTGCAGGGCTGGCCTTACCCGCTGTGCATAGTCTTGGGGACATGAATAGCCAATGGTGGCCCGTTCAGGCCAGGGAGGCGGAAGTGTCACCCTGACCCACTTCCCGCTTTGTGCTTCAGCCAAATCCACCTGGCCCAACCCTGGTTGCAGAGGGTCAGTGGTCAAGGGACTTTTAGTGTCCCTAGAGGGGGTCAGGGAGGTAAGCTAGCCCTTGGGAGGGGAGGCCCTGATGGTATTTGCTTTGGGGGGAATCTGGTGAAATTGTGAGGGCAAATCAGGGGTGGTGGAGAGGGTGGAGAGCGCCCAGGTCAAAGGTCAAGAGCAGGCGCAGGGGGACTGTGGGTGCTTAGTGCCTCCTGGGTGCCAAACAACGGCAGAGGTGGAAGAATAGATGGAACTGGGGGGGTGAAGCAGAAGTTGGGGGGATTCTCCCCCCAAACTGTATTTATGGTACGTTGATTCTAAGGAGGGATTTTTATTAATACCAAAAATCTGTTGAATGGCCACTGGAAAAAAATCCACCCATAGGTTTGTCAGACAGAAATAAGCAAGTTGGAGACTCTCGTTCATGACAGATGCCCCGAAGAATGAGCGCGCCATATGTCATCATTATCCCAATAAACAATTGGCGTTTATTAATTCCTTCCCCGCACATGGCACAGATGGCGGCAAAGCAGGCACAGGGCACCAGCGGCGGACACGATCACTCAGCCCAAATATGCACGGGCACGTGCGGCGTGGCACCAGCCATGGGGAGAAGCATGCCCTGCCCCACGCCCAAGGAGTGCAATGCCCAGCAGAACGCTAAAATGGAAGGGCTGGAGCAATAGCACAGCGGGGAGGGCGTTTGCCTTGCACGCGGCCGACCCGGGTTCGATTCCCAGCATCCCATATGGTCCCCCGAGCACTGCCAGGAGTGACTTCTGAGTGCAGAGCCAGGAGGAACCCCTGATCATGGGCTTGGTGTCACCCAAAAAAGCAAAAAAAACCCCGCTAAGATGGAATGACTTCTCTCATCCAAGACATGCCCTGCATGGTAATATATATATATCACGGTCCTCCCATTGTTCATCGATTTGCTGGAGCGGGCCCAGTAACATCTCCATTGGAGACTTTGTTGTTACTGTGTTTGGCATATTGAATACGCCACGGGGAGCTTGCCAGGCTCTGCCATGCGGGCGAGATACTCTTGGTAGCTTGCTGGGCTCTCCGAGAGGGGTGGAGGAATCGAACTCGGGTCAGCCATGTTGGCTGCATGCAAGGCAAACGCCCTACTGCTGTGCTATATCGCTCCATATATTCTGACCTTATTAAGTGGGGGGATCCGAGATACACTGGAGTTGTAACTAGAAAATAGAAAAATGTTTGAACACACGGAACTAGATGTGGATTCACATGGAGCACAAATGGTTCTGAAATGGACTCTGGTCCATGATCATTTCCTCTGGCAAAGCCCCCTGAGAAGAAGAGGTCGCTGGACAGAAGGAAAAATACGTGAACGTGTTCATCACAGCCTCATCGAGACAGTCAGATGTAGCCGAAGTTTGATAGGAGGGAAAAGATGACAGAAATGTCGGAACAGGCTGTAATGCTGTGTCCACCTGTAATTATGCGGTTGTAATCATGCAAAACCGGATTGTGTCAAATGAAAACGTGATGACCAATTAAACGTGTGGCATAAAGACCCGGCAGAAATACATTCTATTTATTGCTGTATTAGTTGGGGAATGTTTTATTCCCCTCCTTTCATCACTAAAATTGGGAAAATGTCTGTATCGTTTCTATATGTTTAATACTGACCAAAATACCAAAATAAGAGCCAACAGTGACCAATGAATCCCTCTAGACTTTTCTCCCTGATGGGTCTAGAAGACTCTGGAATTCTCCTTTCTCCTTCCCTCCACTCTCCAGGAGGTTCTTCTGTGACTTCTGCCTTCTGTCACAGAGAGTGGGTCTGGGGACAAGAAGATGCCATAGAGAAGTTTCCAGAAATACAGCTCAATTTTTTTTTGCTCTTTGGGTCACACCCAGGGGTGCTTGGGGGTTACTCCTGGCTCTGCACTCAGGAATTACTCCTGGTGGTGCTCGGGGGACCATTTGAGAAGCTGGAAATCGAACCCGGGTCGGCCGCATGCAAGGCAAACGCCCTCCCCGCTGTGCTATCACTCCAGCCCCACAGCTCAACTTCTTGAAGCATCTCAGAATCCTGTTCACTTCCATCAAGTCAGTTCGTGGGATCAAGACACAGGGATGAAGCACAGGGTGACAATTCGGAAAGGATAAATTTATAGTCACGGTCCTCCCGTTGTTCATCGATTTGCTCAAGCGGGCCCAGTAACATCGTGAGACTTGTTACTGTGTTTGGCATATCGAATACATCACGGGGAGCTTGCCAGGCTCTGCCGTGCGGGCGAGATACTCTCGGTAGCTTGCCGGGCTCTCCGAGAGGGGTGGAGGAATTGAACTCGGGTTGGCTATATTGGCTGCGTGTAAGGCAAACGCCCTACCCGCTGTAATTTTTTTTTTTTTTTTTTGCTTTTTGGGTCACACCCGGCGATGCACAGGAGTTACTCCTGGCTCTGCACTCAGGAATTACCCCTGGCAGTGCTCAGGGGACCATATGGGATGCTGGGAATCGAACCCGGGTCGGCGGCATGCCAAGCAAACGCCTTACCCGCTGTGCTATTGCTCCAGCCCCTGGTTTAATTTTTTTAAATTAAAGTGCAAACTTGAAGGAGAGCGAGCCAACGTGGAAGGTACAAGCCCAGACAGGAGATACTGGAGAAGGGCCACCGTATCCGAGACACCCCAGTGATGACAAAGGGGCCATCGTGCTGACGTGGGGGAAATTAAACATGACAAAGGAACACAGTTCGGCAGGTGGCTCGTGAGATGTTTCATCTCACGTAAAGCACGGCCGGCAGGGTTCAGAGCGGCCCTGGGAACATTATTGTTATGGTTATGGGGCAGGTAACAAAGAAACATGAAATGTGAAAGAAAAGATGGATCCGTCGGACTATTTTAAAAATTAAATAAAAACGGAAACTTTGGCTCATTAAAAGTCCCATGTAAGGGAATGAAAAGGCAAATCACAGAACATCAAGGTAGCTGTGGTAGTTGGGGAACTGAGGGAGGCAGCGGTGGGTGGCCGGACAGGTGGCCGACGACAGGATGGGAGATGACAGACAATTAGATTTAACGGAGGATTCACACCCGGTATCAAGAATATAGGAAGAAATTCTATAAGCCAGTAAGGAGAACAACCCATTTCTGACAAGGGCCAAAGATGGACAGAGAAGAGATTATCCCAGAGTTAGAATGTAGGAAAAGGTCCTGCCGGTCACAGAGTGTCAGAGAAACAGAAATTTGAACTTCAATAAGCTCCCATCCCCTGAATGATGGAAGGACCAGTGGACACTTAGGGTGGGTGGGGTAGGGGGACTGGCCGGGTCGGACATTCAGAGGTGTTGGGGACTGGTCATGTTGGACACTCAGGGATGGTGGAGACTGACTGTTCCGGACACTTGGGGTGAAGGGGACTGGCCGTGCCGGACACTCGGGGTGTTGGGGACTGTGGACACTCAGGGTGGTGGAGACTGACTGTTCCGGACACTTGGGGTGGAGGGGACTGGTCGTGTCGGGCACTCGGAGTGGTGGGGACTGGCCACGTTGGACACTCGGGGATGGTGGGGACTGGCCGTGCCGGACACTCAGGGTGTTGGGGACTGTGGACACTCAAGGGTGGTGGAGACTGACTGTTCCGGACACTTGGGGTGGAGGAGACTGGCCGTGTCGGACACTCGGGGTGTTGGGAACTGTGGACACTCAAGGGTGGTGGAGACTGACTGTTCCGGACACTTGGGGTGGAGGGGACTGGCCGTATCGGACACTCGGAGTGGTGGGGACTGGTCATGTTGGACGCTCAGGGGTGATGAGGCTGTGCTGGCCACTGGGGGAGGACTCTGTCTAGAAGTGCTCATAGTTGCTTGTGCACTTAAAGTGGAGCAGGGACTTGGGCAAGCGCTGAGCTCCTGTGGGCCTGTGACGGGAGCCCCAAGTGGAGATTCCCAACAGGCATGGTGCAGGCGTGTTCGGGACGACACAGAGGTATCGGGTGGGGTGTGCGTTATATGGGAAGGGCCCTGCAGGCCCTGGCCCGAAGGTGGAGGAGAGAAAGGAAGAATTGCATGGGACAGTGTGGGGAGCCACTTCCGCACACTGCAGGGCGCCTGGGTTCGAGCATGGGGAGCGACACACAGGGAGCAGAGGGGCTGCTCCCGCCCGCCCGGAGCGCAGAGGGTCAACGCAGGGGCTGGGGCAGGACATAGAGACAGGCCGGGAGCCTTTACCTGCCACATGCCAGCCGGTTCCGCCCCGTGTCAACCCTGCTCTGGGCAGGTGTGTCCCTCCCCCGGAGGAAGTGGACGTTGCTTGCGACTGGGACTCAGTAACTGTCTTTAAGCAAATCAAGGATTTTATTCACAATCAGGAAGAAGGATTTTGACTTACTACTGAGTCAGGGGAAGATCAAATAAGCATGAATTAAAGAAGCGGAGGTGTGGCCAGGCAGGAAGGCCTTCCTGGGAATGAGGGTGATTCGGAAGCCACGGGGTGTGTTGGAGGGGGCCGCGGTTCTGCCTCGGAACCATCGAGAAGCAAACGGTGAGCAGCCCTGCCAAGCCCCAAGTCCAGGTCAGAGCAGAGCTCGGTCGTGCTTTCGTGGGTTTTAAGACGCGCATCTTGACATCTGGAAACCTAAAGGCACCGTCTGCCCGTCCATGGCAGTTCATGGCGGGGCCTTTTCCTCTTGGGGCCAGGAAAGCCTGGCGCATCCTCCCCGAGTCAGATCGAAAGGCAGCTCCAAGTGGATGAAATATGGTAATGAGAGCTCTTCGCTCTTCCAGGCTCCTGTCCGAGTCTCCCTGCGGGAAGCCTTTTCCCTGAGGAAAGCGTTTTCTCTCCCTCCTGAGGGCTGTTCCGTGTGAGGGTCAAAGGCGCCTCATCCATTATGGGCACTCGATAAATATTAAGCATCAGCAGTGGCCTGTGGCCAGCCCTGAATAAAAACTGGCATACGTTAACCTTTATTGCTCATGGATTTTGTGACTGATGGTCTCTTCTCTCTCTCTCTCTCTCTCTCTCTCTCTCTCTCTCTCTCTCTCTCTCTCTCAGAGAGGGCCTATCACAGAGATCTCTGGAGACACAGTGGGCTATGGGAGCAGATCAGGGAGGTGTCCAGGGCCCAGGTGAGGCCGGGGAGCTTCATGCCAATGTCTCTTGTCCCGGCCCAGGGCTCAGAAGTCACCCAGGCCTGTAGGACTGCATTGGACAGGGTTTTTCCTGCAGAGAGTGGGGTGAAAGGGCTATGTGTTGGGGGTGTCTCCACACCCAAGGGCCAGATGTCTGGCCACGAAATGGGGACAGATGTCTGGCCAAGCCGCGATTCAGTCATCGTGCAGGGAAGCCGGGCACGCGGGTCGGAACTCAGGCCAAAGGTGGCGTCTTTCCGTGAGGACACAGCACCTTGTGTCCTGGTCTTGCTGGGAGATTCTTTCCACCAGGCTGATGGGGAGAAGGTGCAGTGCAAGTCCTGGCCGGAGGACCCTCTCTGAAGCCTTGCCCTGGAGGGACTCGTCTGGGGTGGAGTGAAGAGGGGGGGGGTGCCCTGGGGTGACAGCCCTGAGAGAATTAGGTCCGAGGCAGAGTGATCCATCCTTTCTTCAGGCCGCACAAGCATTCTTCTTGGACCCTTCTGGGTTCTGAGGAACAGGAGGAAGGTTCTCGGGTGGAACTCGAGTCCACTCAGCTTGTGGTGCTGACAGGCTGAGAGGAAGCCTTCCGCCCCCACCCCCCATCTCGACCTCCCATTGTTTCTCAGGGGAGATGAAGCGTGTCCAGTTTGCGAAAGGAGGTGCGAGCGGCCAGAAGCCAGGGCCTCCCCAGAGTGGCCCCACTTCGCGGGGGCCCCGAAGGTCACTGAGTCAAGGAGGGGAGTCCTGTGGCCATTTTTCTTTCTGTCTGAGATTCAGTTAGGAGGAGACGAGCAAAGGACAAGGATCAAAGGTTCTGCTCCCGAGCGGTGCGATGGCCACACGCCTGGCTGTGGACGCGAGCGGCCATTCATTACGAAGATGGATTGAGCAGCCCAGGAAGCTGACATGCAAGGCCCCATGGCGCTGCCCTCGTGGCTGCCTGAGTGACAAGAGCCCCCGTGTGGTTGAGCCCGGCAGGCCAGAGGGGCCAGCCCTGTCCCTGTGCCGTGGCCACCAACATGCCTTTCTGCCCCCGGACACTCTCCAAGGCCCCGTTCCCATTCTGAATGCCAGCTAGACACTGCTCACTGGGAGTCTCGGGTTGTGATCGGAACCCTAAATAGAATTCCATGAATGGGTGGGCTTTGGCCCCACTAGGCTCATGGAGAGGCCCCAGGTGAACCCTGAACATATCTCCCCAGGACATCTAGACACAGGTCGTCTTGTAGCTGGGAGAGCATTTAGTAGAAACCCTCTCCAAGGTGGAACCAAAAGCACCATCCATCATTCTGGCCCAGGGTCCTCGGTTCTGGAGACTTGAACGTGCAGGGGCAGAGTTGATTCCAACCCCCACAGCAATCCCAGCTTGGGAGCAGGGACCGCCAGATCGAGAGGCACTGAACATCCACAGACTATTGGCCCCGGAAGCTCTCATGTAGGTGGGGCACTGCCCATAGTTTTCCGGTACCAGAGACGATGCCCAGTCTCACATCCAGCAGGAAAATCTTTCTCTCCCTCTCCAGTGCCACACGTCCTCTGGCACAGATGCCAGCTTCAAATATCAACAACGATGCTGGTGTTTGGGACCGAGGCACCCCACACCCCCCCCCCCAAATGGGAACCAGATAGAAACGAGGGAAGTTGCTGGGAACTGTGACGCCAGTGTTGGGGGTGGGGTCTGACCTTCCCTCCATCCTAACTTTCCTTCTCTACTCCCAGGATTCCTCTCCTCTCTCTTCCGGCAAATTCTACAGCACTCAGGTAGAGACACATTCCCAGGTGCCTGGAGAGCGTCTGGGCTGATTCCAGGCCCTTCCCAAAGCATCTATCACGGTGACTTAAAGCATGAAACTAATAAAAGTGTTTGGTGCAGAACAGAAAGCTTAAGGAGATTTGATTGGAGGATAAACTATCAGGAAATTGAAAGTATGAGTGAGATTAGATCTCGGTGTTTAGATTTTCTATTTTATAGTCTTGCTTCAAATCTTTTGTAGACAATGGTTACCGAGGCTGCGTTATAAAGAATAAGTTCCAATAAGTATAATCACTTGGCTTAAGATGCTATTTTAGTCTTTTCTACTTTCCTGCCAAGAGATGAGCTGTACTAGTCTGGGGTTCAGGGGAGCCTGTCACAGAAATGGCCTCCATGTGGCCATGATCCGGGAGACCTCCTGATGGCATTGGACAGGGTAACTGTGACCTACAGTGCCCGCTGATGTGTGGGCAGCTCCGGACACGGCTCCTTCCCCTGGACCCCTGAGGGACTCAGCCCTCCTTGTAGGGAAGCTTGAGACAGTCTTGTGTGTGCGGGAGAGCACCCCAGAACCCCAGCTGCCCACCCAGACAGGCTGGGGGGCCATTCTTGGCCACTTCCCATAGCAAGGGAAAGGCAGTGAGCGAATGTGCCAACTCAGGGTCAGGGAGGGGGTGTTGGTCTTGCACCCCAGTTTGCAGCCTTCTGCTGTGCCAATGAATATACAACTAAACCAAATAGTCAGCAAAGAAGGCAAAGAGCATGGCTGCCCCGGATATTGGTCAAGTGCCCACCCAGATGCGGAGGCCAATGGCATTTCCTCTCTCTGCTTCTAGTCCCTCCCTCTGGAACGGTAATTCCAGGACTTTCCCGGTGGCCTGTCACTCCTTTCCAGCCTTGTCTCCTTCCTGTGGGCCCCTGTCCTACGGGGCGGGGGCGAGGGGGGGGTCCCAGCCACAGGTGCTGGCAGGGACACTTTTGTTTGTTTAACTCAAGAACGGCCATTTCCCAGGTGCGCTGAGCCTTTGCACTCTGAAGAGGGTTCAGTAGGCCAGATAAGTGTGGGGATCCCTGATCTGATGATCAGTGTGCTTTGGGGTGCCCAGAACTGTTCCTCATTGAGGATGGCTGATTGCCATGGTGTTTGCTGGTGTTCAAAAGCTAAACTGAGGAGAGAACCCGGGGACAGTGGTCTGCCATGCCCCCCATGACAAGGTTTGGTGGCCAGAGAAGGGGCAGCGGTCTCTGGACCTGAGAGTTTTGTTTCAGAAGTGGACAGCAGTGGGGACAGGGCCTAGGGTCCTCAGGGAGTGAATTCCAGCCCCGTGTCCACCAAAGAAAGGGAGAAGCTTCCATTTGTTTGTTTGTTTGTTTTAATCTTTATTAGTGAAACACCATGAGGTGCAGTTGTAGACTTACAACTTTTTGTGCTTGGGTTTCAATTATACAGTGATCAAACACCCATCCCTCTACCAGTGCCCATTTCCCACCACCACGGATCCCAGCATCCCTCCCACCCCCATCCCCCCCATCCCACCCTGCCTCTGTGGCAGGGCATTCCCTTTTGTTCTTTCTGTCCTTTTGGGTGTTGTGGTTTGCAAAAGAGGCATTGAGTGGCAAAATGAGTCAGAAAGAGAGGGATAGACCTAGAAAGATTGCATTCATCTGGGGAAAATAAAGTAACAAAATAGGAGACTAAAACCCAAGAGTGGCCGAGATAAGTACCAGGAGTTTTGCTCCCTGGCTTGGAGGCCAGCCACACATGCTAGGGGAAAAGGGAGCTCAGATAGAGAAGGGAGCACCAAATAAAGGGTGTTGGGAGAATCCTCCTCCCAGGATGGGAGAAGCATGCTGAAAGTAGACTATAGACTGAACATGAAGCTTCCATTTTTGACCGAGACATCCTCGTAAATGCCCGGGGTGAGGGAATCATTTCCTGATGGAGATGTGCATGAGCTCTGGCCTGCCTGATGCTCCCAGGAGGTGGAGAAAGTTGGTCCCAGGAAGTGACCTTGTCAGCGGAGTTGGGGGGGAGGGTGCTGTTCCTTCCGGGGGTCACTCCTGGTGGTGCTTGGGGGACCTTGCGGTGTTGGGATCAACTCTGGGTCTCCCACATGCCACACCTGCGCTCAGCTTTGTGCGGTGTCTTCGGGGGCCCACAGTGGTGACACCAGGGGTATGGCAGTGCTCACTGGTGCTTGAGAGACAAACGGGAAGAGGGAGCTACCCGCCCTGTAGGTGCTGTCTGACCCTTGGTGATG
Source organism: Sorex fumeus (assembly GCF_029834395.1). Lineage (NCBI taxonomy): Eukaryota > Metazoa > Chordata > Mammalia > Eulipotyphla > Soricidae > Sorex > Sorex fumeus. The sequence continues at coordinate 1,483,833 of NW_026606199.1, read as the reverse complement.
TCAGAGATTCGCTCCCCAGCGCCTGGCCCCGCACCCAAGGTCGTCTCTGCTCTCGTGTGTCATGCCCTCTGCCTGGGTGCCTTTCCCTCTTGGAAGCCCCTTGGGCACCATTTCTAACATGCCAGGGGCTGACGAGTGTTAATTGCCAACTTGTTATTGGTAGCATAGCACTGTAGCACTGTCCTCTCGTTGTTCATCGATTTGCTTGAGCGGGCACCAGTAACGTCTCCATTGTGAGACTTGTTGTGACTGTTTTTGGCATATGGAATATGCCACGGGGAGCTTGCCAGGCTCTGCCATGAGGGCGGGATACTCTTGGTAGCTTTCCAGGCTCTCCGAGAGGGGCAGAGGAATCGAACCTGGGTCGGCTGCATGCAAGGCAAATGCCCTACCCACTGTGCTATCGCTCCAGCTATTGGTAGCATCATGATCATGACCATCCCGCTGTTCGTCGATTGCCTCGACCAGGCCCCAGTAACGTCTCCTTCGCCCTAGCCCTGAGATTTTTTTAAAAAGTGCCATATTCAAGGCTCTTTCAGGGTTAGGAGAATGAGACCCGTCATTGTTACTGGTGATTGGCATATTGGGTACGCCACGGGGAGTTGGCCCGACAAGCTACCGAGAGTGTTCGATATGCCAGACACAGTAACAACAAAGTCTCCAATGGAGACGTTACTGGGCCCGCTCGAGCAAATCGATGATCAACGGGAGTTGGCCAGACTCTGCCGTGTGGGCAGGTTACATTCGGTAGCCTGCCAGGTTGTCCAAAGCAAGAATGAGATGATAAGATGTCGCACTTCCAGGAGCTGGGTTTTATAGTCTCTGGGCCTTGGCCGTTGATGGAATTACACGGCGCCAGGGGGCCAGTTGGTGGGTTTGACCCCCGCCTACTGGAAGATGGAGGATCTGGGTGGAGGATGCTCAGCCCCGATCTGAGCAGGCTTGAAGATCTCAGCCGCGGGACCCAAATGCCTTTGTTCCTCTGCTGGTACCTTTACGCGTGTGGAGAGTGGTCTCAGCATGGCGGTGGCTGTTTCTGGAGCAAAAGCACAGAAAATCCTTCTTTCATCTTTGGAAGTTCATGAATACATGCGATCTGCCGTAGCTGAGTTTTCTGGAAGAGACCGTTTTTCGAGAGTCAGAATTTTTCATCCCAGACTTGAGGGTTTGGTTGTTGCGTCCCAGGGACTGGAACAGACGGCTTTCACATTGAGCTGACGCGGTCACCCGTCTGAGGGGGGGTCTCAGCTTCAGCCTCCCTGCTCTCTGAGTGCTCGTGCAGTTCCCTCCCTACTCGCGACACCCCTGAGAATTTGAGCATTTTGTCTCTGAGCCTTTTGCCAGGGGAGAGAGAGACCAGGCACTCGACTCGGAGGCCATGTCTGCTGGGGAAGGTGTGCCAGCTTGACTGGCCATCCCCTTTGCTACTGCCCAGATGGAATTTTCTGAACAAGAGAAATACGTTCCACCAGCACATCCAGTGTGGTGCCACCAGCCACGGTGGCTGTTGAGCACTGAGATGGAACCAGATGAGCCAACGAGCATTTCCTTCCGTTCCATTTTCGTTCACTTAAATGGGAGTTCACAGGTGGTCAGTGGGTGGACCTGGCCCAGGGCAGCACCAGGGCGGCCAAGCACTGCCTTGTGAACTTTCCCACCATTTTCTGGCTCCGGACAAGTCCAGGCATGGCATGTCAGTGGGAAGCCCATGGCGAAACCTCCCTGGACAACAAGCTTCTCTCTCCTCAGTGTCCACGACGAATGGGCTAATCCCGGTGCTGGCGAGGGCAGGGGGTGAGGGGACGCACGGTCACTCCCCGGCGGGAATGTAACCCGGCACAGCTGCTCGGAACAGCTGAGCTCAGCCAGAGGTGAGGCAGAGCTGCCATCTGGCCAGCAGCCCTGCCCATGAGGAGCGGGAGCTTGTGTGTCTGTGAAACTTGCATGCAGTGTTCATGACACGTCGCTAGTCATAGCTGAGAGGTTGCAACACCGCAGATGTCCATCCCTGACACACACACACATCAGGGGAACGTAGCGAGTGATGGTGTGTGACCAGGAGAGCGACTGGGATGCCCAGACGTGCGGCAACACTGGAATCGTGCAGAAGTGCCAAGTCCAAGGAAACATCACTCAGGCCAACAAAGGAGCTGGACGATATCGCCTCGTCATAGCGACCATGGCTGTGCAGCCTGCCTGCGCCGGGGGCCCAAGAGGGGAACGAGTGCCTGCCATCAGACAAGGGCATTTCCTTTGGGAGCTGCTGAAGGTGGTGGAATGACACCGGATACACAGCAGTCATCGCCTTCTGCACTACTTTATGCCGATTGGGGGGTTAAAAATTTTCTTTTATTGAATTACCATAAGATACACAGTAAGAATACACTTTGTAGGAATAACTTTGTAGGTTATGTCTGTTTGGGTTTCAGTCATACTTTGTACACGTTATTTTATTATTATTGTTATTTTTATTTTAAATTTTTATTAGTGAGACACTATGAGGTACCGTTGTGGACTTACAAATTTTGTGCTTGGGTTTCAATTATACAATGATCAAATGCCCATTTCCCACCACCATGGATCCCAGTATCCCTCCCACCCCTCATCCCCCCATCCCACCCTGCCTCTGTGGCAGGGCATTCCCCTCTGTTCTCTCTCTCCTTTTGGGTGTTGTGGTCTGCAAAAGAGGCATTGAGTGGCAATCATGTTTGGTCTATAGTCTACTTTCAGCATGCTTCCCCCATCCTGGGAGGATCCTCCCAACACCCTTTATTTGGTGCTCCCTTCTCTATCTGAGCTGCCTTTTCCCCTAGCATGCCCGGTTGGCCTCCAAGTCATGGAGTAAACCTCCTGGTACTAATCTCGGCCATTCTTGGGTGTTATTATTATTATTATTATTATTATTGCTTTTGGGGCCATACCTGACGATGCTCTTGGCTCATGCACTCAGGAATTACTCCCGGCGGTGCTTGGAATGCTGGGAATCGAACCCGGGCCGGCCACTTGCAAGGTAAATGCCCTGCCCGCTGTGCTATCACTCCAGACCCACTCTGTACACTTTAAATGGGTGAATTATATATGAATTATATCTGGACCAAGTTGTTATATTAAACCACCAGGTGCGCCCCTCCCCCCCACTACAAACCATGAATAAAATGAGGCAAATGCAAAAAAATAAAGGAAAACTAAACCAAACAGCGAGCCCTCGGCCCAGCCTTGGGAACACCCACGGAGCACGGAGCCCCCACTGGGGTCTCCCGCCAGGGAGTCCCTGGCCACTCTCTGCCAGCCCTGGTGAACTAGAGGAGGACAGAGAGACAGTCACAAGAGCCAATGGGGAGCGGTGGGTCTGGGGTCCTCACTCCCCCACCCTCGCATCTGTGGAGGAGCAGGCAAAGCAAGACACCACCCCTGGCTTCTAGGAAGTGCCCAGTGATGGTTTCAGGTAGATGCGCCTGGGAACAAGTGTGCCCCCAGCGGCCTGGGGACCCTGGGGATCAGGTCACAGCAGGCTCAGCACCCGCCAAGCCTCCCTTCACACCCAGAATGTACCCAGCATCCTGGGGGGGAGGGGCTCCTGGGAAGATGCGGGGTCTGCCTCACTGCTCTGGGGCTGGCCTCCGGTCCATGCTCCAGCACACTCGGCCCTTGGTTCCTACCTTGCCCCCACTGACCCCTCTCGCCTCCTTCTCGGGGATCCCCTGCTCACCACCAGGAATAGTCTCTCTGTCCAGGAGAGCCGGCCCCCGGCCCAGTGGCCCCTGACACCCTCCTCCCACGCGCTGGGCACTGCACCTTCCTGGCAGGCCCCAGCTCTGCTGCCTGGACAGGCAGTGAGCCCCGAGGCAGGGGTGGGGGTCACTGATTTGCTATTGTGTGCCTGGACCTGGGAACAGAGTGGCTCCGAGCAGATGCTCCAGGAATAATCACAGCAGCCAAGTACAGCTGCCAATGCTGCAGGCAGTGAAGCCGGCCACGGCAGCTCAAGCAACCTGCACACACGCTCTCGGAGGTAAAGTCTCGAAGACGCACAATCCACAGGTAGCAGGGGTCGGGTCTTCAGGCCTGTGTTCTTCAAGAGCTTTGAGTTAGGACTCATCGACCCTCCTCAAAATGCATGAGGACCCCACCCCACCCCGAAGAGCTCTTGTTTATGTAGGCTATTGGATCAGGACAGAAAAGCAAGCATCTCAAACGCTCACTGATCAACCCGTTTTAAAGAGTAGTCACCAATCTGTCATCTGTTGGCACAGCCTGTTTTTTTTTTTTAAGTCGTGGGACGCTTCTGTTTGGGATCATGGCGCCTTCGCATTGTTTCGTATTTCTGAGCTGCCCCGGACGGCATTGGGAAATGGCAGGCGTCTCTTCTGCTCCGTCCGGTTAAAGAGGATGAAGAAAATTGGGTGTGAAGTAGGTATTAAAACTGGGCAGGAGGGCCAGAGCCATAGTGCAGCAGATAGGGCATTTGCCTTGCACGCAGCCGACCCAACCCGGGTTCGATTCCCAGCATCCCATAGGGTCCCCCAAGCATCGCCAGGAGTAAGTCCTGAGTGCAGAGCCAGGAGGAACCCCTGTGCATTGCCGGGTGGGACCCAAAAAGAATAAAACAACAACAACAACGACAAAACTGGCCAAGAGGGCATATTTTCATCCTCTTTCCTTGTATCTGAGGATGTTCTTTGATACTGTGCTAAGACTTGCCCCGTAGCAGTTTCCTGAGACCGGTTTTATGTGAACTATGGGATCTTGTCGAGGAACTTTTCATATTTTGTTAGCTGAATCCATTCACTTGCTCTTACATCTTACATTCCCTTTCATCCATGCACTTTCTAGAAGAGCGGCACTGGGCGGATGGGGAAAATTGATTCTTTGGCTATGTAGTTCTGAAGGTTGCGACGCCAGGCTTTTCTATGCCAGAGATGTGTTCAGGGCCATCGCCATCGATCACGTGCTTCTCATTATTGAAGTTGTCAAGGGGAAGGAATCCCAGGTGAGTTTCCCAAACTCTAACTTCACTAGGAATTCACGTTTTCACTTTTGACAAGTGAGACCATCAGTTGTCTTTTCTTTCAGAGTCTTGTTTGTTTTAGCTTTTTTAAAAAATTTAATTAATTAATTTATTTACTTTAATTGTTATGCTGAGCATCCCCCACCCAGATCCTTCAAATTCCAGTAGGCAGGGGTCACACCCACCAACTGGCCCCCTGGCGCTGTGTAATCCCATCAACGGCCAAGACCCAGAGACTATAAAACCCAGATCCCGGAGCATGCAGCTGCAAATTATTATTATCTTATTATTATAAGATAATTATATATTAATTATATATTATTATCTAATTATTATTATATCTTATTATCTCATCCTTATTTTGAATAAACTGGCAGGCTACCGAATGTAACCTGCCCACACGGCAGAGTCTGGTCAACTCCCCGTGGCGTACCCAATATGCCAAATACCAGTAACATTGATGGGTCTCATTCTCCTAACCCTGAAAGAGCCTTGAATAAGGCACTTTTTAAAAAAATCTCAGGGCTAGGATGAAGGAGACGTTACTGGGGCCTGCTCGAGGCAATCAACGAACAACAGGATGGTCATGATCATGAATTGTTATTAGTGAGACACCATGAGGTACAGTTGTAGACTTACAAACTTTTGTGCTTGGGTTTCAATTATACAATGATCAAATATTCACCCCTCCACCAGTGCCCATTTTCCACCATCACGGGTCCCAGTATCCCTCCCACCCCCATCCCCCCATCCCACCCTGCCTCTGTGGCAGGGCATTCCCTTTTGTTCTCTCTCTCCTTTTGGATGCTGTGTTTTGCAAGAGAGGCCTTGAGTGGCAATCATGTTTGGTCTATAGTCTACTTTCAGCATGCTTCTCCCATCCTGGGAGGATCCTCCCAACACCCTTTATTTGGTGCTCCCTTCTCTATCTGAGCTTCCTTTTCCCCTAGCATGTGTGGTTGGCCTCCGAGCCATTTTGATTTGGGGGCCACAGCGTGGTGCTCAGGGCTTCCTCCTGGCCATGGACTCCAGGATCACTGCTCAGGAGACTTTGGGACCAGTGGCGATGCTGGGGATCGAACCCCTGACCCACATGCAAGGTGAGCACCCTGGCCAATGCACCTCCCTCTCGCCTGGTACCTGGACCTGATGTGTGGGAAACCCCAGCATCACTGGAGCATCACTGTGGGGCCGTGGCACAGAGACCAGGTCGTGCCCCGACCCGGCAGACATGTCCCTGCGGTGACCGTATCCGTCCAGTGTAGGGCCGAGCTATTCATAGCTCTACTTCTCTGTGCATCCAACCCTCAGGATCGAGGAGGAGGCGGGGGTGCTAGTTGGAGTCCTAACAGAGAGTCCTTCCCTCGGAGTTCCCTGGCAGCAGATTGTAGGATAACACTGTTTTGTCCTTCCTTGCATAGCTTCGGGTAGTTTTGGTTTATTGGGTTGCTCCCATCACAGTGCTCCCATTCCTCTGTGTCTATTTGTAACTTCTTTCTTTGTGCTCTGTTGACTCGTTCATATTGTTTTCCTCTTCTCCCTCAGTCCTTTGCATCGTTTATTCAGAGCAATGTCCTTTTTGTATGGGCACAGGAAGACAGTCAATGCTGTGCTTTTGTAATGTGGGAGTTTATTGACTCTCAGTGACATTTTCCTCCTGGGCATCCGATCTCTTGACCTAAGCCTCAGCTGCCCTTACTTCCTAGCACCTCCAAAGGCAGGGTCCCGACGAGGGACTGGATGAAACAAGGGCCAAGCCGGTGGATTGATCAGATGCCGTTCATTCCATTCTCCCCACGCGCCTGCCCCAGTCTCTCTGAGTCCCCCGTTCTAGTCTCACACTCCCCTCATTCCCGTCTCCTCCTGTCTCTCCTGCTCATCTCACCGTGCTCCATCTCGCAGCCTGGGCTCTCTCTCTCTCCACGTGTCTACTCCTGTATTCTTATTCTACATTCTTCTCTCTCTGTCCCCCTTGCTAGTCTTTCCATGGTCCATCTTGCCGCCCTGCTTTCTCTCTCACGCTCCAACTCTCTCGTCTCTCCAACTTCCCAGCACTCTGGGCCCACACTGCACCCAGTCTGGCAGCCAAATCAACACACGAAAGCCCTTCCTGACCGCCAAGGCTCAAGGGCAGAAACACCACCTGGGGATTGTTCCAAAGCCCTTCCTTCATTCTGCTGAGACACAGGGCCAGGAACACCCAGAGGATCCCTTGGGCTCGACAGCCCACAGGACTTGCTGCTCCCTCTGAAGTGCTCCCATCCGGCCCTGATTCTCAGATGTTCCCACCCACCGCTCCAATAGGAACTCGCTCCTGGGGCTGGAGGTCTCTGCTCTGTCCCAGTTGTTCTGATTGGAAATACACCGAGTGTGTGCACCGGGATGGGAGTGTGAATCTTTCCTGTGCCCTTGCTCCATTCCCCGCCAGGCCCCTCCCTCTGCTGGTTCCGCACCCGTCAGGGTGTGCGGGAGGGACAGGCCTGCCTTTCCCGGGCCCTTGCACGAGCAGCCTGTGATGGAGACGGATGGTGCCTCCTGCTCCGTTAGGAAACGCGGCCGCCCGCCTCCCCATGATGGAGCCGTCAGCACTGCTTAGAGCCGTGGGGAGCGGGTGTGGGCGTGGGCGCTGCCCTGCCCGGGGCCTTCTGGGCTCTGGAACTCAGTGGGATGCGCTCAGCATCTGTGCTCCTCGCTCTGACTTCCAAGGGCATCACCCCCAGGTGGGATGTGCAGGTCAGCTCGGACAGGGGCAAACCAGCCCACAGCTGCGTCTGCGGGGACCCTGAAGCACCGTGCGGGGGAGGGGCAGGGTCTTCCTGGCAGTGTCCTCTCTTTCGCGTCCTTCAACTAGAGGTCAAGTTTGACAGAGGCGGCTTTGAGACGGGCAGGCCCCTGGGCCAGGCTGTTGGGAAGTGACCCAAGGCGCGAATGTGGCCGAGTGGAGGAGGGTCAGGGGCTGCGGCTCTGCAGTGCAGAGGGTCGGGGTGCCCTCACTGCATGTGCCCGGGTCCAGATTTACCCAGGAACAGGGGGGGCAGGAAGCAACCAGGGGCAGGCTGTGAGAAGTGTGGGTGCGTGATATACACATCCTGCACCCGGTGAACAAAAACGGCTTCCCCAGGCCTCCCCCGCAGAGCAACAGAGATGGGGAACCACAGGCCAATGGTCCAGATGGCCCGTTGACTGCAGAGATGTTCGCATCTTACAGAACACCTGAGGGGGCTGAGTACAGGGCTGCACCTCAAACGTGCCACTGACCATTCCCAGGGGTAAAGCGTTTCTATGGCGGCAATTGTTTTGGGCATTTTTTTTTAATTATTAGTGAAACACCATGAGGTACAGTTGTAGATTTACAAATTTTTGTGCTTGGATCTCGGTCATACCACGATCAAATACCCATCCCTCCACCAGTGCCCATTTTCCACCACCAGGATAATATCCCTCCCCCCCCCCATCCCCCCATCCCCCCCTGCCACTGTTTTGGGCATTTTTAACCCAAGGAGACGCTTTGTCTCCTAGGGCATCTGTGTTGCTTTTCTCTTGATACTAGTAAATATTAAACAAGTAAGTTTATTCTTATTAAGACTGGCAGTTATTTGGATAAACACAGTAAGAGACGGAGATTCTAAAACTTAGTTCTCTGGGCTCCGAGGGCTAGCGAGGCTTTTACCGTAAATCCCAGACTAAGTCCTCAGGCTGGTTCAGCTTCTCCGTCCCCCTGGGGGTCCCGTCTCCTAAGTCATAACCGTTTGCATCAAGACCACGCATTTAGGCCTTCTAGATTGTCCCATTTGGATGCCGGGGTAGCTCCTCTCTTTCAGAGTCAATAAACCCCCATATACCAGGAACATAGCGTGAATGGTCTTTCTGTGTTTAAACAGAGAACACTGCTCCACAATAAAATATGAAAAGTGACAGGGGAAATGGGAAAGCGAGTAATTCACTACAAACGCAAAGCCCAGAGTTCCCGGAAAAGGTTTGACTTACAAGTAACCAGCCCCGACTTGGGGAACTACGACAATGACCGGTAAAGCACCAAGGAGGGGTTAAAGGTGAACTCGGGGGTTAGGGGGTGCACTGTGAGCTTCTCTGGGGGGATGGAGGCGATTCACTGATGAAGCCCAACACTCTTAGGGTTGATGCAGGGGCTGGGGCACAGACGGTTCCTCTGAACAGTTCCGCTGGCTCTAGGGTTTGCGGGGTCATATCAGGGAGCACTTCCGGGGAGCACGGGAATCCCATGCCACAGGGGACAGACGGACCCAAGAGCCCCAACTCATCTCTTAGGCCTGTCCACTCACGCTCTCTCTGTCCTTCTCTACTTTCTCCCTCCCCTTACTCCATCCCTGCCCCTCCTCCCTCCCCTCCCTCCTCCTCTGCCCCGTCCTCCCTCCTCTCTTTCTATTTCTTCTCCCTTCTTCTCCATCTTTCCCTCCATTCACCCCTGCTCCATCTTTTCTCCCCCCTTCTCTCCTCTCCCTCCTCCCCCTCCCCTCGACTCTCCCTCCATCTCTCCTCCCTCATCCCCTCCACCCTCACTCTCTCTCTTCCCCCTCCTCCCTCCATCATCACCCCCTCCCCGCACCCCACCTCTTCCCTTCCCCTCCCTCGTGAGGGGGCCTCTCTCCCCAGCCTCAAGCGCGCCGTGGGGTGCAGTGTGGGGAGGGGCCCTTCCTCTCCTCAGCTGACCCTTCTCTGTGCCGTCACAGAGTGCCCCGACCCCACAGGGGCTGAAGATCCGTGCTCCCTTGGGTGCCCTTAGACCCGAGGGGGCTGTTGGGTGCCCCCGTAGTTGACCCTGAGCGCCAAGCCTCACTCTGCCCCAGAGCAGAGGAACTGTGGGTTCCCCCCGGCACGGTGGGAGTGGGTGGCTCTCTTGGCATCACGTGGACACAGGAGGTGCAGCCGCGGTCACGCCAGGGGCGTCTATCATCAGAGACCGGATGGCTGAGGAGACATCTCCAGGGTGGTTGATGTGGAGTCCTTCTGGCATCTATGGCCCCAAGCCATGTCCCCAGCCACTGACCGCTCAGGACCCTTCAGGATGTCTCGAGAGGCAGCACCCACGTCCAGTGGTCACGTGATCACTGCTATTTTATACGCAGCCGAGATGCCCCTAGAAAGTCCCAGACCCCTGGCATGCCCATGTCTGACGAACGGTCCCCTGGGACAGGTCTTGGCTCCCTGGAGTGGAGCTTGCTGCCGGTGCGTGGATTTGGGTTCGACCAAGCCAGGGGAGGGCTCTGGGGCGCTGCCCGACAGCTCTCATGGACCCAGCGTGTGCCCAGAAAGCTTGAGGGGCAGGGCAGCCCACACAGCCACTCACCTTGGGCTCTCAATGTCCCTTACACTGCGTGACCCCCATGGAGTGAGACGGGGTCTTCAGAGCGAATCCTAGATGGGCTCCCCAGAGGTGAGCCCCCGTGGCCATGGTCTGCACAGTATGCTCAGGGCGGATGGTGGGGGAGAGGGGTGTGGGCTCCGCTAGCCATGTGGTCCCCACCATAGCGCCTCTGGTGAGAGACGCGATTCCCAGCGGGTAGGGCCTGGACAGGAGCCGAGGGGTCCCGTATGACTGGGGCCGGCCAGTAGGACCCATCTGACTCAGGTGAGGCTGGTGAGGACAGGGTGTTTGCACAGCCACAGGAAACGTCCTCGGGCCTGCCCTATGTCCCCAAGTGCGGCTCTGTTCCCACGCGGGGCGCACTCACCCCCAAGCGCGCTGGGCTTGAGAGCGAGTCGGAGAAAGAGCCACCCACGTCTCCGGGTCCCTCGGTGCCCACAAGGGGAGGGCGCCCCGCCAGGCCCTCAGACCCTCGGGTGCGCCCGAAGGACTGGAAGGGGTCCAGAGGGTTGTTCTGCCCGTGAAGACTCCGTGTGTGGAGTTTGAATTCTAGGGCACTGCTAGAAGCATCTCTTTGTCCCACTTCACTGAACAGCAAACTCAAACCAGTCCCGTGAGTGGCAGAGCCAGAGCCAGAGCCAGTGTGTACCGAGTTGCAAGGAACACAGCACAGGGCGTTTGAGGTCGGGCAGGGAAACAGAAAGCCCTGCCTCAGTGTCCCCTCACGGAGGGCAGGTGGCGCCCTTACATGCAACATGCATGGTACACACTCACAGGCACACCCCCCCGGCACACACTCTTACAGGCACACCCGCTCATAGATACACACACTCACGGGACACACACGAATGGGCACATGAACTCAGTCATGTCTAGACATGTTCATGAGCACACGCTTGTGGACATGCACACTCACGGGTACATGAAGTCACAGCGAACACGCTCATGTGTACACACTCTTAGGCACACACACTCACGGACACATACTCATGGACACACACGGCCATGCATACAGGTACACACACTCAAGGGCACACACACTCATGGGCATGTGAACACACAGCGAACACGCTCATGTGTACACACTCTTAGGCACACACACTCACGGACACATACTCATGGACACACACGGCCATGCATACAGGTACACACACTCAAGGGCACACACACTCATGGGCATGTGAACACACAGCGAACACGCTCATGTGTACACACTCTTAGGCACACACACTCACGGACACATACTCATGGACACACACGGCCATGCATACAGGTACACACACTCAAGGGCACACACATCATGGTGACACATACACACTCAGGCACACACGTGCTCACGGGCACACACACTCACAGGCACATGAACTCACAGCAAACACACTCATGTGCACACACTCGTGGACACACAGTCATGGACATAGTCATAGGCACACATACAGGTGCACACACTCATGGGCACGCACATCACGGGTACAGGTGTGCCCCCCAACACACACACACCACGCAGACACTGGCGACTGTCTACCAAGTGCGGGTTCTGCTCATGGCGCAGCCCTGGGGCTGTGGCGGCGTGTCCTCCCTCCCGGTGCTGGGCGTCCCGGTTCTCGGTCTAAGCGTTAGCGTAGGTGCCACGCAGTGTCTCGTGGCGGCTCGTCCCGTCTCCCGACAGCTGGGGATGTCAGACATCTCTCCCCATGCTCGCTTCTCATTCGCGACGCCTTCTCGGGAGGCGCGTGTTGGAGTCTCTGCGCGTTTCTAGAAAGCGAGTGGATTGTCTGCGAGTCCGAACATCCTTCCCGTGACAGGGTACAAGGCGTTCCCGCTCTCGCAGGCGGCGTCCCCCCCGCCCGGCCGGCCTCGCTCCTGAGGGGCCACGCAGAGGGCGGGCGGTTTCCCGGTGGGTGTTCCCCCAGGCCCCTGCACGCCAGGGCATCATTCTGGGCCCTGGTCTGGGCCTCTCCCGCCCACCCGCAGGTTCACTGCCCATACCAGGGCTGTGTATATGTGTGTGCATGTGTGTGTGTGCGTGTGCATCTATGTGTGTGTGCATGTGTGCATGCGTGTGTGTGTCTGTGTGCGTGTGTGTGTCTGTGTGTGCATGTGTGCATGTGTGTGAGTGTGAGTGCACATGTGTGTGCGTGTGTGTGTGCGTGTGTGGTGTGACAAGAGTACTGTGGCACACGTCTCTCTCTCGGGGCAGGACGCCCTGGCAAGGGGTGCGGGAGACCTTGGGGTGCTGGGGGGCCCCAGGGCCCGGCACCTCTGGGGCTGAGTCGCACCCCAGCCCACACTTCTTTCCTGGTGGTGTTGGGAGGTTCCTAAGGGTGCCCCTAGGGAGCCTCCTCCCCGCCTTGGTCAGCTCTGCAGCTGTGCACGGGCCCGTGCTGCTATGGGGGAGGGCAGTGGGGACCACACCAGGTCCTGTGCGTGACCACACACAGACACGTACACGTTGAAGACACGCGCCCTCCCTCCCCCCCGATTCATCTTTCTGTCCCGTCTCCTGGAGAATGTCTGTGGCGTTGACCAGGCCCTGTGGGCGCGTGTGACTGAGCTGTTTCTGGAGGCCACCCTGAGAAGAGAGGTCAGAGGTCGAAGGGGTTCTGCCCCATCCCATTGGCCTGGGTGTCACCTGAACACAGGCTGGGGCCTGCCCAGGAGGGTCCCCGCGGCTCCCGCCTGCCTTGACTGGGGGCGAGTGGAAACGCCGCCCAGACCCTCATTTACAGTTCTGCCTTCTCAGCGTTTCCAACACAGGGTACGGCGACCCGTGCAGCTAAATAACTCAGAGGCTCTTCTCGGAGGCTGCTTCTCGCGGGGCTGGGGTGGGCCAGGCTGTGTCAGTGGGGCAGAGGCCACGGGGGGCTCCACAGGGCAGCGTGTGCTTCTGAGACAGCCGGAAGCCCTCCGTGGGTGCTCCTCGCAGCCTGACTACATGCTCTAAGCGGGGGAGGGTCCGCAGACAGGGTGAGGCCAGAGAGGCCCAGAGAGGCCGGGGAGCATCTGAGACAGCCGAGCCCAGTGCAGGGGCCGGCGAGTCCCATCACCATCCCCCAGTGACCACTGTGCCCAGCCTGCCGCCTCGGAGCATGTCACCCAGGCCGCCCACCTGCTCCTGCCGCCACCTCCTGCCCTGCCATGCCGCACCCCCGCCCCAGGCCCTGCACCTCGGGTGGCCTTACCCCAGGGCCCCAACAGTCCTGCCTGGCCTCTGGAGGTTGCCCCCTCTACAGCATTTGGGAGGTCTGCATGTGCACACTCCGCGCTCCTGCTCCCTGGCACCTGGCCCCGAGTCCATCACCCGCACCCCTCTGCCTGCCCACGCACCCACCCGCCCGGTCCCCACATCAGCCAGGCAGCCCCGAGTACCTCAGGGTCCTCCGGGGGAGCCGGTTCTTCTCGTCCACCATCAAGGCCTCTGCAACTCCCGCCGAGCTCCTCTGAGTGCACCTTAATCACTTAATCACTTAACTTCCCGTTAGTCGTTGATTTGCTCGAGTGGGCGCCAGTAACGTTTCCACTTGTCCCTGTCGCGTGCTAGTGTAGCCCAATGGCATCTGTTCGCTCCGGGAACATGAAGGGCCTCAAACCGATCATTCATGATCTTGACGAAGAAGTCTGACCATCTGGTAGGTGGGCGGCCACGCGGTCTCTTGACATCCCGTGGAATCCAGTCGGTAACAGCTCTAGTCCAGCGGTCGTCTTTAAATGAGTGCACCTGGGAAAGGCCAAATGCTGGAGCTTGCTGGGCAGGGAGAGCAGAGGAAACCAGACACGCTAACCACTATACCACCAATGCCCAGCCCCGCCTCGGGCGGGAAGTCAGTGCCTGAGCGTGTGTTCCAGACCCAGGCGGGAGGGGACGTGCTTTGGGGGGGTGGGGGAGTGGGTGGGCTGACAGCGGGATCAGTATGAAGGGGGGTTCCCGTGGTCGAGCTTGGCTTCCTCCAGGGCCAGAGGGAAGGACAGTGGGGAGACGTTTGCCTTACTGCGGCCAACCCGGCTGCGCCCCTGTGCAGTTCCTGCAGCCTGGCAGGAGGGAGGCAGAGCACAAAGCCAGGAATGAACCCCGAGCACTGCCTGGCATGACCAGACCAATAAGACACCCATTCAGACTCCTCTGGAGACAGCCCTTCCTTCCTTCCTTCCTTCCTTCCTTCCTTCCTTCCTTCCTTCCTTCCTTCCTTCCTCCCTTCCTCCCTTCTTCCCTTCCTCCCTTCCTCTCTCCTTCCCTCCTTCCCTCCTTCCCTCCTTCCCCCTCCCTCCCTCCCTCCCTCCCTCCCTCCCTCCCTCCCTCCCATCGTTCCTTCCTCCCTTCTTCTCTCCTTCCCGCCTTACCTTCCTTCCATCCTTCCTTCCTCCCTCTCTCCCTCCCTCCCTTCCTTCCTTTCCTCCCTCCCTCCCTCTTCCCTTCCTCCCTTTCTCTTCCCTCCCTCCCTTCCTTCCTTCCTCCCTCCATCATTCCCTCCCTCCCTCCTTTCCTTCCTTCCTTCCCTCCCTCCCTCCCTCCTTCCTTCCTTCCCTCCCTCCCTCCCTCCCTCCCTCCTTCCTTCCCTCCCTCCCTCCCTCCCTCCCTCCCTCCCTCCCTCCCTCCCTCCCTCCTTCCTTCTTTCCTTCCTTCCTTCCTTCCTTCCTTCCATCCTCCCCCACCTTCAGATCCCACCTGGTCCCTCCCCACTCTAGCATGCTCTGGGTGGTGTCTCCCCAGTCTGCTCCTTGCCTTGGTCTCCTTCATGGACTCTGTTGGGCACAGTCAACATCTTGGGGTGCGTGTGTGTGTGTGTGTGTGTGTGTGTGTGGTGGGGCAGGGGCACATGTGTTAGAACCAGATGCCTCTCGAAAGACAAAGAAACACCACAAAGTCTCTCTGATGAGTCGATGTCCTGGCCCAAGCATCAGGAAGAAGGCTGCCACAGGCAATTCTCTCAACTCCAAACTTGAGCTCGGAGAGGCGCGACTGCCCTCAGCTGCGCCTCAGGTTCTCCAGGTGCCGGACTGGCCGCAGGGATCTGAGAGGGTGAGCCAGCGAGTCCCGCCGCCTTCTTAAGGGACCCAACGCAGGGGCGGCAAGGGGCCCCCGGGGGCCGGCCCACTGGGCGTGTGTCCCGCGTGGCAGGACCTGCGAGCAGCCGCACAGGCCCCGTGCTCTCCTGATCTCTCCTGGCCGTGGAGGCGGTTTGTGGGGACAGCCCGTGCCCTCCCGTCATCCTAGCTGTGCTCTCATGCGCGAGTCTCTGGAGCACTGTGGGGAAGGCGGTGAGCACAGCTGCAGGCCTGCGGGCAGGGCTCGGCGCCGGGCGCTGGCAGCTGGGGCGGGCTGGACGTGACATCAGCCTGGCTCATCTTCCCCTTCTCGCTCCTGCTGGAAAGGGCACAGGGACAGGCAGAGGGAGAAGCTGACCGCCGGGCCAGTCTGGGAGGATGATGCCAAGAGGTGGTTTTGGGGAGGGGATTGCAGAGCGATGAGGGGTGCCGTGTCCATGGGAGGACTCTGGGCCCAGTGCTCGAATGCCTGAGGAGCGGAGTGGCGGATGCGGCATCTTTTAGGCAAAACAGGGATCCGGTTGTGGCAGACAAAATCGCAAGTCGAGGGAGGTAACTGGCCTTTGAGGATGAGAGACGTTTGAGCTCTTGTGTTAGGACCCACCATGATGTCTCGCTCCGAATAGTTCTGAGAGCTAAGACAATTGCCTGGAGATTTGACACGCGGCTCTGGACTTGTGGAAAGCGCCCTTTCCGAAGCAAAAATTCCGTTTCCTGCCCTTTGGTGGGGAACAGCCCGTGCTGAGAGCTGGGGTCCCCTAGGGTCACCGTGGTCAGGTGACAGTGAGGTCTGCGCAGCGAGGGGAGGGGTCCTGGCCATAGCTAAGGGCAGGGGCAGGGGTCTTGCAATGAGATCGGGTGTGAAGAAATCCAGTTGCTTCCGTCTTTGGCGCTGAATAATTCCACTGTTACACTTTTGACAGCTTCCAGACAGATTTCTATTTGAATAGTATTCAAGGAAATCTGCCTCCTGTAAAAATCACATCAGGAGCGAAAAGCCTGTGAAATGCTTCCTGAGTAGTGAAACCCTCTGAAAATATGAGCATGCCGGAGAAGTGGGACCCGGCGATACGGCTTCCTGAGAGCAAAGTCAAGTGTGCTACCATTATCTGGGCACTGGGCACTGGGCACTAGGGGCTTGCCCACGAGGGGAGAGTGGCTTAATTTCCAGTAGAAGCCCTCTCTCTGCATCACCATGCGTGCACGCTGAGCACACAACTCTGAATTTTCACCAAATAGTCCCTCCCGGGTCACCTTGGCCCAGCTAAAGGCAAGGTCTGGGCCGCCTCTCTGTAGCCCCTGATTCTCTTCCATCACTTCTGGGATCAGCATGCCAATGAGATGGTGTCTCGAGCACCTGGTGCCACTGGGTTCATGTCGTACGGCTATCCCGTGGCCACATTCCTTCACACCTGGTGAGAGCCAGTCCCTTCGTGATCAGGCCTGTGCTGTGGGTCTCTCATTTTGTGGAAATGTGCAACTTGTTCGTTCCGCTGTGGCCGGGTGTTTGATATTTGCCACGGGGCGGGGGGGCATTCTGAGCGGAGATGCGGCCCACATCCCGATGCCTTTGGGTAAACACAGGCAAGCATTTGCTTTGGGCACTGAAGAAGAAGAATTGCTGGATCTTGGGATATGCCGGATAGTTCTCTAAAGTGGTGTTGCTTGTGTCGGCCTCCTCCACGCTCTGAACGTTTGTACTTGGTATGATCTGGTCCTCCAAATTCCAGTAGGCGGGGGTCACACCCACCAACTGGCCCCCTGGCGCCGTGTAATCCCATCAGCGGCCAAGACTCAGAGACTATAAAATCCAGCTCCCGGACGAGACCAGTGCAGTCTCCTGCCCCTGCGCCTAGCTGTTCCTCGCCAGGGTCCCTTGGAGGGGAGCGGGTTGAGCTTTCCTCCCCACCCCGACCAGGGCTCCAGCAGCAGAAGACCTCCAGGACCAGCAACCACCATGCCGAGACCACTCTCTGCACACATGAAGGTACTGGCAGAGGGACAAAGCCACGCGAGTTCCGGGGCCGAGATCTCCAAGCCTACTCGGATTGGAGTTGAGCATCCTCCACCCAGATCCTCCGAATTCCAGTAGGCGGGGGTCACACCCACCACCTGGCCCCCTGGCGCCGTGTAATCCCATCAACGGCCAAGACTCAGAGACTATAAAATCCAGCTTCCGGAACCACGCGGCCGCATTCGCGGCCACGCAACATCTTATCAGAACATCTTTTATGACATCTTATCATCTCATTCCTACTTTGGACAAACTGGCAGGCTACCGAATGTAGCCTGCCCACAGGGCAGAGTCTGGCAAACTCCCCGTGGCGTACCCAATATGCCAAATACCAGTAACAATGATGGGTCTCATTCTCCTAAAGAGCCTTGAATATAATCTCAGGGTTAGGATGAAAGAGACGTTACTGGGGCCTGCTCGAGGCAATCGACGAATAACAGGATGATGAAATGAAAAATGAAAAATGATCTGGTCACTCTGTAGGAGGCTGGGAACAATGGAAGCATTTCCGTGGGAATTGGTGGTGATCACATACTCCCAGGCTCCCCAGAGGGTCCATCACACCATAGCTTAGAAAAATGTTCTATTTTGGGGAGCCGGGGAAACTCGTACCCTCCACTCGTGCCCGTGTCGGAAAATACCAAAGGCACCAAACCCTTGTCAACACTTGTATTTCCCAGCTGTTCCGTTTAGCCATTGTGGTGGGTGCGTGGTCACTTCTAATCAGGGTTTTAATAAGATTTTTCCTCGCAAATTAATGAAGTTGAGCAGATTTTCCCCTCGCCTTTAATCTACTCTCTTAGGTGAGAAGCCCATGTAAGTCTTTGCCCGTTTTAAATGAGGTTGTTTATCTTTTTCTCACCGGCTTGTAGGTTCTTAAAGATGCATTTTGGATCTGAATTGTTTGTTGGTTTTAGGCATGAGAAATACCTTTCCCCACGCTGTGGATCGGATCTTCACCACTCATAACGGTGTCTTCTCATGAATAATTTTTAAATTAAATATAGTCCACCTTATTAATCTTTCATGAATTAATGAATACATTAAAACGAATGCGGCTCTTTTGTTTATGACAGGCTTGCCTGGTCTAACTCATGAAGATATTATTGTCCAAGTTTTCTTCTAAGATTGTGGGTTATCTTCCCCATTAAGTGGCTGAAGAGCCGGATTGAATTCCTGTGTATGGCATGAGGTAGGGGTGGGTTCTTCCCTCCCCATAGGAATTTCATCCTCTTCCCCAATCCCCGTTATCCAAAGACCAGCCTTTCCCTCCACGTCACGGTCACGATTGCTGTGACTCAGCTGCAGATCTGGTCTATTCTCTGCTCCTTGCCCGTGTGAGTGCGTGTCTCCTGTCCTGGTGATTACATGTGCCAAACTTTATGATACTCTTATTATTGTTGTTGTTGTTTGGGCTGGAGCGATAGCACAGCGGGTAGGGCATTTGCCTTGCATGCAGCCGACCCAGGTTCGATTCCTCCACCCCTCTTGGAGAGCCTGGCAAGCTACCGAGAGTATCCTGCCCGCATGGCAGAGCCTGGCAAGCTCCCCGTGATGGATTCGATATGCCAAAAACAGTAACAACAAAGTCTCACAATGTGTTGTGAGATGTTACTGTTGCCCGCTTGAGTAAATCGATGAACAACGGGAATACAGTGAGTGCTAATATTGTTTGCTTTTGGGGTCATACCCGGCGATGCTCAGGGGTTATTCCTGGCTCTGCACTCAGGAATTACTCCTGATGGTGCTCCGGGAACCATATGGGATGCTGGGATCAAACCCTGGTCGGCCATGTGCAAGGCAAACGCCCTACCCATTGTGCTATCGCTCCAGACCCTATGATAAACTCTTGATATCGGGTTGCTTTGTCCTTCCAGCTATGGCCTTCAAGATTTTCTGGAATTCCTTATTAATTTTAGAACCAGTTCACCAACTTAACATAAGTTCTGTTGGGATTTTGCTAGAGTATCATGGGATGATGGGCTGGAGCGATACCACAGCGAGTGGGTAGGGCATTTGCCTTGCATGAGGCCGACCCGGGTTCAATTCCTCCATCCCTCTTGGAGAGCCCAGCAAGCTACCGGAAGCATCCCGCCGTACAGCAGAGCCTGGCAAGCTCTCCGTGGTGTATTCAATATGCCAAAAAAAAAAAACAGTAACAACAAGTCTCACAGTGGAGATGTTACTGGTGCCCGCTCGAGCAAATCGATGAACAACGGGAGGACAGTGCTACAGTGCTACCTATCATGGGATGGGCTGGAATTCCTGGGCAGTTTGGGGAGAATGCACTCTGTACAACGTGGGGTCTTCACGTACGGGAATACAGCGAGCCCTCCATTGTTTTATGTTTAGGACTAGTCTGAGGGGTCTTACACACTTTTAATTAGATTTATTCTGAGGTTCGGCAGGGGGAGGGAAATCCTATTATAAATAACAAATTCTTAAATGTTTGTGGTCCAAAAACATACACAATAGCAGAGCATTTGCCTTGCACCTGGCCGACCCGGGTTTGATTCCTATTAACGCACATGGTCCCACCTCGCAGCCCTGCCAGTAGTGATCCCTGAGCACAGAGCCTCTGTAAGTCCTAAGGGGCCAGAGAGATAGCACAGTGGGTAAGGTGCTTATCTTGCAGGCAGCCAACCCAGGCTCAATATCCACCTGGCATCCTCTCTGGTCCCTGAGCACTGCCAGGAGTGATTCCTGAATGCAGAACCTTATGTTAGTTCTGAGAACCTCTGGATGTGGCCACTCACCCCAAAATGTTCACTTTCTACTGTTCATTACCGATAGAGGTAAAATCAAATTTAATTTTATCCAGAAATCTCTCCCCGTTTTCTGACTAGCATCTAATAGCTATTAATTTGAATGCTTTTTTTTAGGTCTCTGGGGGAGTTTTCTAGACGCATAATTATGTTCTCTCTAAATAAGTAGAATTTTATTTCTTCATTTCGGAGGTATCTGTATTTTATTTCTTTTTATTGCTTTGTTTTACTAAAGAGAGCCTCCTGCAGTACCAGGCGGAATAAAACCAGTTGTGGGAAGCACATTCATCTCATTCCTGATTCTCAGAGGGAAGCTTTTAATAGGTTGCCATCAAAAATAAGATCAGCAGCAGACTTTTGGACCACTTCTCACATTAAGAAAGTTCCCTTCTATTTTTAGTTTACTAAGAATTCACTTGAGAGAGAGAGCTGACTTTTATTAATTTTGATATATTTCAAGATTTTGGTGCAATTTTTCTTTGTTAGTGTTGCACAGTACATTGATTTATTAAACGTTAAACCGCCCTTGCATTCCTGTAATAAATTTCACTGGATCTTGATGAATCATTCTTATTATATATCACTGACTTTGATTTTCTGGGTTTTTTCCTTCTTCTTCTTTTAAACATTTTAATTTTTAGGTTCATGAGAGAGATTGCCTCTGATTTTCCTAATTTGTATTCCCCTTTCCAGTTGCCAGAATCTGTTTTTCATACCGAGGCTAAATATTTTCATATATCTAAGGATAATTTCTCATTTTTATTTAGAACTACCTCCCGAGTTCCTTGTCCATTTTTCTCCGGTTGTTTTTCCTTTCCTTCCGGATGACGGGGTCCTTGATGTACGCAGGAAATCCATCTTTTGCCTAGCACCTGAGTGTTAATCTCTTTCTGCCGGTTTGTCATTCATTTTCTGATTTTGTTTATAGCATTTTCTGGTCATTCTGCAAAACATTCCGGCCTTCCAGTCTTCAGAGTTTCATAACTTCTGGATTGGGGCCTGGCTGTGAAGGGTTTTCTCACTCACAATAGTAAATATTCTTTTTTTTTTCCCTTCCCTACCTCTAAGCCTTCCTTTCTTAGTGTTTTCATCTTCGATGACTACAATTTGTTTGAAAACAAGGGACACAAATCACTTTCTCTAAAGCAAAAAGCACCAACTTGCACCTATGAGACCCCCAAGTTTCCTGGGAGAGACATTTCCTCTGGGGTCTGACCCTTACCCTGTCAGCACTCCCGAGAGAGAATTGGAATAAACGTCTCGCAAATTGGCAGATCATGGGATTAGGATTAACTAGGCAAAGTTCAGTTTGCTTGTTTGGGGGCCACACCGGGACCTATCCCTGGCTCTGTGCTCAGTGATCTCTGATGCTCCAGGACCACCTTCGTGCTGGGGATTGAGTCGGGGTTGGCTGTGTGTCAGGCAGGGGCTTTACCCGGTCCTGATTCCCGAGCTCTGTAAAGAGAGTGTCTCTCTCAGAGACCCCTGTGCTGCGCTGCTGTGGGCCCCAGTGAGCGGGCGGCAACGATTGGTCCAAATAAAAGAGTCAAAGCGGACGACAATGGTTGGTCCAAATAAAAGAGAGTCAAGTTCGATTTGCTGGCTGGAATGTGGGCACCCCAGGGACTCCCGCTGCAGTGCTCCCTGAAACTCCTCAGAGGTGGGGGTGCAGATAGGCGTCTGTGCGGTGGGGAGGGACCCCTGCCCCCAGGTACAAGGCAGCAACAGAACCAGGGCAAGAGGAGAGACCACCGGATGCACTGGTGGGCTCAGGGGCCTGTAAAGCTGTTATGTGAGTGAGGGGCTCCGTGGCTATTTCTGGGGGGCCGAGCACAGAGCCTCCATGGAGACACCCTCAGAAGCTGGTCTCAGGGGGCCGGTGGGTGCCACAGGCCTGCCTTCCGGTCCTGCCGTTCTGGACCCTTCGGGGCTGGAGCCGGGACCCAGGGCCCTCATGCCCCCTCCCTTCGCTGTTCAAGCCCCGCTGTCTGGCGGGCAGGTGGTCACCCTTGGGTGCTCCCGGCCCTGCTGGCCCAGCTCCCTCCTGGAGGCACCTGGATGAGAAACGGAGCTTCCGCGCCCAGTGAAATATGAGGCCTGGGAGAGGTGAGAGGCATTCATTATTCACACGCCTCCTCGGCCGCTGGCTCCGCCCGGGCGTGGACAGTGGAGCTGCCCCTGCCCAGCAACTGCCCGCTCAGCCCCGTGGGGTCCTGGCTCTGGGGTCCTGGCGCAGGGCACCCGCCTGCCTCCCCCAGAGCCGTGGTGCTGGTGAGTCTCGCCTGCTCTGGGCTGGTCTGCCCAGGCTGTGGGTGGCAGCTCCATCCTGGGTCTGAGCGTGGCTGCGGCGGCTGGCAGATCACGCTCCCATGCCCAGAGCACTTGGCGGGGGAGTGGCCGGAGACCTGGTGCTCACTGGGGAGCTGCCATCCCCTTCCCAGTGGGGTCCCGGCTTCTTTCAGAGGGGCTGGTGTCGAAGCCCACCTCTGTTTCCTTGGCAGTGCCCTGCAGGCCAGCCCAGCCCCTCCGATGGGGATAGCTGAACCCCCACTGGCGGGGGATGGCTCTGTGCCGTGACGGGCTGGAGGCGGTGGAAATGGGGTCTGCAGTTTTGGTGGGGGGTGCTCTGTGCCACCGCGTCTCTGGGATCTCCGTTAAGATGCCGTGGGATCCCGGTGCCTTGCAGTCTCCCCTGCACTGCACCGCAACGTGAGGTTGCATAATGCGAAGTGAGATTGCATTCCTTGGAAAGGCACTGAGGTGAGGGGTGGGAGCCGCACAGGCTGGCGGCCCTTGCACAGGGGAAATTAAAGCCAAAGCGACTTGAAGCCTCTCCCCAGAGGGAAGACGCGGGCCTGTGGGTGGGCAGCGGGCGGCTGGCGTTCTCGTTCGGTTTCTTTTCAGTCAAATATCTTCAGTGAAACAGTAAGAAAGACTATCCTTGAGAATATTCTTATAAACGTTAAAAAAAAAAAAAGAGTCCCCTTTCTGGCATTTCCGTGCGATAAATCTCAGAGAGAGCGTTGCTTTTGTTCTGCTTCCGAGAGATTCAGCGAGAAGCCTACAGAGTCTCTAAATTTTGCTAATTAAGTTTTCCAGTAACTCCTTTTATGGCGGGAACGTCACCGAGCACTCTGTCAGGGTGCCGTGGAATAGCACCGTACTAACTGGGCAACTAATATACGAACTTGGGGCGGTCCTTTTGGCCGTGCCTGTGCCAGCCCAGCCGCCGGGGAGGGCAGGGGATGGGCGGGCAGGGAGGCGGCGTGGAAAGTTCTTGGCTGCGCTCTTGCAAATGCAGAACTCTGCGCTGATTGACAGGGCCCTTAATGAAGTCCCTGCCCCGGGAGCTCCTGAGCTGGCGGCCAGGAATTCCGCCACGCGGGGGAATTAGAGGAGGAGAAACTGCGGCAGAGGCGGCTGCGGTGACGGGAGAATGTGATTAGCCCGGGCTCCGCGGAGGAGAGGCGCACCCGTCCTCGCGGAGAGCTTTGGCTTTATTTAATTTTTAAAGAGATATTTCTTCTGGATGCCTGCGGTAGCCGTGCCTCTCCTCGGGGGATTACATGAATCATTTAGTGCAGCCGCGGCTGGGGCACTGTGATCACGGTGCACGGCGCTCTGTCTCTTCCGTTCCTCAGTTTTCGGGGGGAAATGTGGAAATTGCTTTCTCCCTGCCTGAGAAATACCCCCCTCCCCCGAGCTGGCCGGGGTGGGGCTGGGGGCTGACCCTTGGTTCCTCCTCCCCGGGGCTGTAGGGGATGAGGACATGAGTGTGCGCTGAGGTGGTCCATTGGAGGAGGCGTCGCTGACTGTCCTTAGCCCGGGTGGGCCCCATGACCAGCTGGTGCTGTCCAGAGACCCCCCCACTCTTGGATTCCTCCAGGGAGCTGCCCCAGACCTGCCCTTGAGGGTGGGCGGGGAGGCGTCACTGACTGTCCTTAGCCCAGGTGGGCCCTATGGTCAGCTGGTGCCCCCTTTCCCCACTCTTGGCTTCCTCCCGAAAGCTGCCCCAGACCTGCCCTTGGCAGGCGGGGGGGGGGGGGACTTGCGGGACAATGCACCCTCAGCAGCTGGGCTGCGGGGTCCCCGGAGGACCAGGGGCCTGTCTCCTGTCCCCCCTGCGCTTACCCAGCGCTGCCCAGGCCGGCGTGGTCTGTGCTCTAACCATCACACTCACCCGTGTCCCTCCCATCAAGCAGCTCACGCCAAGCATCTGTGGGCCGCAAGGAGGGCTTTGGGGTCTCAGTCGGTACTGACCCAAGACTTTTGGGGTGCGCAGACCTGCTCCCTCCCGGCCCCGGGAAGGCCGTGCCCTTGTCTTTTCTCCGGCATGAATCTGCCCCACGGTGCCTGCTGGCAACTGGGGCGCTGTCCTGGATGCCTCTGGCACCCACACTTCTTCTGCTCCTGTTGGCAGAGCCAGGATGGGGGCGGGCGTGCCCCCCAGCTCTCTCTCCCCCCCAGGGCTGCTCCCTTGGCTCCTTCTGTGGAAGCTACTCAGCCCCCACCCCGGCCACCATCCAGACACCCCACCTCTTCCTGAGCTCCCTGTCTGTCCCTTTGCCCCAGAGCCACCACCCCTAGTCCCGTAGGCGCCCCCAGACTCCCCCCTTCCCCCAATCGGTGCTGTTCTAGAACATCCATGGCTCTGCACCAAGACACTGCTCGGGTCTCCAGCTCTGCCTGGACCTTGCTCAGGACCCAGTGAACCCTCCCGACCCAGCCTTCCATGGTGACGCCTGGGTTCGTCAGACAAGGAAGGGGAATAGGACAGACACGTCTCTCGAGGTAATGGGTCTGGGGTCACAGCAGGTCACGGGCTCTGACCCATTCGACCCTGATCCAAATACTGAGCTTGCGTTTATGCTCTAAAGTCAAGGCGGGGACAGGGATGGACAGAGAGCTGCCCAGTGTCCAGTTAAACAGAGCCTGAGGCCACACATCCCAGGAGAGTACAAGGACACGCGACCCAGCTCCAGCCCGACACCCAGGGTCAGCAGCTTCTTCCCAAAGCTGGGGGGTCTGTCCCGAGCTGAATGGCCAGCAGGGACCAGCCACAGAGAGTGGACAGTAGTGTGTGACGCCTGTTGTCCAGCTCAGTGTGCCAGGGGCCCGCAGCCCAGGGACACGAGCCTGTCACTGGCCCAGAGCATAGGGGCCTGCTTGGAACTAATCGGACAAATTGGCACCACCAGGCTGGCACTCCCCAGGGAGCCCGACTACACCGGAACAAACCCTATCCTGACCCCCTCCTCCTCTCCTGAGCCCCCTCCTCACCTGATTTTTTCCTCCTCCTCACCTGATCCTCTTCCTGCCACCCGCCCCCCCCCAACCTCCATCTCTAGATCGAGTCAGGATCACCCTGGAGTCCTTTATTTTATCCTCTCGTGTCCCCATACCAGAACTTTCTGAAACTTTAAGTAAGTCTTTATTTATTTATTCATTTATTTATTGGATCACCGTGAGCTGCAGTTACATGTTAGAGTCTCAGTCATACAATGATCGAACACCCATTCCTCCACCCATGCACATCCTCCACTCTCAATGTCCCCAGTACCCCAGCCCACTTCCCAATTCTCCCCCTGCCTCCATGGCAGACAATTTCCCCCAGACTCTCTCTCTACTTTGGGCATTATGGTTTGCAATACAGATACTGAGAGGCCATCACGTTTGGCCCTTTGTCTATTTTCAGCACACGTCTCCCGTCCCGAGCGATTCCTCCCGCCATCACTGACTCAGTGCTCCCTTCTCCATCCCAGCTGCCCTCTCCCCCAGCTCATGAGGCAGGCTGCCAACGATGGGGCCATATTCCTGTCCCGTGTCTCTACTATCCTTAGGTGTCAGCCTCATGTTATGTTGTTTTATACTCCACAAATGAGTGCAGTCCTTCTATGTCTGTCCCTCCCTTTCTGACTCATTTCACTCAGCGTGATGCTCTCCATGACTGTTGGGGTCGAGAGTCCCTTTACCCTGGGAGGCACGGAGAGACCAGACAGACAACGTTCCTGCAGGAATTCAAGCAGGGTTTTATTCGAACCAGCATGCTGGGGCTCTGCAACGTACCCAAAAACGGGCAGAGGCTGGGAACCTCGAACTCAGAAACAGGTCATCTCTTATAAAGTTCGAGAACAAAGACCACATATTTTGCACACATTTTGCCAATAGGTGTTTTGCTGGGTTCTTTGCGGTTTTTCTTGGAGTATCTCGACCCGAACATCTTGACCCGG
Source organism: Sorex fumeus (assembly GCF_029834395.1). Taxonomy (NCBI): domain Eukaryota; kingdom Metazoa; phylum Chordata; class Mammalia; order Eulipotyphla; family Soricidae; genus Sorex; species Sorex fumeus. Next base: position 1,457,429 of record NW_026606199.1, on the reverse strand, counting down.
TAGTTTCAGTTTCCAGAATGGTCAAAACACCCTCTCTATCTGTAAATAGTTATGTCTAGCCCATACCTTGCACATCTACTGGGTTCAATCCAATTTTGTAACCTCAAGGCTGCTGAACTGTTTCCAGAAAGCAGTTTTGCAAGTTAATTAACTCCTTCCTAGCCTTCCTCGCTCCTTTCAATGACCACCCACTTATAAGCAAATTTCATGACTTCATCGTCCCTAACAGCTGTATAGTATTCCATTGTGTGGATGTACCAAAGTGAAACTTTAAATAATTCTCGACTTGACTCTTTCTCGCTTCTCCTGACGCCTGAGTGGCATTGGTCAGGGGCAGTTTCATCATTCCCCTGCCTGGCCACAGGACCCTCATCAGACGAGCTGAATCCCTGCCCTGGTGAGCCGTGGCGCTGGGGGCTCACTGTCCTTCCAGCACAGCACGGACTCCAGGTGGGCAGGAGTTGCCAGGTCGAAGGGACACTGCCCCTTTTGAGGGTCCCAAGCTGGCAGCAGGGGCCACGCGGGTCGCGGGCCTCAGCCTTCACCTCACCATGAGGGGGTTCAGAGCAGCGGCCTCATAGTTGGAGCTCACGGCCTTGGTCTCACATGGGTCATTTTCTCGGAGCTGCCTCTGCTGCAGCCCTGGAGGTGCGGCCTGATGTTGGTGGCTCTTGGCCAACCCTGCCCTGGTGTCATCTTAGTTCTCACGGGGACAGTCGCTGGAGGGCCAGTTTCCTTGTCTGACCAGGAGGGAGCTCCTAGCGGCCCCCCACCAGATCCAGTGGGGTGGGGGGGTCTCCACCACGCCTCCAGGTTTTGGGTCCCACGGTGGGTGGGTTTGCAGGTCTGATGTCTGCTGGGGGGATGGGGGCACCCACAGGGGGGCTTTGCTCTGGCTGCTGCTACAGGGGACGTCCTTGCTGCCACTTGGCCCTTGGCCTTGAGGACTCAGGTCCTGGCACGGGCTCGGGGCCTCTGCTCAGCCCTGGCATGGTTGTGCTCTGTTACCACCCAGTGCCTGGGGACCTTGTGCATGGGGCTCAGGGTGGGGACCCTACCGGAGTAGCCAGGAGTCTAAGCAGAAGCTCCCCATGGGAGTGCTGGCGGGGCGGACACGGCTAGGAGGGACATAGCTGGGAAGGACACGGCTGCAAAGGGAACATGGCCAAGAGAAGCATGGCTGGGACAGGTCACAGCTAGGAGGGGACAGGGCTATAAGAGGACACAGCTGGGAGGGACATAGCTGGGAAGGACACGACTGAAAGGGGACACGGCCGGGAGGGACACGGCTGGGAGAGGCATAGCTGGGAAGGGACTGGCTTCCGGGGGCAGGGGAGGCCAAGCCTGTGCCCCCTAGCAAAGCCTCCGGAAGTCAGCGCTTGCTGACGGCACGGTGGGGAGGGCCTCCGGGCCCTTGGCACGGTCACAGCTCTGCAGGACACGCAGCCGCGCTACTCTGAACCACCCCAGGACTTGGCAGCTGCCTGTCCTGCAGGGGACTTTTGTCCCCAGCTCCCGTCTCCTTTGCCTGCCTTCATCCTGGGGTTCCCCTTAGAAGCAACCGATGAAGAAAATCGCTCTTTTTTATATGTTTGATCTTTCCCCCGCTCCAGTACCACGGAACTCCCCCAGCCCCACCCCGGGGTGCAGGAGCCCACTGGGATGGACTCGGGTGGCAGCCGGGGGTGGGGGCGGGTGTCACTGCGACCGCTCCCTCCCACACTTGCCCCCCTGCTCTGCGGGCTCATCTCACAGACGCGGACGACGCGCTCCTGGGCGCTGCCCCAAGGCCCCGGGGAGTGTGCGCTGAATGTTCATGGGGCTCCTGAGCACCGCAGGCGGCACTGCCATGAAGATGGATGGAGGGCGCAGGCGGCACCTGCACAGCATGATGGATTAGACTCCGGGCGCTCCTCAGACTCTGCACGGCAGCCCAGCCCCCCCCCCCCAGCCTTTCGACACCCCCGGCTGCACAGGCTGGCGTGCGCGAGGGGCTGCTCTGCCCTGGGCTCCTCGATGGGGGCACTGTAGCCCAGTAGCACTGTCCTCCCGTTGTTCATCGATTTGCTCGAGCGGGCACCAGTAACGTCTCCAATGTAGAGACTTGCTGTGACTGTGTTTTGGCAGATCGAATACGTCACAGGGAGCTTGCCAGGCTTTGCCGTGCGGGCGAGATACTCTCGGTAGCTTGCCGGGCTCTCAGAGAGGGGCGGAGGAATCGAACCCCGGGTTGGCCAGGGTCGACTGTGTGCAAGGCAAATTCCCTAACCGCTGTGCTCAGTGGGGGCAGTGCAGGTGAAACCGAGGCTCTGCCTGGTCTTCAGAGCCCGTGGGAGTTGGTGTTTGCTGCCATGGGCGTCTGGGCACCACAGGCTCTGGAGGATCTGTAGGGACGTTCCCAGAAAATCAGGTGACCTGGTTTGTAAGCTCTCTGAGCTCTGTGTGTGTGTGTGTGTGTGTGTGTGTGTGTGTGTGTGTGTGTGTGTAATTAAATCCCTTTACATCAGGGCTGAGGAGACAGTGCAGTAGGCGGGGACGTGGCCTTGTATGCAGTCACCCAGGGCTTGAACCCTGGCACCTTCTGTGTGCCCACGAGCCCGCCCCACCAGGAACGTAGACCCAGAAAGCACTGAGCACCACCGGGTACAGCCCCAAACCACACATCAAACAACTACCTTCACGTTCTTAAAATGGTTGCAAAGAATGCAATGAAAAGGTAACATGAAAGTGACATGAGATCCACACACCACAGAGGTGGTTCCTGGGCCCTTTGCCTCCTTCACCCATTGCCCAGGGCCCACCAGGTGATGAGGTGTTTTTTGGGGGAGGACAGCTTGGTGTCTGGGCTCTGCTGGGGTCTTCTGCTCAGGAACAAGCTGCCTTTGGGGGGTGAGCTTAGGGCTGTCTGGCTGGACGTTTCCTTTTCTCCTGTGACACCGTTTCCCCCGGAAGCCTCCCGCCCAGGGGGTGGCCGCGCGGCTCTGTCCTGCGCCGGGGGTCTCCAGCCATGCGGGAGAGCTGGAGGCTGATTATTATTTGCAATTTATCACTGTGCCTTGAACGTTCAGCAAAGTGAAAAATGGTTTGCCAATGAAGTAAAGTGGAAAATTAATTTTAGGGTTATTTTTTTTCTCCGGTTGCAAGTAAATACAGAAACTAGAAAGGAAGGCTCGCACTGCAGGCACATTTGCCTTTTGGGTTGCGTCTTCTCCACTCCGTGATTTGGGGCCCTTGGCTTATTGTCCAACAGGTCAGGACTGCTGGCCGGTGAGGCTTCCAGGTAGGGGGGCACAGCCTCTGTGGGTGGGAACAGGGCGTTAGACTGAAGTGCACACGGCCCAACTCCCCCAGCCACCACTGACAGTCTCCGTGTGGCCACCTTCTCCAAGATGAAGAGCTTCACATTGGTCATCAATTATCGGTTAGAGATGTGATTGCACTGTGTCGGACTAGGATGTGATGCTCCAACACCCACCTCCCCGCCATGCTGACCTTCCCACCTGTGTCCTCAGCCCCCAACCTAGCCACGGTTTTGAGAATGGTTGTAGTTTGAGTCCAATGCCTACAGTACTGATGTCTCTGTGGTTTAGATAATCTACCTCCACATCACCAACGTGCCCCAGGCCCCTGGTCCTTGCCACTGGTGCTGCATCCATTTCTCTTACCACTCTCTCTCCTCTATTCATCTCCTTCCCTGGCGGCTCCATTTCTATAATGTAGAACCAAGGGTAGGCCCCACTTCGGTGCCTTATGTTCCCTTTCAGGTTATTCTATGTAACACAGGTAGGTGAGATCGTTCGGCATTTGACTGTCTCCTTCTCACCTCTCTTGACATGATATCCTCCAACTCCATTGGAATTGCAGTGAATGACCTAAAGGTTCATAGTATTCCATCATGTACATGTACCACACGTCAAGTTTTCTCTACAACTGTCAAGGGTTCAACTTCATCAGAATTCCCATCAAGGGTTTTGAGCTTTCCAGGAAGTATTAATAAATCCCAAGAGAAATATTCCTGACTTGACTCAAGGTCCCTAATGTTGGATTCAGCTTTGTAGAAAACCTCCTAACTTTCCCATTGGTGGCAAGGGGAGTAAGGAGAAGCTTTTTGATGTTTGTCTTCTTGTTCGTTGATTGATTAGTTGACTGCCTTGCAGCTGGTTGACTGGTAGATGGATAACGGGTTTATTGGCTGGTTGGTTGATTTTTTAAGTCATTTGGTGGCTGTTTAGATACAGCAGATGATTCAGCTTCTCTGGGGCCACCTTCACATCTGTGGAACTGGACAGTTGCAAGATGTTCTGCTGCCCTGGAAGGGGATCAGGGAGATCATGAGCTCGAGGGGAGCTCTGTAGCCAGGGGGGAGGCGGGTCTGATACCCACCAGCTCTCAGGGTCTCAGCATCACAGGATGATCGCAGGGCTCTCCCCAGGTGACTAAGGACACAGATGACGTTGAAGGACACTGAAGATCGCACTGGTGGAAGGAATACCCACGGTCTATATAAAACCCTGGCCTTTTGGTGCTACTGATATTACAAGAAGCCTGGTGTAAAATTTAGCATTCAAGGCTAACTGCTCATAAAAATGGAGCATTGGGGGTTGTCAGAAATATCTCCAATGATTACTTTAAATAGAGTCCAAGAAGCTAATAATTAGTGACTTTAAGATGAATGACCAGAGGACATGGAACTAATGAAGTCAGGGAGCCACACAGAGGCATGCTAGAGACGAGGGACTCTGTCTCAGCAGCATGTAATGTGTATTTTTAATTCTTAGAGGCCAGGGAGCTAATACAGCGTGTAGAAGACTTGTCTTGCTTGTGGTCAACCTGGGCTTGATCCCTGGCACCGCATATAGTCTCCTGAGTACCACCAAGAGGATTCTCCGTGCATAAAGCCGGGAGCAAACTCTGAGCACCATTGGGTATGGACAAAAGAAAGTAGGCCCTGAAGTAGGCCCTCCCGTTGATCATCGATTTGCTCGAGCGGGCCCAGTAACGTCTCCATTGGAGACTTTGTTGTTACTGTGTTTGGCATATCGAATACGTCACGGGGAGCTTGCCAGGCTCTGCCGTGTGGGCGAGATACTCTCGGTAGCTTGCTGGGCTCTCCGAGGGTGCAGAGGAATCGAACTCCAGTCGGCCATGTTGGCTGCGTGCAAGGCAAACGCCCTACCGCTGTGCTATCTCTCCAGTCTGTGGACAAAAGACAAAATGTAAAAGTCTGAATAAAAGCATTTCTGATTCAAAGGGATAGATTTGAGTTTTGAAAAAAAAAAACTCCCCATTTTTGTTCCAGAGTGCCACATTTATCAATCACTGCAGTAATAAGATGATTGCATTTCAATTCCATAAAAGTCACACAACCATCATTTTTACCCATGGAGGCCTGATGCAGTCCATCAGCGTTCACCTCCAACTGGCTGGGTCTTGGGGTACATTAAGCATCTTGGGGATGCGGGTAGTCACTGCCCAACTCAGAGCGGGTGGGGCTCGGCAGAGACTTCGTGTGATGGCTCAGAAGAGCCAGAAGCTCCTTTGCCAGCCTTGGGCAGGCAGGAAAGAAGAGGCAGGTCTATGGGATGAAGGTACTGCAGATAAGGCGAGAAGGTGCTCAGGCCATCTGGAGAATTTCAGTGGTGGGTGAGATGAGCTGAAAAGACAGGTGGGATCTGCGTCCAAGGCGTCCCAGCCTTCAGGTCGCTGAGTTCAGGCCCCTATTGAAGACTCTTTAAGGTAGAGGGGAGAGTTTTGTTCAGATTCAAGCATCTCATCTAACCGGTGTGTTGACTAGAAGGGAGACGGGTATTGAAGACAAGCACAGAGCGACTCCCAAGTTATGGAGTCAACTTGTAGAAAATTGACACAGTGAACACATTTCCCATTTCCCAAACTTTCAAGGAGACACGACATAGGGAGAGAATGTTTCAAAGTCTCCCTGCCTTCTCGGGAATAACAGAAGCTAGAAGACATCTTAGAGGTTTAGAAAAACAACTATAAATCCAGAGTCATATCTAATGAAAGTAGGTTGCATAAATGAAGCAAGATAAATTTACTTTCTGTTTTTTAAATAGAATTTATTATCAATAACATCTGTGCCACAATAAATGCTAAAGGAAATACTTCCATTAAAGCGAAATAATTTGAATTGCGACTTGGGCCTTAAGGAGAGAATAAAACGTCTCAGAAATGATAAATATATGAGAAAACAAGAGAGAACAAAAGTTGCAAGTTTCTGTTCCAGAAAGGTAAGGCTGGCACTGGAATTCCAGGCAGGAGACCAGGGATGAAGCTACAAAAGTGATCCAAGCAGATGGAGGAAATTGCAGATTTGAACTGCTGTTTCAGAGCAGGGCAAGGAGCAAGCCTGGGCGGACACAGAGCCTGGTCCAGGAAAAATAAATACAGATGCTAGGCACAAGATTGGGAGAGCAAAGAGGAGACGAGAAGGGCTGATGGATGTGGGAATGTCTTTGGCCAAGGAGAAGGAGAAGGTGCTTCCAAATTTCAACCCCATCCTTCTGATCTTGGAAGAGAGGAGTAGGGAATTTTCATCTGGAGGACCTGTCCTTCTTTCCAACTTTTCTTTTTTTTCCCCCAGTAGTAAAAGCAATAGCTGTGTGATGCCAGAAATTTGGAAAGTGAAAAAGGATAAAAAAAAAAAAGAATTAAAAGGTAGAGATACAAGAGAAGGAACAGAATGAGGTTGTCTGTTCACTTCACCCAGTAAGACAAAGGAGCAAATTGGACTGCTTGTGTCGGCGTGCAGGATTTCTGTCTAAAATAAAAATTCATTTCCTTACAAAGTCTAAACGTTGAATAGTTTTTTGAATATTTGAGCAACATTTGAAATAATTCCACTTGTATGGAAGTGGATGAGAAGGGGAAGGGCTGGATTTAGGCTGTGTTTCTCTGAGTAGGGTACAACTGAGGAAGGTCACTGTCACTGTCCTCCCGTTGTTCATCGATTTTCTCGAGCGGACCCAGTAACGTCTCCATTGTGAGACTTAGTTGTTACTGTGTTACATGGGTGGCTTGCCAGGCTTTGCCGTGAGGGCGAGATACTCTCGGTAGCTTGCTGGGCTCTCTGAGAGGGATGGAGGAATCGAACTCGGGCCGGCCATGTTGGCTGCATGCAAGGCAAATGCCCTACCCGCTGGGGAAGGTAATCAGGGCAAAGTAGGGAGAGCCAGGATTGAGGAGAGTGCCAATCGTTGAAGGATCCTTTTTAAAGCCAAGTGGTGAGTATGCCAGAAGAGCGTTCGAACCAGGATGAAACAAAGACATAGTTTTACATGAGCGTTAGGATGGGTCAGGCCTGTACACATTTCAACAATGACATAGTTTTGAAAAGGGATCCAAGACCCATCAGCTGAGGCCCTCATCTTAACCTAGTTCCTAGAATAGACCTGTTTTATGCAGAACCTTCAGTGAAATGTCTCCTTTGGTTGGGATCTCTAACCTGCACATAAGTCTTTTATTGGGGTCAGCGGGGGAGGGTACACAGATACACAGATTCCTGATTGGAATCAGTGTCCATGGGCTGACTCTCTTGGTTATGCAGAATCTCTCCCATGACTTCCCCCCGCTGAGATCACAAAACACGACAGAAATGGGTAATGAGTTGCCGCTATTAAGGGTGCAAAATCCATTTCCATGCCCACCCCAGGAAGGAAACCGGAGATGAGCTGTTCTCCCTGGACATCCGCCGCCTACCCCCAAGTCCACCAACTGGCTATGCATGGCGGGGCGTTGCTCTCAGCCTGAGTGTTCCACAGTCAGTCGCATAAATTGAATTCCACTTTCAGAACCAGGATGAAATGAAGACATATTTTTACATACTGTACATTTATTGAAATTACATCAAAATAAGCAATGAAGGAAAATTTCTCTTGGCAATATAATTTCAAGGATCATTTCATGAGTTTGCAGCAAGAAAAGCATCTAGGTTTAATAACTGGGGGAGAAACTGTCCGCGGTGTTCTGAGCAGGAGAGAGAGAGAGAGCTGTGCCTTCTCTGTGTGGCCTCGCTCAGTGCCCTACTGTTTCCTCTCTCCTGCCTCCTGCCAGGGTTTTTCCGTGTCTCAGATGGCCCAATCTGCGTCCTTTCTCCTGATAGAGGACCAGGGATTATTGTTCTGGGCTGTGGCCTTCAACCAATGATCACTTTGGCCCATGCCTGGACTGGACTTGACTCAGGGCCAGGCAGCCAGCTGGTTTGGAGAATATCACAACACAGAGATTCGTTTCTGATCAGACACGGGCTGAAGCAGGCTCCTCACCCGTTCTGGCTAATATGAGTATAACTTCACAGGCATGGCCAAAGGTGTGTAATTTCACAAAAATATTTTTTTGTGGGAAGCTCACCTGGCAGTGCTCTGGGCTTGCTCCTGGCTTCTGTGCTCAGGGATCCCTCCTGGCGGTGCTCAGAGTAGCCCGTGTGGAGCTGGGGATTGAATCTGGGTGGGCCATGTGCCAGGCAAGTGTTCTATTTTTCTTTCCTTTTTGGGTCACACCCTGAAACGCACATGGGTTACTCCTGGCTCTGCACTCAGAAATGACTCCTGGCGGTGCTCAGGGGACCATAGGGGATGCTGGGAATCGAACCCGGGTCGGCCGCGTGCAAGGCAAATGCCCTACCTGCTGTGCTATCACTCCCGCCCCTCCTATTTTTTCACAGAAATTTGAGGGCAGGTTAGAATGGGAAATGGGTGCGCTGGAGAGAGTTGATGGGGTTGAAGAATCCCTGCATTTCTGTCCGTTTCTAAGTAGGAGCAGCTTCCAGAGTGAGTGCAGTGTCCAGGTAGAGAGAGGGAATTCTCCAGTCATTGCTGCCTGCATTTCTATGGGATGCTGATTTCCCTTGCTTTCACTCCCATGTGAATTTGGAAGGTCTGATTCATTTTTTTTTTTTTTCCCAACCATGGGTGATGTGACTTGGAAAGCAACGTGTTGACTCTGCGTCTCCCCTGGATTCGAAAGCAGGAGCTTGGCGGCTGCCGTCCCTCATGTTTGATGTCCTACGCCCCTCCCGCTCCCCGCACAAAGCCAGATCAATTTATCCTGTAAACAGGCAAGGTTAACCCAAAGTCAAGTTGCGAATTAGTAAGAAAATGAAACACTGATGAGTCAGGTGGGACGCGCTGTCAGCGCCCAGCGTCCCTTATTTAATTTCCTGACCCGGAGCTGCAGTTCTGACTGGTAATTCGGCGATGACAGCTGGGGAGAAGGCGCGGCTTTGTGTGCTTGACAATCAGCTGTCTCCCCCGAGTCAGAGAGACTCAGAGAGACTGTCCCGGATTTTAAAAGACTCTGAGGACAGGAGAATTGGAGGCAGTCGCATGGTTTCTGCAATCCTGGGGGTCTCTCTCTCTTCGACAGTCTCTCTGCATTTCTTTTCCACTCACAGTCATACACTCACATACGTGGAACATCTTACCCGAGATGCAGAAGCAGTCATTCGAGGTAAACATGTCTTTGACTTCTACACACATTTTCCGAGGAAAAGCAAAAAGGAGCTGGAGAAAGTCTTGGATTTCAGCTCTCATTTCCAGTCTCTGGTGAGCACTGGGCAGAGCGTCCGGAACCCAGGTTTGGGATAATAAAATAAACACGAATGCGTTATCACTAACTTCTCAGTGCTCAGTGAGTTTCCCCATTTCCTGGGTTCTCATATAAATGTGGTGAAGCCCACCCAACTTACAGTATCTGTTTGTTTGGGGACCACACCTGACTGTGCTCAGGGTTTAGTCCTGCCTCGGTGCTCAGGGGATCAATTCTGGTGGGACTTGGAGAACCATAATCAGTGTCTGTGACCTCACCCGGGTCAGCTGCATGCAAGGCAAGGAGGAGGATCTCTCTGACCCCCAAAGCCCACAGAACTTATGCGCACAGCTTCATACCGATGTACGAATTCATTTTCACACAAGCATAATCCTCCCTCGACATGCTAGACCTGGCCAGTCCCTCAGAAGGTGCCTTCCTGCTGCCTTTTCATCCTTCTCCTGCCCTACCAAGCTCCCTGGACTCTTGCTTCCATGGGAAGAAGTTGGTTTTACTCTTTGAAATTGATGGCCATGAGACATTTTAACTTGAGCATCTTCTTTTTCTTGACATGACGGCTGAGATTTCTCTCGGTGTGTTTCAAGAGCTTGAATTCCTGGAGCCAGAGTGATGGTACAGTGGGGAGGGTGCTTGCCTTGCCTGTGACCGACCTGAGTTTGATCCCTGCCATCCCCTGTGGTCCTCTGAGCCCTGCCAGGAGGAGGCCGTGAGCCCCACCCCCAAATAAAAGAGCTGGTAGTCTCCTGGACGATGAGAACACCTTGTGTCTACACCTCCTACTGTTGGTGCACCGTTGGCTCAGGCCAGCTTGGAGCAGTTATGAACAGAAAGAGCTGCCAAGAAGCTTCCTGTGTGTCTCGAGTGCTCCTGCCCAGATCCCGCAAGCATAAAATCTGCCTCATCGGCTTGGCCGAGGACTTTGGTCTGAGCCTCGAGCTAGGACACTGCAACTCTCCCCAATGGCTACACTGGTCGCTCAGCACACTGGCCCCGGGGAAACATCGTGGTCATTCTGTGTCTGCTGTAAGATGTGACCCTGCCAATGTTTGAAACTCAGCTCTCCAGCTCTCTTTTATTTTTGTTTGCAAGCCACACGCTGCAGTAATTTTGGCTTACTTCGGGCTCTGCATTCAGCAGGGATCACTCCTGGTGGGCTCTGGGGATCCTACTGGGTCCCAAGGATGGAACCTGGGTCAGTCACTCACTAGCCAGCCAAGTTCCTTCCCCGCCAGACTATCTCTTCAGCCCCCCGCTGTGGTTTCTAACTTTAGTTATTCCGATGATGAATGATGATGATTTTGTTCATGAAACCTGCCTGCAAGAAATGAAGAGCCGTACTCAAAATTAAATACCAGCAGCTCTCTGAGCAGGGAAAGTCGTCCTTACCTTGTCCTCCCCAGGGCTTAAGACAAGAATAGGTTGACTACTCACCCAGAAACCCGTGAGCTGGATTTGCAGATAGGATGGAGTTCACCCAGGGGACCAGCCCAGGAGGGGATTTATTGATCACACTTGCACCCAAGGGACCAGCCCAGGAAGGAATTATTGATCAGACGGTTGCCCATGAGACCACAGCTCCTCCTTCCTAAGACATAATTCCTTGTCTTTCTCCATAAAAACCCCTTCTGGAGACACCACAGGCAAGATGATGACTTTGGGACAAGGACTCTGCTCTCTTCCAACCTGCCTCTTCGTTGCCATTGAAGCTCCTTCTTCTTGACCTGTCTCTATCTCTCCGTTAATTGGCCCCCTAGCAGCGTGGAATTCAAATGCCGTTGGACACTGCCTGCCCTCTCTTAGGAGATGTCTTTCAAATCCTTCATCCAGTTTTTAAAATGGCATTTCCTGTCTATTTCTTATTGATTTGTAAGAGTTCTTCATATATCTGCAAGAGACAAAATGATGGGTATTAGGGACAGCTTTTCTTCCTCTGTGGGCTGAGTTTTCATTCTCTTAGTGGGTCTCCAGATGAATTTAAGTTTTTCGTATTTTTTTTATGCTGCCAGAGTTTTCTTTTCCCTCCCTGTAAGTAAAGCAAGTAAAAGTAAAGGCCCTCCCGTTGATCGTCGATTTGCTCGAGCGGGCCCAGTAACGTCTCCATTGGAGACTTTGTTGTTCCTGTGTCTGGCATATCGAATACTCTCGGTAGCTTGCCGGGCTCTCCGAGAGGGGCGGAGGAATCGAACTCGGGTCGGCCATGTTGGCCACGTGTAAGGCGAACGCCCTACCCGCTGTGCTGTCGCTCCAGCCCTCAACCTTTAAAAATCGCTCCCTCCCTGTAACCTTTAAAAATCAATCTGCCTTGCCCAGGTCAGGGAGATCATCTGTGTTTTCAACATGAAGAACCATAGTTGAGTATTTCCATCTACGTCTATACTACCCTGTAATTGATTTGTGTTTTGGTGTGAGAAGGGGGTCAAGATTGGGTTTCCTCCCCCCCCCCCCCCACTAAGCTGGTATTCTCTCCACACACATGAAGGTACCGGCAGAGGAACAAAGGCATGCGGGTCCCGGGGCTGAAATCTCCAAGCTTGCTAGGATCGGGGCTGAGCATCCTCCACCCAGATCCTCCAAATTCCAGTAGGCAGGGGTCACACCCACCAACTGGCCCCCTGGCACCATGTAATCCCATCAACGGCCAAGACCCAGAGACTATAAAACCCAGCTCCCAGAAGCGCGTGGCCACATTCGTGGCCGTGCAACACCTTATTATCTCATTCTTATTTTGGACAAAATGGAAGGCTACCAAATGTAACCTGCCCACACGGCAGAGTCTGGCAAACTCCCTGTGGCGTACCCAACATGCCAAATACCAGTAACAATGAAGGGTCTCATTCTCCTAACCCCGGAAGAGCTTTTAATATGGCACTTTAAAAAAAATCTCAGGGCTAGGACGAAGGAGATGTTACTGGGGCCTGCTCGAGGCAATCGACGAACAACAGGATAGTCGTGATCGTGATCGTGAAGCTGGTATTCATAGGGAACCATTTCTTAAAATTCTCCCTCCTTGGGCTAGAGTGATAGTTCAGAGGTAGCTCTTGCTTGGCACAGAGCTGATTCTGGTTCTATCTCTGGCACCCCATTAGTCCCGAGACCACCAGGGTTGATCCCTGAGCACAGAGCCAGGAGCAAGCCCTGAGAATCACTGTGCGTGGCCCTAAACCAAACCCAAAACATGCTCCCTGCACCCCATCGCCTTCGCAAGGATTTTCTGGGTATTTTCAGAGCATTCTTGCTAGCACCTTAATACATCAACCCTGATTCTGGCCCTACAGTACCTGGTGGGAAACTGGGACTCTGGGAGATTGAAGAGTAAATCAGGGTGTCCGGACCTCCTCCTCTGCCTTTCAAAGTCTTGCTGTTCTGACATCTCCTTCCACACAGGAGAGCAGGTGTTGGGTGAGAGGGGTGTAAGGGACACGGAGAGTGTGTCAACATTGTGGCGTGGGGAGGCCCTGACATGGGGGTCTCCAGGTCAACTCGGGTCAATGCAGTCTGGGTGATCTCGAGGAGAGGTTGCCATGGGTGGGTGCACACTTCAATGGTCTGAGGGTGGTGTCCAGCCTTCAGAGAGCTCACAGGGACCAAGGACTCTCAGGGCCTGTCCACCTCTCCGTCCAGAGGACAGTCTTGATGAGGCATGCCCACTTCTGTGACTTGGGCAGGTGGAGGGAGGTTCTGGACCAAAGTAGAGATGCCAGGATAGAGGTTGTGTGAAGTGGCTAGATGTGCATTGGTGCCACCAGGGTCCTTGATCCCGCTATGAAAAGAAGCAAACCTTCCCTTCCCTCAAGGACCTACCGAATGTAGACAGTGAGGGTCCTGCACTGCAGATGGCAATAACCAACCCCCCTGGGACCCCCCTCTCAAGAAGAAACTGAGGCTCTCAAGGTGCTTTGGAACTGGCCAAAGCTAATGCTCCCCCCCCCACCCTCCACCCAGTGGATTTGAACAACCTTGTCTGCCTCTCCCAGTGCCTCGTCTGTTCTAGTAACTCCTGCCCTATCTCCAAGGGCTGGGAAATGGACGGAACCATCAGAACCGCCCTGGATGGCATCGGGCCCCCCTCATCCAGGGCTCCAGTTGTAACCATGCGGATATGCCTTTCCCTCGCCTCCCTGGGACCCAGAGCCAGCTCTGTGCTGAGCCTTGCCGGCCCGACCTCTTCTGCTGGCCTCTTCCTGGAGGTCATGTCCAAAATGACCTCAGGGGTGCAGGAGGTCCTAGGCAGGAATCTGGAGAAGTAGAGTCAGAGGCCCCAGACTGACCGAGGCACAGTAACTGCATTTAATGAGACGGTTCCCACTGATCCGCCTGCCGAAAAACCTTGCTTGAAATCTGAGTCCCCACTCTAGAATGTCTTATTCTGTGGGCTCAATCCTGCGTCTATGAGGCATTGATTCCACAGAAGGCTGGGGTATGTGCCGCGGAAAGCAAATGAACGACGCCTCGGCCTGGGTTCAGGAAGCTTCCATGGTGAGGCAACCCATGAGCTCCCAGAGCAGCTGGACCAGAGCTCACCCATCTCCCCATGCCTGTAGCTGGACCAGAGGTCACCCATCGGCACCCCATGCCTGCTCCGGCCACCCGTGCACCCCCTGCCCCCAAGAGACCCTTCAAAGTGTCTGAGCACTAGGAGGGCACGAGTGGCACCGAGCTTGCAGCTGGTGCGTAAGGACACAGGGGGCCCCTGGCACGTTTCCTTTTGAACTTATTACTACTGTGGATTAAACCGAGTTTTCAATATTGAACTAGCCTTGCGTTTCTAAAATAAACCCCACTTGTTCATTATGTATAACTGTGATTAATCATTGATGAATTCTATTTACTAGCATTTTACCAAGGAAATCTATTCAAATTTTTGTTGGAAGTTGGTTCACGGTCTTCCCCTCTGCTCTTTCTTTGGTACTGTCTTTGGTTTTGTAGCAGAGTAAAGCTAACTTTGTGAAATAAACGGGGAATAGTCTATTTTCAGGAAGAAGTTCTGTAGAATTGTTGTTAACTCTTTAAATATTCAGTAAAATCTCTCCTGAAACTAACGTTGTGAGCTTGAACGTTAGTGAGGAAGAGACACGCAGTTATGTGTTCTCTATGTTTGCTGGCATTTGGGCTACTCAGATCTCATTGGCGAGTTGGGTAGTTGGTGTTTGCAGCGACGATGGCTGGAGGGACTTGAGGTCAAACTTCCACATGCTCAGCCCACTCAGAGCCACCTCTGGGCTTGCTGGTGATTTCTGTGAAGTTGGTAGTGACATCCCTGTTTTATTCCTGGTCATAATAAATTGTGTTTCTCTTCTTCCCTTCCCTTCCCTGCCCTGCCCTGCCCTTTCCTCCTGCTCCTCCTCTGATCTCCTCCCTTTACTCTTCTCTTTCTCCTCCTTTCTTCAGAGATTTGTTCACTCCATTGATCTTTTGAAAATAGCAGCTCTTTTGTTCATTATTTCCCCATTTTTCTCTGTTGTTTTTCTGGTTTCGATTGCCTTGATGTTCTCACCGCCTCTTTGTTCCCGCCCTTCAGATTGCTCCTGTTTTCCCAGTTTTCTGAGGCAGGAATTTAGATGATCGGATAATAATTTTTTCTTTTTTTTTTATATGTATTTAGTGCTACACATTCCCCCTTGCAGTTGTAACTGTATTCTAAAAATTTTCATGTGTTGTATTTTCATCAGTTTAATGTTTTTTAATTTCCCTTGAGACTTCTTCCTGGACTCAGTAACTGTTTGAAAGAGTGTTGTTCTGTTTTAAAGTATTTGTAACTTTTTGGGTTATTTTTATTATCGATTTCTTGTTTGGTACCATTGTAGTCAGGAAACATGGCAGGATTTTAAAATTCCTTTGCTTGCTGTCTGGTCCAAGGTCTCGTGGTCCCGGTACCTGTTGGGTGGTCCAGGCTATGCATCCCACTGTGATGGTGCCGTCTCTGCACATGCTGCCTAGACCCCGTTTGTTGTTGGAGGGGTTGAGTTCTCCTCTATCCTTCTTGGTTCTCTCCCAATAGCTGTTCCAGGAATGTTGGAGAGAGGGAGCTAAAATCTCCAAAAACAATTTTAGACTTGCCTAGTGACTACTGAGCTTCCATCACTAATTCACTCCCATGTGGTTTGTAGCACACAGATGTGTGATTCCTATCTTCTTGCTGTGCTAGTTCTTCTCTATTAGAGTTGTTCCTTATTTTCCCAGAAAAATCAGGTAATTTTCTTTGCTCTGAAGTCTCTTTTCTGGATACTCCTGCGGCTCCTTCTGCTCTTCGGTCTTTCCTGGTTTCACAATTGAGATGCTTCTTTTTTTTTTTTGCTTATGTATTCATATGTATATATTTATATTTTATTTTTTATTTTTATTAGTGAGACACCATGAGGTACAGTTGTAGACTTACATATTTTTGTGCTTGGGTTTCAATCATACAATGATCAAACACCCATCCCTCCACCAGAGCCCATTTCCCACCACCACGGACCCCAATATCCCTCCCCCCCATCCCCCTCCATCCCACCCTGCCGCTGTGGCAGGGCATTCCCTTTTGTTCTCTCTCTCTCTTATTGGGTGTTGTGGTTTGCAAAAGAGGCAGTGGGTGTCAATCATGTTTGGTCTACAGTCTACTTTCCGCATGCTTCTCCCATCCTGGGAGGATCCTCCCAACCCCTTTATTTGGTGTTCCCTTCTCTATCTGAGATGCTCCATTTTTAATGTTTAGCTTGACATATTGCTATATTCTAAGTGAATCTCTTGTAGTTTGACAGTTGGGTCTTGTTTTCTATTCCTTTTCATGAACTTTGTCTTTTACTTTGCATATTTAAACTGTCTGTAACTACAGATCTATTAGGGTTTAAGACAACTATTTTATTTGTTTTTTTTTTCCATGTCCCCTCCTTTTCACTTGCTTCTGGTTGGTTTTCTTAGTACATGTTGGGCTAGCTAAATTTTGTTTATAATTTCATTATTACTTCATAAGTACTTTTCAATATGTCCGTATAGATTTTTTTAAAAGTTTGACTACCAGGTGTGCCACTTAGCTTTCGCACTATAAACATATAAAATATATCAGACATAAAAATAAGACTATGCATCGTGTATAAAACATGTATAGCTCATATGTATATATATATATATACACACACACATATATACACAAATTCATCTTGCATATGTATATATATAAAATGCATTTGGCCTAAATGTCACCATTTATGATTGTTTAAAATATTTACATGCCTTAAGCATATCGGCCAGTGTTATAACTTTCCCCCAACCACCAAACGTAATTCACCAGACGCAAAAAGAAGGGCAGTTACAGGACATAGGCTTTGCCTCTGTGTTTTCTTTCTTGCATCCTCAGGTTCTTGCTTTGGCCTTTTTCTCTCTATTTAGTGGATTCCCCTTAGCCATTCTCTCAGATAAGATTGCTGGTGACAAATCGCTTAGAGCTCCTGTTTTCTTCAGAGGCTCTCCTGATTTCCTCTTCCTTCCGATGTGACGCGTTTCCCATGGGGGACAGGATTTCCTCCAGCACTTGAAGGATGGGGTGAGAACTCTGTTGTCCGAGAAATCTACCTCCACCTTCCCCTTCCAGGCCACCAGCTTCAGATGGGCTTGCTGGTAAGAATTAGCCAATTGTTCTGAAGGTTCCTTTCCCGTGACCTCAAAGTGAAGCACCGTTATCATTTGCTCGGGGCTGCCTGCAGGTCACGATGCCTCCCGCCATTCATCACAGACCCAAGGAAATGAGGACCAGGAAGAGTCAGCAATGAAAACTGCACTGCCTTGCCCACAGTGCTGGAATCATAGTTTAGGGGAGGGTTGGGTGTGACTGGGATCTGGGGGGTGGTCCTCTTGCGCCATGAGGGGGTATTAGGGGTGCCTGGTGATTCAGCTGGAGAACATGCATCTCATTTTAAACAGAGGTTCGGGGCTGGAGCCGATAGCACAGTGGGTGGGGCATTATTTGCCTTGCACGCGGCCGACCCGGGTTCGATTCCCAGCATCCCATATGGTCCCACCAAGAACTGCCAGGGGTAATTCCTGAGTGCATGAGCCAGGAGTAACCTCTGTGCAGCCGGGTGTGACCCAAAAAGCAAATCAATCAATCAATCAATAAAAATAAATAAACAGGGGTTAAGGTGCTTACCTGACACCCAGCTGACTCTGGTTTCATCCACATCTCCTCCCTTGGCAGTACCCTACCAGGAGTGATCTTACATGTATGCAGAGCTAAGCCCGGAGCATTGTGGGGTGTGGCACCTTAAACCAAACTTAAAACAAACAAATAAATAAATAAATAAATAAATAAAAGGCCTGACTCCAGCTCTCAGAAATGACTGATGTGTAAAACTCACGTTGCCCACGGGAGCAGGAAAATCTGGGCCAGATGTTGGCCTCCACATCTGTTCCTGGTGAGCTGATCCAGAAAGGGGAAGGGCTGGAAGGCAGCAGCCAATGAAGGCCCAGCCCGTAGGCCGTGCCCGCGGGGTCATGGGGCGAAGGGGTCCCAGAGGAAATCAGGGCTCCCCGCGACTCCTGTTGTGCATTCACTGACTCACTTCCGAAAAATCCTTTTCTCCAGCCTCAGTGGCCAGCCTTGCCACCCGCCTCCATCATTCCTCCTCCTGCTTATTTCTGAAACTCACTTCATCATCTCAGAAAGCCTTGGCCCACCAGCTGGGCTGTGCAGAACGTCACAATGGAAAGGGGATCGGCCCTTAACTGTATTTGTGTGTGTATGTGTGTGTGTGGGGGGGGCGGTGTTCTCTGGGATTGGTTTCAGGTACAGGAGGGGTCTTGAGTGTCTGTGCTGGGGTCTAGGTGTCACTTCAGACAGGGGTCCCAGAGGCGGGCACTGGCCAATCACACACAGGCAGGACCCAGGACGGGAGTGGCCGGAACACAGAAGATTGTTCTAGAACCTCTGGGATTGGGGTCTGGGAGCAACTGCAGAAGTGTGTGAAGGGTCGGTGGGGACCACTATTGCGTCCCTTGGTGTGTGCCTCTGAGGTCTGTGGGGGGCTCTCACACTTTGTTTACTAGAGGGAGGAGGTGATGTTGGCTGGGCCGACTTGTGTCAGTCAAGCGTAGCCCTGCACAGCGGGATTCGCCTGCCAGCCCCGTGCTCCTGAGGCTGAGTTGGGTCATGAAAGCTTCCCCCTGCACCCCCCCCCATGCCCCCAACCCGAGTTTGGACCAAGGGACACTGACCCACAGCTGGGGGCCAGGTGACATTCTGGACAGGAGCCCTGAGTCCCCTGGGGAAGGACACCTGGCAGTCACAGGACAGGCTGCTGGCCCTTTGATTTGAGGAAGGATTTTCTTGAAAGCAACGGCGCCACTAATGAAAATTGATTTTTCCTTCCAACAGTTTCTTTGCCAGAGAACAAACCCGGGGACTCTTGAACACTCTCGCTTGTGGCAGACAGCCCGGGTCCCGAGTGCTGCCCGCGGTGACCCTGGAGGGTGCTGGCTGGTCTCCACCCGAGGCACTGGCACAGACCCAGGGCCTGAGCGACGGTGGTGGCCTCCGGGTGTGGGCAGGGCGAGGAGTGTCCGGCGCCCTCTGCCTGTTCCCGAGCCCGGCCCTGTCCTGCTGGAGGCCAGAAGCATGTGTTGGAGTCTCCGTCTCCCCTCCCACCAGCACCCTGAATTCCTGCCGGCTTCACAAGGCCCACTGTGGGGGCAGGAATCCACAGGACTGAGCGCACCCTAAACCAAACATAAAATATTCACGAGCACCCGAATGCCCCAAGTTTCTGAGGAAAGGCCCAAAGTCAGTGACCCTTGATGTGCCCTGAGCTGCAGCCGGCCGTTGGGGTATTTCCAAGTTTGTTGAGGCTTGTCTAAGGCACACACACAGCACTCGGCGGGGAAGTGGGGTGGTGGTTTCTGCCACATCTGCTTTGTGGAACAAAGCGCTCTAGAGAAGTAGGTAAGAGAAACGTTTTTTTATGTTTTAGTGCTGTGCAGAACCGTGTGCACTGCCCCATGGGTGTATGTCATGTGTGTACATGTAGTTAGCTCTGGGCGATCTGAAGGATGTTCAAGGCTACGAGAGGAGCTGGTGCTTCGCTTTCTTTGTTGAGACTCAACCAAACCAACAACACCCATGGGTCAGAGTTTAAAAAAACAAACAAACAACAACAACAACAAAAACCCTTTTTCGTTGTATAAACAATAGAACTGGTTCTGGAGGTCTTCGGCTTCCGGAGCCCTGGTCAGGGCGGGGAGGGAAACTCAACCCGCTCCCCTCCAAGGGGCCCCAGCGAGGACTGGACTGGCAGGCACAGGGGCAGGAGACTCTATGCTGTTCTCTTCCGGGAGCTGGGTTTTATAGTCTCTGAGTCTTGGCCGTTGATGGGATGACACGGCACCAGGGGGCCAGTTGGTGGGTGTGACCCCTGCCTACTGGAATTTGTGTTCTCCACACACATGAAGGTACCTGCAGAGGAACAAAGGCACGCGGGTCCCGGGGCTGAGATCTCCAAGCCTACTCGGATTGGAGCTGAGCATCCTCCACTCAGATCCTCCAAATTCCAGTAGGCGGGGATCACACCCACCAACTGGCCCCCTGGCGCCCGTGTAATCCCATCAGCGGCCAAGACTCAGAGACTATAAAACCCAGCTCCCGGAAGCATGCGGCCACATTCGCGGCCGCATGACATCTTATCATCTCATTCCTACTTTGGACAAACTTGGCAGGCTACTGAATGCAACCTGCCGACATGGCAGAGTCTGGCAAATTCCCCGTGGCGTACCCAATATGCCAAATACCAGTAACAATGATGGGTCTCATTCTCCTAACTCTGAAAGAGCCTTGAATATGGCACTTTTTAAAAAAATCTCAGGGCTAGGATGAAGGAGACGTTACTGGGGCCTGCTCGAGGCAATCGATGAATAACAGGATGGTTGTGATTGTGATTGTGTGAAACAATAGAACACCAACAAATGCCTCTGCCTGTCTTGGGCATGGGCGGGACTGACTCTGGATCCAAGAGAGAGTCCTGAGGCTTTATCCATTTTAATTTTGATGACTATCACCAACTTCCCCTCCTGGAAACACCTGATAAGTTCACATCTGACCCGACAAGGTGGCAAGGACCCAACGTCCCACATCCCAATTTCCGAGTTTTCGGAGGGGCGTGTGCGTGTTTGTGACCCAGAGAAGCTCAGGAGTTTCACTACTGAGTCTGAGGTGAGGTGGAAGACTCCAAACTCACAAAAGTGCCACTTGGAAGCCTGCAGTTTCCTGGCACTTGTGTCCACCCATCATCCCAAGGTCCAGTTCATTCTTAGCACCCCAAAAGCAAAATCACTGTCACTGTCACTGTCCTCTCGTTGTTCATCAATTTGCTCGAGCGGGCCCAGTAACGTCTCCATTATGACACTTGTTACTGTGTTTGGCATATCGAATAGGTCACGGGGAGCTTGCCAGGCTTTGCCATGCGGGCAAAATACTCTCAGTAGCTTGCTGGGCTCTCTGAGAGGGGCGAAGGAATCAAACCAGGGTTGGCCATGTTGGCCACTTGCAAGGAAAACGCCCTACCCGCTGCGCTATTGCTCCAGCCCAAGCAAAATCAGTGACCGCTTTTCTACACTAATCCCTACAACCACGTGTTTTTGGGTTTTTTGTTTGTTTGTTTGTTTTTGCTTTTAGGGTCACACCTGGCGATGCACGGGGGGTTACTCCTGGCTCTGCACTCAGGAATTACCCCTGGCGGTGCTCAGAGGACCATATGGGATGCTGGGAATCGAACCCGGGTTAGTCGCATGCAAGGCAAACGCCCTACCCACTGTGCTTTCGCTCCAGTCGGAACCACATGTTTTTTGCCTCTGCTGGGTAATTTACATAAAAGTACTCAGACCGTACCCAGCCTTTGTATTTAGCTTCTTTTACTCAGCAAGATAGCACAGCGGGTAGGGCGTTCGCCTTACAAGCGGCCAACATGGCCGACCCGAGTTCGATTCCTCCGCCCCTCTCGGAGAGCCCGGCAAGCTACCGAGAGTATTGGATATGCCAGACACAGTAACAACAAAGTCTCCAATGGAGACGTTACTGGGCCCGCTCGAGCAAATCGATGAACAACGGGAGGGCCTTTAACTTAACTTTAACTACTCAGCAAGATGTCTATGCAGTTTGCCCAGGCTATAGTGGGCATCAGTACTTTGTTCCTACGTGTGGATAGATGCTGTTCTATTTAGCAAGATTGAAAGACAGCTAGGAAGTGCTGTGCGTATATACCCAACTCATTTGTTGACTTGTGGGACGTTCAGACCTTTGGAATCTTGGGAGAAGGTTGACTTGAACATCAATTGACATGAAATATTTGTCTAAGAGGCTTTTTCAATTCATAGGATAAAATGCTCCACTGACATGTCGTGTTCCTACGATAATGACGTGTTTAGCTTTTCCCCAGAGTGGCATCATTTCACACTCCTATCAGTAACGTCCAAGAATTTCCATTTTTCCATAGCCTCACCAACACATCTATTTTCTGTTTTTTTTTTTTATTTTGTTTTAGGCTGGAGCGATAGCACAGCGGTAGGGCGTTCGCCTTACAAGCGGCCAACATGGCCGACCCGAGTTCGATTCCTCCGCCCCTCTCGGAGAGCCCGGCAAGCTACCGAGAGTATTCGATATGCCAGACACAGTAACAACAAAGTCTCCAATGGAGATGTTACTGGGCCCGCTTGAGCAAATCGACGATCAACGGGAGGGCCTTTACCTTTACCTTAATTACAGTCATCATGTAGCTATGAAGTGGTATCTAATTGTGGTTTTGGTTTGCATCTCTTTAATGAATGATGATGTTGAACATCTTTCCATGTGCTTGTTGGCGATCTGAGAAGCTTCACTGGGGAAATATCTCTTCAAGGGTTCTGCCCATTTGAAAATATGGTTTACCAGCAGCTGGAAGAGGGAGGGAGGAGGGGCGAGGGAGGAATATTTTGTCTTTGTTTTTAGTGTGAGGTGCCAAGGATGGAGCCAGGCTTGAGGAACCCCTCAAGCATGCAGGGTATGAGGTCTGTCACCAGGCGAGTCCCTGGTCCTGTCAGCACATTTTCTTTCTTTTTTTTTTTACTTTTTTATTGAATCAGAGTGAGATAGACCCTTACAAAGCTTTCAGCACGTTTTTAAGTCAAGCTGCTCCTCTCTCTTGCCATGAAGTTGTAAAGGTTCTTTTCCTATTCTGAACTCAAGATCCTTATCTGGTGTATGAGTTAGCAATGCTTTTTCCCCGTTCTACAGGGTATATTTTCTCCTTCTTGATAATATCATTCGATTCACAAGCCATTGCTTCTATATTTTACTTAAACATTATTTTATTTTATATTTCCCCAACTGTCAGAAATCACCATATTATAATGTATATTGTATTTTCTATGAAGTTTCTATTTGGATCATTTGCTCACTTTTCTAAAGTGTTTTCTTTTTAGCATGATCATAGAAAATACTTTTATAGCCTCGGGATTAATCATTTCCATTTTTTTCCCTGTTCTGCTTCTTGTCTTTATTTATTTTTATTTTTGCTTGTGTTTGCATCAAATGTACAAGAACTTTTGTCATATAAAAATTACTCCAATATAGCTCACTTGCCAATATGTTGTGAACTCTGGACATTTTCTCGTCCTTAAGAATATTTCAACTATTATAAAGTACCTACATAATTTTAGTTTGCCTTATTATGACTTTAAGTTATCTTACATTTAATTGTCTGTGTAGCTTTAAAAATGGGTCATATTATTTTAGCTTCGGATGTCTTACTGAATTTATTACTACCCCATCCCTTTTCTTATTTTTTATTAAAGCACCATGATTTGCAAAATCATTCATGGTTGAGTTTTAGAGTCTCCTGCCCCCGCTCCTGGCTGTCCTCGCCGGGGCCCCTTGGAGGAGAGTGGGTTGAGTTTCCCTCCCCGCCCCGACCAGGGCTCCGGCAGTCGAAGACCTCCAGAACCAGCCACCACCATGCTGAGACCACTCTCCACACGCATGAAGGTACCGGCAGAGGAACAAAGGCATGTGGGTCCCGGGTCTGAGATTTCCAAGCCTGCTCAGATCGGGGCTGAGCATCCTCCACCCAAATCCTCCGAATTCCAGTAGGCGGGAGTCACACCCACCAACTGGCCCCCTGGCACCGTGTAATCCCATCAGTGGCCAAGACCCAGAGACTATAAAAACCAGCTCCCAGAAGTGCGCGGCCACATTTGCGGCTGCACGGCATCTTATTATCTCATTCATACTTTGGATAAACTGGCAGGCTACCAAACATAACCTGCCCACACGGCAGTCTGGCCAACTCCCCGTGGCGTACCCAATATGCCAAATACCAGTAACAATGACGGGTCTCATTCTCCTAACTCTGAAAGAGCCTTGAATATGGCACTTTCTAAAAAATCTCAGGGCTAGGGCGAAGGAGACGTTACTGGGGCCTGCTCAAGGCAATCGACAAATAACAGGATGGCCGTGATTGTGATCGTGAGTTTTAGACACGCAGTATTGCAACACGGAACCCACCACCAGTGTCAACTTCCCCCACCAACATTACCAGGGGCCCTCCCAGATCCCCCCCCCAGCTGCCCCCTCCAGCCTGCCCTCTCTCCAGGCCCCTTTCCAAGTTTGGTTGTTAAAATTTGGGTCTCTTGATTTCAGAGTCATTGACTCTGTCTTTAGGATATTTGGTGCCACCATTCCTTAACGCCACCTTAACGCTACCTGGATCCCCTGACCTGCCCCATTGCTTCTCCTCTGTCTCTTCTCCCTGTTTCCTCCACTCTTTCTTTCCTTCTCCTCTCTATATTCTGGGGCCAGAGTTGGTCTGGGCATCGCCCCTTTAAAACATTACATTCGCTCATCCATTTGTCTAAATACCACATATAAGGGGCATCATCCTGTGTTTATCCCCCTTTTTCTGGCCTACTTAACTTAATGCGATGCTTCCAGTTCCATCCATGTTGCCATGAATTGCATGATTTTATCATTCCTTACAGCTGCATAGTATTCAACTGTGTAGATATACTGCATCTTCAGGATTCGCTGATCTGTTGTTGGACATCTAGGTTGACTCTAAATCTGAGCTATCGTGCTAAGATTCACAGGATGCTACAGTGAATAATGGTGTGCATACGCTCTTTTGAATGCATGCTTTTGGACCCTTTGACAACTTTCTAGTAGATTTGATCAGAAGTAGGATAGTCTTCTAATCTTGTGTGTGTTACCACAATTGTCTTGGAAAACCCTGTGCGAACTACCTTCCACATGCGTTTCTGAAGGAGATCGTCAAGTAATAGTGGCCGCTTTTAATGGAATATGAACTGAGTGATATGGACAGAAGTGAATCCACTATTTGACTTTCACCCAGAAACCTGCTGTGCGGCCTCCAGGGCTTCTTCCTTTCGTTCCTTCTTTATAATATGACACTTTTTATTGATATAGGCTTAGCATGTTTCATGTTAGAGTGTACCTTGACAGACTGTAATTCTCCCGCCGTTGTCAGTTTGATCCTTCGAGGCTTTCTCACTGATTGTTACTGCTCTCCTTGACTTGGGCTCTTGACTGTTGAACTCAGCTGTTCCCAGATCTTTCCCCTTAAGCACCTGGCCCGCAGTTATCACTTGATCACTTGACATCCCGTTACTCATCGATTTGTTCGAGCGAGTGCCAGTAACATCTCCATCCGTCCCTGTCGCGTGCTAGTGTAGCCCAATGGTGTCTGCTCATTCTAGGAACATGAAAAGCCTCAAACCGATCATTCAGGGTCTTGACGAAGAAGTCGGACCATTCCGCAGTCATAGTATCAGAAGCAACGTGAGTTTTATTTCCCTTCCAACTTCGTGTCTCTTCGCCTTTGCCTTTGTAGCACCCACAACTCTGCATAAGCCTCTTTTGTTTGCAGCTTCTAAAGTTTCATTATTTGAGGATTTCATGTTTTGGTACACTCAGTTGTATTATTCATATGAGATCTCTAAAAATCCACAAGCCATATAACACGACGGACTGTTTTAATCGGCTTTCCCAAGTACATCGCTCTCAGAAATCTGCCCACTCTAAAATTCACAAAATGAGCATTGATTGTGTTTCTTTGGCTTGAAAGTTGTTGTTGTTTTTGTTTTAAAAAAAAATCAGGATTTCATCTCAGATCATTTCTTTTCTGCCATATGTAAGGAATGAATTCATTCCTACTGCAGCTTGGAGGAAAGTCTGTGGCTCAGAGGCTCACTGGACGCCTTTGCTGCTGTGGGTGCAAAAGGCACCCTTGGCGGAGGGGGGTCTCCTCAGACACACCAACACCAAAGCCCCTTCCACGGCTGCCGTCTCCGTTCCTAGGTTCAGTTGCCTTGTAGGTGGCATCGATTTCCCGCCTCACCTGTGACTTTCCCATCCTCATTCTGGTGGAGCAGAGATCCAGGGTGGGCACTTGCCTCCCTCCCCAAAGCTTCCCTTTCCTGCTTGAAGGCACCCCAGACTTGCAGTTGTGATAGACGTTTCCAAAGTGGGCCGCTCTGCTCTGGGTGCAAAGCCTCCACCCCGCCCGGCAGTGCCGTGCCGCCCTGGCTCAGGCGAGGGGAGCCCCCTCCACAATTTCTCTCCTCAAGGCCCTGGAGACTCGAAGCTTTAATAAGCCTCAAAGCAAATCTTGCTCCAGGCTCAGCTTCCTGCAGCAGAAATCTCCTGCCCGTCAGCCAAGGACCAGTTCTTGGCCTCAGCTTCGCTGGCATCGTGCCGCCCAGCACCGTGTTAAATGTTTTATGGCGCCTTCGCTACGCAGGGTTCCCTGGCCTGCTTAGCAGAGTGCTCGGCTGTTAATGGATTTTGGAGGATGCCCCTCACTAAGAGGACGGGAAAGCCACCACGAAGGTGTGACTGAGTGGTGGAAAGGCATTCTCCTCTCCAGAGATGGAGGGAGATGGTCTCCTGCCTCTCCCCCAGTTCCTGGAGGTTTCTGGCCATCTTTGGGGTCCTGGACTTGTTGTAGAAGCATCATCCAAAGAAAAGTGCCCAGGGAGCCAGTCCCCGGGGCCAAGTTCCTCTGTCTGTAAGGGGACCCCAGCCACTCCAGCTGAGGACCCACCCAAACAATGGCACCCATTAAACCCATCGTCTCCAGGACCCCATTTCCAAATGCCAGACACAGGAATTGGGGGAGAAACTGGTGGAATGCATGAAGGGGCCAGACATACAATGCTACCCCTTGGCAACACTCAACCCACATTGACACTCACTCAACCCAGGACACACTCAATACAGGCCAACACTCAACCCATGGGGACACAAAACCCATGGGGACACTCAGCCAGCACTGCCCGTTTCCAAATTCCGAACAATATATGGAGAATTGCTCCCAGATGGAGACACTGATTTCTCCGAGAGACGTCTTGGGTATTCCAAGAAGCCTTGAGCCAGAAAGCAGTTGTTACTAGTGAGCCCACTGCAGGCACAGAATCCCGGGCCTTAATCTCAGGGGTAGGAGCTCCGTGTTCCCCACTTACTGCTGGGGACCCCTGGGAGGCGGCTGGGGTGTCCCCCATCAAGGGTTTTCTTTGCCAAGTGCGGGTGCTGTCCAGTGAGTTCATGCAAGATGCTTCGTTTCACCAGGAGCAGGGAAGCACAGGAGTTTGAGGAGGCAGGGTTGCTAGGCAACAGCTCTGTCCTTTCCAGGAAGGCCCCAGCATCTTCTCATCCCCTGCTCTCCTGAGGGAAGGCTTGGCAGAGGGCGAATGACGAGTCGGAGTCAGAGGGGGTGGACGATGGGAGAAGCACAATGCGTGGACAGGGAGAAATATCTCAGCAGCAGGCCCGCCCGCTGGAAACGGTGTGGGTGAGGGGCCCTCCCTCCCGAAGCCCGTTTCCCCCGGCCCTGGGGAAGGGTCTGGGGCCAATTGTGGGTCGTCTGCAAGAAGCGAAGTCTCTCGTGGCTGCAAAGCCGGGACCTCAAGGCCAGCCTTGCTCCTTCCTTATTTCCAAATTTTGAGCGCTTGTGATAAAAAAGCAATTACCTGTTATCTTTGGTTGGGAAAGAAGATAAGCCCCAAACCCACTTCCTTTTCTCTTGGTCCCGTTTGTTGAGTCTCACGCTTGGTCTCTGTCCAGCGACTAAGGACACGGCAGACCACGCTGACCTAGCCAAGACCCCCGGGAAACTGTGTTTGGTCTGGAGAACGGGCAGTGGCTCACAGGGGTCCCCATGGCAGGCTTCTGGAGGGGGCACTGGGGGGCTTTCCTGGAACAGCGCCCCCTTTTGTCGGCCCCGAGCAGGGAAGAGAGCCAGGGCCGCTCTCCTCGAGCACAGAAAAGGGGCTGCGTGCTGGTTAGTGGGGGCGTCTGTTGGGGGGCGCACAGGAGGAAACTCCTGGGGAAGCAGCATCCTTGCTGTCCCCACCGAGGGCAAGAGTCCCCCTTTCCTGGACTCCTGACTGCCAAGGCCAGTGCTCAGCACCCAGGGAGACAGTGGAGGGAAGCACGTAGGTGATTTCAGGGGGTTCGAGCACCTAAGCCCATGCTGTGCCAGGAGCCTCGGAGGAGGAGGAAGAGGATAAGGAAGAGGAGGAAGGAATAAAGATGATGAGCAGAAGGAGGATGAAGAAGTGGAGGAGGAAGAGGGGGAGGAAAAGAAAGAGAAGAAGGAGGAGGAGAAGGAGGAGGAGGAAAAAAGGAAGAAGAGGAAGAAGAGGAGGAGAAGAAAAAGGAGGAGGAAGAAAGAAGGAGAAAGAAGAGGAGAAGGAGGAGGAAGAAAGGAGGAGGAGAAAGAGGAGGAGGAGAAGGAGGAAGGAAGAAAGGAGGATGGGAAGAAGAAAGGGAGTAAAAAAGGAGTAGGAGAAGGAAGGGGAGAAGAAAGAGGGAAATGAAGAGGAGAAAGAGGAGGAAGAAATAGGAAGTTAAGGAGGAGGAGAAGGAGAAGAAGAAGGAGGAAGAAGAGGAGGAGGAGGAAGAGGGGAAGAAGGAGGGAAAATGAAGAGGAGAAAGGAGGAAGAAATAGGAAGATGGGGAGGAGGAGAAGGAGAAGAAGGAGGAGGAAGAGGAGGAGGAGGAGGAGGAGGAGGAGAAGGAGGTGGAGGAGAAGGAGGAGGAAGAAGGAAGAAGGAGGAGGAGGAGAGGGAGGAGGAGGGGAGGAGAGGGAGGAGGAGGAGAGGAAGGGGGAGGAGGAAGAGGAGAGGGAAGAGGAGAGGGAAGGGGAGGAGGAAGAGGAGAGGGAGGAGGAGAAGGAGAAGGAGGAGGAGGAGAGGGAGGAGGAGAGGGAGGAGGAGGAGGAGGAGGTGCTGATGAGGGCGAGGGCGCTGCTAGGTTAGCTGGGCGCCCGTGTCCAGGGCTGTTCTCTCCGGCTCCCAGTTCCCTGCCCCGCCTGCCGCGCTCCCGGACAATGTGCTGGTGTGGCGGATTTGCCGAGCGCTTCCCCGCAGCCCGGGACCTGTGACCTCATTCGCTGGAGTGTTTGGCTCGTCCCAGCAGAGCCCAGCAGCCCCCGCTTCTCTGCACCGGGTGCCCCTGGCCAGCACCGGGCCACAGTCCTGTTCCCCAAGCAGCCAGACAAGCCCTTCTTTCCAGCACCTTCCCGGCAGCTGCTTTCTCCTGCTTTTGGTTTTCGGTCTGTGCGGTTCAGCCCCTGCTTTGCCTGGCCCCCAGGAAGTGGTCAGTATTGGGGTATGTCCCTCCCCTACGTTCCCGACTGCCAGAGGCTCCTCTCCTGAATCTGTGCTCAGCAGCTAGAAGGTGCCAGAATGAGCGCTTCACTTCTCTCTAAAGTTCAAGTTCATTAGGGAAACTTCTTTGACCTTGCCATTCCAGTTTCCGGTTTCTGATGAGCTGGTATTTATTTTGCAATCAGGAGAAAAAGGTTGAATTATAAGAATAGCATCGTGAACTTTTGTGAGAGTGGCGAGCTGCAGAGGAGTCCCACGCGGGCAAGAGCTTATGTGTCTGCCGTGCTTGTGCCCGTGACCTCGGGCTCTAGGCCCGCGTCTCACCCAGGGGTGGTGCTTAATAAATCTTTGGTGGATGAAGAGAGAGCTTGTCTTGGTGCTTCCGCTACTCAGCCTTAACCTGCGCGTGTCCTCTCGCTCCGTGTGGTCAAACAATCTGGTGGCATAGATCTCAGCATCGCTGTTCTGCATGGAAGAAAAAAGAGGCACAGAGGAGGAGGTCACATGGAAATGGTAAAGCTGGACTTGAACCCACGTCTCTGATTTGCCAAAGAGCGTCCTCTCCACCTCCAGGCAGGAAATGTCAGCCTTGCTAGAGGCTCCCGGACAGAAAGTGCCGTCTTATGGAGCCTGAGATCCCCTCTTTGCTCTTTCACTCTTGGGGAGAGGAGACGCCATGAATGTCTCTCTCCTCTAGTGGTTCTCAAGGAAATAGGCCAATAGCCAGGAAGCACATGAAAAGAGAAACACGTTTCAGGCACGAAAGAATGTTCATCGCAGGCACGGCGAGCTCCCACCCCACACCCCTGGAGTCAGAAAGACGGAAATCAGGGATGGCTGAGACACAGGTGCGGGGCCAGGCACGGTGCGAGCGTGAATAGCGACATTCCCTCTGAGGACAGGGGGAGTTCTCCTCAAACATCAATCCACACCCGGTGTACACCCAGGAAGTGGCAGCCCTAGAGCCCTAAAGCCCCCACCCCTCGCCCAGGAGGTGAACGGTAGCCTTGTTCATTGGGACCCAAGGCGGGAGCTGCCTAGAACCCCTGGGCTGATGGAGAGATCCCATCATCTGTGTGTGCAGTTCAACCACTGAATGGAGGAAAATTCCGTCCTGGGCTCCGCCATGAGAGACCTGGAAAAGTCGGTGCAGTTGGCATCCTCTGGTGTCATTTATGGGGCACCCCAAGAGCAGGCAGGTCAGAGAAAGTCCCCTCGTGGTTTCCAGGTCAAGGGGCATGGTGGGTTTGGGGCTTCTCTGGGGCTGTGAGGTGCAAGCTGGCGATTGCTTACAAACTACCAAGTCTAAGCACCTTGATAAAGCTGTTCTGGGAAGTCAGCTGCAGAGAGAGGCAGCTCAGCTCAGCTGGACAGGGGGTGGCCGAAAGGAACGTGGACAGAGCGTCAGAGATCTGGGTCCCTATTAGATCTGCCGAGCCAGCCAGGTCCTACCTGCTGAGCTGGGAGCAATCGGCCGGCCAGTTTCCCCTTCTGTACACGAGCACACCTTTCATTTCTCATGTCTGGGCATTTCTGGGATCCCAGACCTGGTTCTTGCCTAAGTTGAGGGTCATTTTTACCGGAAGGATGTCGAATACCACATTAAAAACAACAGCAGCACTGGAACCATAGCACAGTGGGCAGGGCACTTGCCTTGCCTGTGGTTGACCCAGGTTCAACCCACTGTATCCCATGTGGTTCCCTGAGCCCTGCCAGGAGTGATTCCTGAGCTCAGAGCCCGGTGTAAGTCCTGAGCACCACTGGGGTGTGGCCACAAAACTAAAACAGAAAACTCAGGAGGCCCTTGATCCTCAGCCCCTTCCCTGGGCGAGGCCCCAGATGGTTCTCAGGCTCCAGCGAAGCTCAGCTGTGGCTGGGGAGCGTGGCAGAGCCACGTGAGAGGAGCTGGGTCCTAGGCACATGGCCTGTCCTCCCCCAGGCCTGGTTTCGCCCAAGACACTGGTCTCTGGGATCGAGTGCCACCAACGGCTCTGGAAATGAGCACTTTCTCCCCCCCCCCCGCACCCATCTCCTTCCCTGGCCCCCGCTGAGGTCTGTGATCATCCCTTGGGCACCTGCTCCAGACTCGACTCCAGACAGGCTGGACCAGTTCATCCGAATGCAAGAAACAAGCAGTGACGTGGTACAGCAGATGCCCCAGCGCGGGAGGCTGGGAGGGAAGTGGGGGTTGCAGGCCGACGTCTTCGGGAAGTGCTTTCGTGGCTGGTTTACATAACGAGCCCAGAGCTGACCCGGTCTGGCCCTGCCGGAGTGCGGAGCTCGGCAAGGGTCCAGGTGCCTGGCTTCTCCTGCAGGGCACTCTGGACGTGCCCCATTTTTCTTCCTGGGTGTTGTGGTTCACCAGCCACGGACTAAAAGCAAACGGGGCGTCCCTGCTGAGTCTGCAGAAACGGCTGGGCAGCGAGTCCCGGTGGGGGCCTGCTCCAGCCTGCAGCTCAGTGGCCGGCCAACGGGGGGTTCTCTGGCCTGAGGGCGGTCACCTCCCAAGGCCCCTCCTCAGCTGCCCCTGTCCCTCTGGAGGAGGACACAGCAGTGCTGATGGGTTGTGCCACCGGCATGATGGGCAAGGACCTTCTCCTGCCAGATTCCCCAGCATCTTCCGCCTCAGCCGGGCGGGACAGGACCCCACGAACCCCCAGCCCTGCACCTCCCCGTACCTTGGGGGTGGAGGCTGAGCCCAGAGGGGCTGACAGTGCAGGGGGCAACAGTCCCACATCCTGGTCCCTGCTGACGTCTCCCACCTCTGGTCACAGTGTCCCTGCCAAGGCTCAGTGATAGCAGGGACGCCCCCCTCCCGTTGCTCACACTGACCCCAGGCACACACACACCCTCCGAAGCAGTGTGCTCCAGGGAGGGCCACGGTCCTTCCTGCCCACCCCCTCTGTCTCGCCCGCCACAAACTGCCTCTAAAGTTGTGATTTGTCTGTACACAGACCTTTAGCTCAGGCTTCTGGTTCCATGATTTATCCAGCTCGTTACTTCTGTAATCACACCACTCACAGACACAGACACAGACACAGACACACACACACACACACACAGTTAATTATAAGCTACCTTAACTTTTGATTGGTTATAAATTATAAGACATTATTTGTTATATTCAGATTATAAGAAAGTCTTCATTATAACTTCCTGTCAAGGCTGCTTTATTAAATTGTGTGAAAACTAATCATTTCTTTCTTTTTTTTTTTTTGGCTTTGGGTCACACTCAGCGGTGCTTAATCCTGGCTCTGCACTCAGAAGTTATTCCTGGGGATCTTAGGGGTCCCTCTGGGATGCAGGGAATTGAACTCGGGTTATCCACATGTGAGACAAACTACCTCCCGGCTGTGCTCTCACTCCGCCCTGACCATTCTTATAATAGCTTGTAAATGCTTGTGTGGCCCAATTTTCTTGTTTGCAAGAACTGGAAACACACAGATAAGTTATTATTTGGTGGGGAGGGGAGGGGTTACTCCTGGCTCTGCACTCAGGAATTACTACTGAGTTACTCGGAGGACCATGATAGGAGGCTGGGGATCAAACCCAGGCTGGCCGCATGCAAGGCAAATGCTCTACCCGCTGTGCTATTGCTCCAGCCCCACACAGCTAAGTTAAACAAATTAACGGTCCTCCCGTTGTTCATTGATTTGCTCGAGCGGGCCCAGTAACGTCTCCTTTGTGAGACTTGTTGTTACTGTGTTTGGCAGATTGAATCACTTAATCACTTAACTTCCCGTTAGTCGTCGATTTGCTCGAGCGGGCGCCAGTAACGTCTCCATTTGTCCCTGTCGCGTGCTAGTGTAGCCCAATGGCATCTGTTCGCTCCGGGAACATGAAGGGCCTCAAACCGATTGTTCATGATCTTGACGAAGAAGTCTGACCATCTGGTAGGTGGGCGGTCACGCGGTCTTTTGATATCCCATGGAATCCAGTTGGATTCCAATCTCAAGGCCAAACTAGGCTGCCACAACGAAGGAAGACAAAAATGATCGTCTGTACTTTCAATGCACGTACGCTAGCATCAGATGCATCCATCGAGGACCTGATGGTACAAGCACGAATGATCAAGCACGACATCATTGGTCTGACCGAGACAAGAAGGCATATCGAATACGTCACAGATAACTTGCCAGGCTCTGCCGTGCGGGCGAGATCCTCTCGGTAGCTTGCCGGGCTCTCCAAGAGGGGCGGAGGAATCGAACTCGGGTCAGCCTTGTTGGCTGCGTGCAAGGCAAACGCCCTACCCGCTGTGCTATGTGGGGGCATTATCCAACTGTATTTTAAAAGGAGGGAAAAGTAGCCGGGAACCTGGCTGGGTAAGCAGAGGCCATTTGTAGTGAAGGACAAAGGTGGACAGCAAGCAGATGACACTCTCCTTGGAGGGGAGTTCTCTGTTTCTGCTTTCTTATCGCCTGCTCATTGGGGCTGTGTCATGTACATCGGTGTGGGTGGTAGCCATCCCGGTCAGGAGGATGGGAGCCAGGTGGACGCCCCTCCTCCTCCGGCCCGTTGCCAGGTGGACACTCTGGTGACGTCACTGCAGGGAGAACCTCCTGAGGTTCTAGCCGGTTTGTTCTGACAGATGGAAACTGGCCACGCTCCTTTCGTTTCGATAATGGCAGCTTGTCATTAAAAGGCCCTTGAAACCGAGGAAAATGTCTTTGAAATGTCAGTGGAATCTGATCAGACTGGGAGAGGAAGGTAGGCCCTTCTGAATTGTTCCCCAGGCAGAAACTCCTTTGAAAACGGACGCCAGTGTGTGTGGTCACCTTGGGTGAGCTGGTGGGGGCTATGCTCTCCGAGGGAGCCCCGTCTGAAGACCCCTCTTGAGCTGGGGAGACCCTCGACCCCTGGAAGATGCTGACAAAGTCAAAGTGCTGTGGAGAGGAGGGCCATGGGAATGACGGCCTGGAGGGGTACCCTCTGGGTCGGGTTGTGCTCCCCAAGA
Organism: Sorex fumeus; assembly: GCF_029834395.1. Classification (NCBI taxonomy): domain Eukaryota; kingdom Metazoa; phylum Chordata; class Mammalia; order Eulipotyphla; family Soricidae; genus Sorex; species Sorex fumeus. The sequence continues at coordinate 1,423,291 of NW_026606199.1, read as the reverse complement.
GGTAGGTTCAGGGAGCCAGCCAGCACAGCAGGTGAAACATTTGCCTTGCATCTGGCCCACCTGGGTCGACTCCCAGCACCTTCTGCGGTCCCTGAGTCCTGCCTGAAGTCAACCCTGAGTAGGCCCCGGGCATAGCTGGGTATAGCTTTAAAACAGACAAAAACATGTTCAAGGGCACAGAGCCCGTCCTTGAGGGGGCCTTACTTGGGAACTGGCCGGCCGGTGAGGGTCCTGCTGGGTGGGGTGTCCTTCGAGAAGGAGACCCATGCAGGTTCAGAGCCCAGAAGGGAGACCCCGAGACAGAGGCTTTGACTTTGTCAGAACCAGGGAGTGTTGGCTGCCCTGGGCAGGAGGAGAGGGGCCCCTCCTTGGGGTCCCAGGATCCCTGGGGGCCCCCTCTCTGATTTTAGCTGCTGACCTGTAGGTCTAAGAAAGGCCTGTTCTCCCGGCCCGAGTTCTTGTGGGGGCATTTCTGGGCTATTCCCATAGGGCTCTGGAGGGAAGGCCAGGAAGGCCTCTGGAAGGAGGGACCTGGGGTGGGCACTGGGCACAGATCACTGGACATGTGTGATCCTTGGGCACAGGCCTTGGGGCATCTGAGTTCCAGGCACCACCAGTGCCTCCCTGAGGGCTTCCTGCCGGGTGCCCAGGGGCCGCTGACGGCTGACTGGGGCACGAAGGGAAGGTGCAGAGCTGACCTGCTTTCTGCTCACAGGAGGAGGCCGGGGCCCAGCACGCCACTGACCCTGAGATGGCAGAGGTGACCCGAATTCCCCAGCCCTGGGGCCCCTTTGAACCCAGAGTTGGCAGGAGGGCGGGGTTGGGGAGGGATTTCTCCTTGGGCCACACTTGGCCACTTACAGCTGACCTGGTGTCAGAGTGGGCTGGTCTAAGGCTGGTTCCTGGACCTGGGGGCTTGGAGTTGTGGTAGTTCGAGGCGGCAGACCACACCCGGAGTTCTGGTCCATGGCAAGACCTGAGAACGTGTGTGCTCACCCGATCCCAGGAGCTCAGGGCCCCGGGATGGCGCCCATCATCCACACAGAGCCCAAGGCAGACCAGGGGTGGCGGGCTGATGCGAGGTACTCCAGGAAAGAAGCAGGAGCGACGGGGATGCACAGTGCAGGGGGGTCAGGGGTCTCAGGGAGCCCCTACAGGCTTCAGGGAGAAGACTTGGACCCTTTCAGAGGAGAGACTGTTGAGCGCCAGCTGCCCGGCCGGGCCCTTCACTGTGGAGGAAGGCAGGATGTGGTGGGGGTGCCCGTGTCTAGCGGGTGCTGGGGGCCACCAGGCCCATCCATCTCCCTCCCAGGAAAGGCCCTGACTGGGGAGCAGTCGGGGACACTGGCAGACCCCCCAACATTGCCCCGGCCAGGCAGGAGGACTCCTGCTCCTGGTGGAGACCAGGACCAGTGCCGGGAAGGGGCCCTGACGTGTCCCCAGCCCAGGACTGGAGCAGCCGCACAAGATGTAGATTCTGACCACGGGCTGAGGGATACCCAGGCCAGCGTCTCGAGGCCACGATCCACACCAAGCGCGTGACTTCCCTCCCCATGCCCGGGCTAATGCGGCCGCTGTCCCCTTCCCTAGGGCCACAGGACACACGGCACCTTGGGAGCTGTCCTGGCGTCCTGCACCGTCTCCAGGCAGACACGGCGTGGAGCTCAGGCCTCAGCCAGGTAACGTGCTTCTCACTCCCGGCCCCCTGCAGTGTGTCAGCCTCTGATTGTTTCATCAAATTGTGTGACAGGAAGCCGAGCCGTTGGCACAGAGGCCGGGGTGGAGCCTCTCAACTCTCGATAGGGCTGCACGGATGCCCCATCTGCACCCGTTATGCTGCAGGAGACTTCGGGAGGGGCTCAACTATGAACCAGGGTCTGCGGCCAGGCAGCGGGCACGGGGGCAAGTGCCAGGGGCCACTCTGGAGAAGAGAGACTGTGAGCTGGGGCAAGCTGGCCGTGGTCTGAGCTCGCAAGAGTTAGAGGTCGGCTTGATTTGTGAAAAGAGGCATTTCAGGTGCTCCTGAACTAGCCACTTGGGCTGGTGTCGGGGGCGCCCTGCAGGGGTCCCCCGTGTTGGGGTCCGTACCACAGGCTCAGCCCTCCCCGCGCTCAGGTTGGGGGGTTCACCCCTATTGTGTGGGTGAGAAAATCAAAGTGTCGGTAGCAGATTGGCCCATCTCAGCGCGGCCTCTAGGTGCTGCTGAGAACTGGCTCTTCCTCCCTGGGTGGGGCTGGCAGGGGCGGGTGGGGGACGGTCCTACAGACCTCCTGGTACTCTCTGGGGTTTCCATGGCACCTGGTGACCCACTTCTGAGAGTGCGATGACAGGGTCTGTTCCAGTGGGGGTGGAGAGAGCGGTGAGGAGGGTGAGGAGGGTGAGGGTGATGAGGATAGTGACGACCATGCTGAGTGCCCCTGGCTCTTCACTCTTCCTCTGTGCTGGGAGTCTCTGCCGACTCCTGCCCAGCACCCATGCATGGGATGGAGAACATGACCAGGGCACCGGGAGGAACTACCCACTGCTTGACCAGCCCTTGCTCAGAAGCAGGCAACAGAAGTATCAGAGGGGGGTTCCGCAGTGAGGGGGGCTGTTGAGCCCCCCACCAGCTCACAGAGAAATGGGTTCCAGGGGAGCGAGCCCCCCGGAGACCCCCTAGGGCTCAGGGCCGCGTGTGCTGCAGAGGTCACTCACCACAGGGGCCTTGGCCGTTCGGATGAATGTCTCTGCCACACCCACACTCATGCACACAGGTGCGCATGTGTGCACACACACGCACACACAGGGACACACACACGGAGACAACGCACACTCACACACGGACACACATGCATAGTGACACACACTCCCACACTTACACACATGCACGCTCACACACTCACATGCATTCACACAGGCACACTCACACACATGTACACTCACGCACACACACACTCGCACACATTCACAAACATACACACATGCATACTGACACTCACACATTCACACACATACACATCCACACCCACACACGTATACACTCACGTGCACACATGCATAGTCACACTCACACGTGCACACACTCATGCACACACACTCACATCCGTTCACGCACATACACACGCACACTCATACCACACACATGTATACTCACACACACTCATGCACACAACACACATGCACACACACTCACTCAGATGCGCGTGCACGCGCACACACACACACACACACACACACACACACACACACACGGGACAGGCTTAAACGCTCCCTGAATCCCAAGTGCTAACTTTCTGCTCGGGGCTGATTTAGCACCAGTGATACGATCTTGTCTGTGATGCAGCCTGCTGGGCCCCTCCAGCAGTGGTCAGGGGGTGCTCCTGGCTCTGTGCTCAGGGGTCTTGCCCGGTGAGGTGGGTGGAGGGTGTCGAGGACTGAACAGGGATGGGCCTCACCCCGTGCTATCTCTCTGGCCCCAACGTTCCCTCCAAACGGAGACATTGCAGCTGACTTCGTGGGGCAGCGCTGAGCCCCAAGGCCACGTCTGCCCCCTCCCGCCCCCCGGCAGCCCCATAAATCTCCCGTCCTCCGCACCTGAGCCAGATTGATGGCTTCCCTCTTCAGACCTCATCGCCGCCATGGAAATGATATGCAGGCTCTTCAGCCAAGCGATTATTTAAAAGGAATGAAATATGGAACAGCGCCCTGTACTTTAGAAGGAAAAAGTTGAGCGTTTCCAGATAACAAAGTCGTGGCAAATCCTTATAGACGCGGAGATATGGAAATGAGCAGAAATTTACGCGAGCCTCTCTCCCCGTCTCCCCGGCCTTTTTACATAAGTATCAGACACTGATGTCTTCAACTTCTCAAGATCCCTTTTATTACCTATTATCTATCACAGGCAATTTCTTATGGCAATTTGATTCAGTGTAATCTTGACTTTTAATTTTGGCAGAATAGGATGCAGCCATGCATGCAGAGACTTGCTTTCGTGTGTGTGTGGGGGGGGGGGGGGGTGGAGTGTAGGGCCATACCCGTGGTGCTCAGGGCTTACTCCTGGCTCTGTGCTCAGGGCAAAAAGACAGCTTTTGCTCAGAGCCCAGGAGAAATCTCAGCTGGAGGGACCCCCTGGAATTGCTTCGCTGGGGACAGTGGAGGGTGTGGGAGGTGGGGTCCCTTCGTAAAGAAAATCCAAAGGAACGCGGAAACATCTGTCCGGTCTCTCCCCTGGTTCCACAGTCCCGGGATGGAAACGTGGACGTGACTTGATGAGCTGCTGTGTGTCAGGGCTGAGGGTCCACCCAACATGGGTGGCCGGGACCAGCAGGGAGGATGCTGTCATGTGACTCATCCAGAGCGTGAGGCAGGAAAGCACAGGAGGTGGTGGGAGCAGCAGGGGGGAGGACAGAGGGGAGGGAGGAGAGCCGAGAAGAGGTGGGGGAGCATAAGGGGAGGGGGGAGCAGGAGGGAGGGGAGGGGAGCCGAGTAGACACAGCCTTTGCAACTTCTCACCTCTCCCTGAAGAGCGCCTGGCCACGTGAGCAGCATAAAGGGGAGAAGTTAGCAATCCATCACCAGAGCATCTGTGAGCCCTGGCCACGCCCCCATGGTTGCTGCAAGGCCTGGCCACGTATCCCCTCGGCTACTTAAGACTTGGCCACGCCCCATGGTGGCTATGCGGCTTGGCCCGCGTCCCGTGTGCCACAAGGCCGGTCACGCCCCTATGGTTGCTGTACGGCCTGGTCATGACCCCCTTGGCTACTGAAGGCTTGGCCATGCCCCACGGCAGCTAGGTGGCTTGGCCACGCCCCGTGGTCACTATGCAACGTGCCACGCCCCATGGCCGTTATGTGACTCAGCCACGGCTTGTAGTCGCTATGCGGCTTGGCCATGTCCCCTGGTTAATGTAAGGCCTGGCCAGGACCCCCTTGGCTACTTAAGGCTTGGCCACACCCCGTGGTCGCTATGCGGTTTGGCCACGCCCCGTGGTTGCTACACGGCTGAGCCACACCCCGTGGTTGCTATGTGCCTTGGCCACGCCCCATGGTCACTATGCAGTTCGGCCACATCCTGTGGTTGCTATATAGCTCGGCCACGCCCTGTGGCCGCTATGCGGCTTGGCCATGCCCCATGGTTGCTATGCGCCTTGGCCACACCCCGTGGTTGCTATGTGGCTTGGTCACGCCCCATGGTCGCTATGCAGTTTGGCCACGCCTCATGGTTGCTATGCGGCTTGGCCATGCCCCATGGTCGCTATGTGTTTTGGCCACATCCTGTGGTTGCTATATAGCTCGGCCATGCCCTGTGGTCCCTATGAGGCTTGGCCATGCCCTGTGGTCCCTATGAGGCTTGGCCATGCCCCATGGTTGCTATGTGCCTTGGCCACGCCCTGTGGTTGCTATGTGCCTTGGCCACGCCCCATAGTCGCAATGCGGCTGGGCCACGCCCCATGGTCGTCGCTATGCAGTTCGGCCACACCCTGTGGTTGCTATATAGCTCAGCCACGCCCCGTGGTCATTATGCAGCTGGGCCAAACCCCATGGTCGCTATGCGGTTTGGCCATGCCCCGTGGTCGCTATGCGGCTTGGCCACGCCCCATGGTTGCTATGCGCCTTGGCCACGCCCCATGGTTGCTATGCGCCTTGGCCACGCCCCATGGTCGCTATGCGCCTTGGCCACGCCCCATGGTCGCTATGCAGTTTGGCCACGCCTCATGGTTGCTATGCGACTGGGCCAACCCCCACGGTTGCTATGCGGCTGGGCCACGCCCCATGGTCGCTATGTGTTTTGGCCACATCCTGTGGTTGCTATATAGCTCGGCCATGCCCTGTGGTCCCTATGAGGCTTGGCCACGCCCCATGGTTGCTATGTGCCTTGGCCACGCCCTGTGGTTGCTATGTGCCTTGGCCACGCCCCATAGTCGCAATGCGGCTGGGCCACGCCCCATGGTCTTCGCTATGCAGTTCGGCCACACCCTGTGGTTGCTATATAGCTCGGCCCGCGCCCCGTGGTCATTATGCGGCTTGACCACGCTCCATGGTTGCTATGCGCCTTGGCCACGCCCCGTGGTCGCTATGCGGCTTGGCCACGCCCCATGGTCGCTATGCAGTTTGGCCACGCCTCATGGTTGCTATGCGACTGGGCCAACCCCCACGGTTGCTATGCGGCCTGGCCACGCCCCGTGGTCGCTGTGCGGCTCGGCCACGCCCCACAGGTGTAGTGAGTTGGCCGGGGCCAAACTGCGAGCACGTCTCTGGGCCTTGGGAGACGCCCCACAGGTGCTGCCAGTTCCCCAGGAGCCGCATCGCGAGCACGTTCCTGGGCCTCGGAGACGGAATCTCAGCCCTGCCGGCGTGGCACGGCCGTGGCACCGGCAGAGCCACGCAGCCCCCGCGGGAGCCTGGCGCGGACCCTGCCCCTGCAGCACAGCTCGCCTGACTGTCTCTCTGCACCCAGGGGTCGCCGTCCTCGCCGGACACAAGGATGATGCAGCCGGCGGAGCAGCCGGGGACCCCCGCGCGCGTGGCCCGCAGCGGCCGCGCCGTCCGAAGGGCCATCGTCTGCCTGCCCAGCAGCGCGCGGACGGCGGGGCCGTGGCCCCCCGAGGAGGCGCCGGACAGCGGCCCCCCGCGAGGCTTCGCGTCCATCACCATCACGGCCAGGCGCGTGGACACGCCGGGCAGCTCCGCGCCCTGGGGGGCCGCCGGGGGCCCGGCCCCGCGTGCGCACCCCGAGGCCCGCGCAGAAGCCTCCAGAAGCTGCGCCGCCGCGGGCCGGCCGGGCCCGGGTGGGCGCTGGGAGCGCGGGGCAGCCCGCGGGGACCACCGAGGGGACGGCGGCTGCCCCGCAGACGGCGCCCGGACCGCGCTGGGCCCGCTGGTGTTCAGCTCCTGCGTCCACGTCAGGGTGTCCCGGCAGGGGCCCGGCCCGGTGTACCGGCTGGACGCGCCCCTCTGCGCGCCCCTCTGCGCGCCCCTGCCGCAGCCCCGCGGTGCCAGCCCCCTGCACCGCTCCGTCCTGTCGCTCAGCCTCGGCTGCAGTTCCCCGAGCCTGGCACCAGATGGCGGCGGCGGCCCGGCCAGCGGAGGGCCAGTGGGCCGCGCCCTGCCCGGGGGTCCCCAGCGCTGGCCCCCAGGTCTGCAACAGAGTTTACTGCAAGAACACCCACCCTCCGGCCAGGGGCGGCTGGGGACCGGCACGTGTCCTTGGAGGTGCTGCCTGGCAAACACAGACTCCACAGGTGCCCAGACCAGCCCCGTCGCCGGAAGACCAGAGCCAGCGGAGAAGGACGTCTGCTGTCGCCCCAGCGGCCACTCCGGCCAGCTGTCCATCCACATTCCCGGCTGGAGCTACGCGGCAGGTGAGTGGCAGGATGCCAGCGCAGGTCCCGGGAGGCGGGGGGGCGGCCCGCTGTGCCCAGCCAGTGTTCTCTGGAACCCACCCAGGAAGCAGTTCTCAGGAGAGGTCCGGACATGCCTTCTGCTGTCCTTGACTATCCACATTCCTTGGCCATCTGTGGCCTTGGCCACCTGCAGCTCTTGACCATCCGTAGCCCCTGACCATTGATAGCACTTGGCCGTCCATGGCCCCTGGTCGTTTAGACCCTGTGGCCATCCAGAGCCCCTGACCATTGGTAGCCCTTGGCCATGGAGTCCCTGACTATTGATTGGTAGCCCTTGACCATCGGAGCCCCTGACCATTGGTAGTCCTTGGCTGTCGGAGTCCCTGACTATTGATTGGTAGCCCTTGGCCATCAGAGCCCCTGACCGTTGGTAGCCCTTGGCCATCGGAGCCCCTGACCGTTGGTAGCCCTTGGCCATCGGAGCCCCTGACCGTTGGTAGCCCTTGGCCATCGGAGTCCAGTGGTACCGTCTTGGCTGCAGCTTTTCTTAATTGTTATGTGTCGATTCCAAGGGACCTTGTCACCCAGTTTTGTTTGTAACATAACCCAGGCCCTGGGGCTGAGTGGGCGTGAGGGCACGACGCTCACTTAGGCCCACATCCTTCCAATATGAGAGGGACGAAGAGCCAATCTCCCCCGGATGCTCTGTCTCTCTGGCCTGGGCATCTGTGTGTCTGCATTGCCCAAGACCTGCCCTTTCCATGTTTCATTCACTGATTTTGTGCTTTCGCCTTCAAAACCCGGAGCACCCGTGTATGAGTGTGTATGTGTGTGTGTGTGCGTGTGTACATGAGCATATGAGTGCGTGTGACTTGCAAGTATGTGTGTACACGCGTGGGAATGAATGCCTGCCTGTGTGTGCATATGTACAAGAGTTCATGTGAGTGCCTATGTGTACGTTCATGTGAGTGCCTATGTCCGTGTGTGTATGTTTAAATACACGTGCATGCGTGTTCCTTTGCCTGCGTGTGTAAATGCATGTAGTTATATGACATTTCTGTAGTCAGGCAAACCGGGGACTCTCCAGGCCAAACAGCAGGCATAGTGGTCATGTTTCCTGGGCCTGAGATCTGTGATGGCTCTGCCCTCGCAGAGGCCCAAGGTCCACCCGGCTGGCTGCCTTCTATCCCTGGCCAGAGCGGGAGAAGCAGGCCTGAGCTAGGAGCCAGATGCCTTTGCTGGTTGTGAGAACTTCCCACCTGCATCTTGACTTTCTGTAAGAGGTTCTGGTTTATGAATTAGTGAGTTTCCACTTGGGGGAAATATTTAAAGATAATAGTAGTAAAGCTGAAATGCGGCATATGCGTAATAATTTTATGGTGTGGTTTTTGCCCATTAAAGCTTTATTAATTAATAAAAATGACTGTAAAAGATTTTAAAAGTAGCCTGTGCATAGAGAGGGTGAGTGGGAGAGCTGGTGGTAGCCGGCGCCTGGACCCTGTGCGCACAGTCGTCGGAAGAGGCGGTGGGACCTGCCGCCAGGCCGCTGGGTCTCGTGGCCTCCACATAAGCGAGACGGCTGGGGGTGAGGACAGGCCCCGCTTCTACTTGTTCCCGCCAGCGCTCTCTCCTTGGTGATGAAGGTTCTGGAAGCAGCTGCCCTCTGTTGTTGGAACTGCCCCTCCATTACTGTGGCCTGCCCTTGTCAGGATGGTGTGAAATAATAATTGGATTTGGGGCCTTTCACCAAAGGCCCCTGCGATCATTGGGCCCAGGCTCGGATTCTGGGCGGGAGGAGGCGGCGAGCCAGCCTCCCTCTCCTTTCCGTTGAAGCGGGGTGAGTTGACCACAGAACTGTGACTGGGTGTGATGGAGCCGCTCTGAGCTAAACGCTGTCTTCAGAATCGCCCCACATGCCTCCGAGTCTCTGTGAGGCTCGCGGGTCCTGGCGCAGAGGGGTCTTCACGGAGACGCGGGCCCCTCTCCCGGCTGCAGACTGTTGACTCTCCAGGTCGGTGACGGCCGGCAAGCGTGCTATGAGCTGCTGCCCCGAGTCCCGGAGTTGAAAGGCAGAGTCTTGGCAGGTGCTCAGGTGGAAATGGAGGCACCTCGCACACACACACACGGACACACACATTCACACAACCCCATATACACACAGACACACACAGGCATTCATAGTCCCCCCACATGCACACAGACACACGCATCACACACCCAAACACTCATTCATACCCCCCACATGTACACACGGACACACACATACACAGGCATTCACACCCCACACACACATGGACACACACATCTCACAGGCACTCACACCCCCCACACATACACAGACACACATCACACACCCAAACACGCATTCATACCCCCCACACATACACACGGACACACATCCTACAGGCATTCACACACATCCCAACACATACATGGGCACATACCTAAACATGCATTCACACGCACCCACACACAGAGACGCAAACATCACATCCCCAAACACATTTTCACACACCTCACATGCATATATATATCACACAGGCATTCGCACACACACACTCACACTCATACACACACACTCAAACACTTATTTCCGTGGACACATGTAGCCCACCAGGCTCTCGCACACAGAAGCCAGTTGGCACGGCATGTGTCCCCCCGGGTACCGGGCACCATGTCCACACAGCCTCAGCGCCCCCCTAGGGTTTGGAAGTCCAGGCTGCTGCCGGTCTCCAAGCACCAAGATGAGGCCACACAGCTCCCAGGGCACTGGTGGACCTTCCGTCCTAGCCAAGCTATTTGGTGTTGGCCTGAGTTCTCTCCACCGGCGGGGCTGCTCGCTGGTACTCTGAGGCACGGGCTCTGGCTGATGCCTTCCCCGTGGCTTCCTGGCCTGCGTGCTGTCAGTGGCTCCCTCCTTCCTAATCACCCAGTCGGAGTCTCTGTGGCCGGCAAGGCCAGGAGACTTCAGTTCTCGTCTTGAGGTGGGTCATCAGGAAATCCTACATGTTGTTCTTGGATGAGCTTCCAGGATGTGCCCTGAGAAAGGTTACGGAGAACAGGGGAAGTGGGGTCTCCTGGACGAGCTCACCCCAGGCTCCATCCCCATGCGTGGCAGGGATTAGTCAGGGCTCCCTCTGCTCTTATCCTCAGTTCTGGTTGGTTTCCTTCTGCGGCTGCTGTGGGAAGAAGCTGACCCCTGAGAAGTGGGCGTTGTCCACACCCGCACAGCCCGAGAAGGAATGTCATCATCCCCGTTGTCGTCACTAGCATGACCATAGAAGCCCTGGGCCATGCCAGGCACATCCATTACTCGGAACCAGTCAAACTCTCTGTAAAGAGCATTGTTATCCCCACGTTCAGATGAGGCTAAGGAGGTCAGGCCCATGGAGTGGTGTCCAGTCCTACGTGGGGCACTTGGGACACTGGAGGACTCACCGTGATGGAGCCCGGCTCCTTTCTCTCCCGGAGGTGGTGTTCAGAGATGCTGCAGACATGTGCAGTAAGGCATCAGCACCCTTAGGCTCAGCCAGGAGAACAAGGACGCCGTGTGTTTCTGCTGGGCCAGCAGCAAACAGCCTTGGGGGGCTTAGCATTCCTTGGTTCAGAAACTCTTCCTGCTCTGAAGTCCGTTCCTTGGAGCGTCCTACGAAGCATGCAGCATTGATCTGGATGGTTCTCTCCTCACGTAGGCTCCGCAAGCTTAAAGCAATGCACATTTCAATATGTTCTTTCTGTTGGGGGGAGCACACCCAGGGATGCTCAGGGCTTCCTCCTGGCAAGGCTCCGGGAGCCATACGGGATGCAGGGATGGAACCCGGGTGGGCCAGGCCCAGGGCCGCTCCGGCCCCTCCGTGTTATTTCTTGCCAGTTGCATTTTGCATAGATGGTTCCAGACTGTGCTTTATTTCTTTCCCAAGACAGCCGTGTAGACTGAGCAAAACCGTCTGACTCGGTGGGTTGTTTTTGGAGGAGGGATGGAGGGACGGGCACACCGCCAGGCCTCGGGCACTGATGTTCCTGGGGTGCGGGGAGTGTCTGTGCCTTGAACACACTCGGCCGTGCTCGGGCTCCTGGTAGCTGGTCTGAGAAGTGCCGGCGGAGGGGGTCTGGGGTGGACATGTGTGGATGCCCAGGAAGCCGCACCCGCCGCTCGCCAAAGGAGCACCCGCTGGTGCCCTGGGCTGGGGTGGGACCGAGAGCAGGGAGTGGAGCCTCCTCAGTGGAGAAACGCTGGCAGCACTTCAGGGACAAGTGTGACAGGCCTTTGTCCATGTCGCCCAGAGGCACCTCATGTCACGCAGCTCCCCGACTCCATGCAGAGTCCTTACTGGCAGGTCAGAAAACATTTGCAGACTCGAGAAACACTTCTCCATCTAGGGGATTTTTTCCTTATTGTTCTGGATCTGAGTCTCCTGCCCCCGCGCCTGGCTGTCCTCACCGGGGCACCTTGGAGGGGGGAAGGTTGAGTTTCTCTCCCTCCCTCCCCCCGCCCCGAGCAGAGCCCCAGCAGCTGAGGACCTCCGGAGCCAGCCATGGCCATGCTGGGACCACTCTCCACACGTCCGAACAGGCCTCATGCATGAAAGAACTGGCAGAGGAACCCAGGCATGCAGGTTCTGGGGCTGAGGTCTCCAAGCCTACTCGCATTGGGATTGGGCCTTCTCCACCCAGACCCCCCATCTTCCAGTAGGTAGGCATCCCTCCCACCAGCTGCCGCCAGCGCCAGGTTGGTCCCATCAATGGCCAAGATGCAGAGACTATAAAACCCAGCTCCTGGAAGCACGTGGCCACAAATGTGGCCGCACGACATCTTATTATCTTATTTTTCCTTTGGAGAGCCCGGCAGGCTACCAAAAGTATCCTGCCCGCAAGGCAGAGTCTGACAAACTTCCCGTGTCATATTCAATATGCCAAATACCAGTAACAATGATGGGTCTCATTCTCCTAACCCTGAAAGAGCACTGAATATGGCTCTTTTAAAATCTCAGGGCTAGGAAGAAGGTGACGTTACTGGTGCCTGCTCGAGGAAATCGACAAACAACAGGATGATCGTGATCGTGATCGTTCTGGATCTGGGGCAAGCAGATTTGCTTATTGTAGTTCTTATAGTCAGAGTCAAAAGGCAGGAATTAAGTTACTTTTCTGGCCAGCTGGTGTCTGTAGACGCTGCTCAAGACTGTTGTGACAAAGTCACCCCAGCCAGTGCATTGATGAGCACATGCGTGCCAATAAAACTTTATTTCTAAAAACAAGCCGTGGACCGGATTGCCCGGGGGCTGACTCCTCACCTTCTGCCCTCCGAAGCTAGAGACAGAGTCCACTGGATCGAACACTTGCCAACTTGGCTTTGCCCCCTGGCTCTCTAGGAGTGACCCCTGAGTGCGGAGCCCTGAGCACCACCAGGTTTGACCCCAAAGAAACAAAAACTGTCCTCACAGGCCAATTTCTGTGTTGTCTGGTATGGCGTGTCGGTCATTTGAGCTGGAGGTGATGGATGCTCGCTGCATTGTGCTCTCGAGAACACAGAACAGCCCCGAGGACAGGAGAAGGGGCAGGACCAGGAAATCTGAATGGTTGGGAACTCTGAATTGGGGGTGGCCCTTGAAGCAAGGGGGCCAGGCCTGTGTGCCCGGGGAGGGGCGTGAAGGGGTGGAGTGTCTGCCTTGATTTCCCCAGGCGGTTGTAAGAATGATGTCGGCTCTCTGAGCACTATCTGCAGAGCTTCCGTCCTCCCCGAGGTGGGGGGGAATGAGGGGGGCTTTCCACTATGTCATCTTCTTTCCCTTCTGTGACCTGTGACCTCATAATGGTGTCAGATAAGCCAGGGACTCTGACAGGGCTGGCGGGGGGTGGGGGGGGCAGGAAGCCGGTGGCCACCCAGGAGCCCATGAAGCATCTGCTGTCCCATTCTGTGGTTTCGGGACCATCCCCTGCTTCCTCCTGGTTCTGTGCTCAGGGGTCACGCCCTGGGGGGCCTGAGCCACCCACAGCATCCAGGAACGACCTCAGTTCAGTCAGGTAAGGCAGGCGCCGACCTGTCTCTCCGGCCGCTCCCAGGGCTCGCTCCTTCAGGGTGGTCTGTCAGAACGCTGAGGCGGCTGCTGACGGGGCGGACCCTGGGCTCTTTGAAGGGTGAGCCCGAGAAGCTGCTCAGAGCCGAGGGTGGGGCCCGCACGGCCAGGGCTCCCGGGAGCACAGCAGATGGGCTGGCTAGCCGTCAGGGTGCCAGAGAGAACGACCCAGAATAAGTTTCTGGGTTTCTATCAGCAGCAGGCCAGAGAGTGATAGGTGGGCACGGAGGCTGCCCCCACCCCACCCCTGCACTTCAGCAGTGAGCAGGAACTGCAGATGTGGCGGGGGCTGGGGCCAAAGCCTCCCCCACCTGGTTCTGTGAATCAGTCGCTGAGCTCAGCCACTTGCTCCTGTGTCCCAGGGTCTGGAATGAGGTCCTGGGTGAGATCCACGGCCCGCGAGGGCTGAGATGGCACCATCTGGGGTTTAGAGAAGCAAGGGTGTGCCCCCTTCATCTCCCAACCCACGGGACACGCCCCACCATCAGCAGGTGATCTTGCCTGTCAGCATCTCCTCCCCTCAGTTGCCCCGTCTGCTGAGGGCTCACTCAGCGTCTCTCCCCTCTGGCTCTCCTGACTGCTAAGGCCTCACACCCGGTATCTTCCGCTCTCTGGGTCTGACCCACACTCAGGAAAGGATCACTGTTGTCAGATCTAGCGTAGCCTTCTGGAAAGTTCTATAGGGGAGCCTTGGAGCCTGGAGTCACTTGGGACAAGCTTCTCCCACCCAGTCGTGTGTTTTAGGGCCCTCTGGGGATGGACAGGCCGCTTGTTCCAGTTTGGTGTTGGTTCATTCCGTTTCAGTGTGTTGGGTGAACTGTGGCTTATTAACCTAATCGCCCACCTGGGCATCTTGGTTGCCACCATGTTTTGACAACAGTGACTGACTCCATCAGCAGAGTCTGGCAAACTCCCCGTGGTGTATTCAAAATGTGCCAAAAACCAGTAACATTGATGGGTCTCATTCTCCTGACCCCGAAAGAGCCTCGAATGTGGCACTTTTTAAAAATCTCAGTGCTAGGATGAAGGAGACATTACTGGTGCCTGCTCAAGGCAATCGATGAACAACAGGGTGACAGTGATACAGTGATACAGTGACTGACTCCATAATAAACCCCCAAGGCGGGGCGTAGGCATGGTTCTGTGTGGGGCCCACCTGGTGTGTGCTAGAGATCACTCATGCCTGCCTTGGTGTGGGGACCCTTTGCGGTGGGGTGGGGGGGACCAGATTGGGTCACTGCATGTACCCGTGTTCTCTGTGAGTCGCAGGCTGTCATTTTTAACTGCATGCACCAAGGAACGTGACTGCCGGCTTGGGGTTCTGTTCCCTTTGTGGCTCTGGACCTTCAGAGGACGCTCTTCTCAGAGGAGAATGAGTCCGGGCAGAAGGAACCAAACGCTCCCTCAGCACTGGGCCCTCAGCAGCACCTGCTGCGCCCCCTCCCAGGGTGTGTGTGTGTGTGGTCAGCGTTGCGGGTTTCTCTGGTTCTGACCCATGTCTCGCTGCCGCCACCAGAGTTGCCCCGGGCATAGCGCCTGGCGCCAGGTCTCCTCACCGCCTCCGTCTGCTTGAGTGAAGGGTCTGTTAAGGGGCTTGTGTCCCAGTGTTCAACTCGGCGTTTTATTTTTTGTTTGTTTGTTTTTGTTTTTTTTTTTTGAGTTTGACTCTTCTTGGGTCTTTTAGATGACAGAGGAGAAAGGTTTTCTCCAGATGGGGAAGGGAGGAAGAGGAGCAGAGATGCATCCCTGTCCCACAAGGACGCGTGGGTTGGGATGAGCAGGTGAGCGTGGCCAGCTGGGCCCACATGGACCCGGGATCTAGCGAGGGGAGGTGGTGTCCTCCCTAGAAGACCCAGGGAGGGAGGAGAGGCACGGGAGGGTCGCGGGCGCTGCCACTTACAGCAGTCACCTTTCAGCTTAATTTCCAGCACTTTCCCCGGGGCTGCTGGACCGGTCAGTGGCATGGGGCGGGGGGAGGAGGGCAGAGAGCATCACGCACCTGCGCCCCCTCGGCCCCTTCCTGTGGCACCTCCCTGGCCACGGTTGTCCCTTCCCTGGCCACGGTTGTCCCTTCCTTTCTCGTTCTTCCCTCTGTCCTGGCCTTGGGTTCTGAGATCCCCTGAGCCCTCTTTGAGGTCTCTCGTCTCCTTGGCCGCCACAGCAGGTGACAGGCAAAACCTACCGTGTCTCCGACTCCCTGTTCCTCTGCCAAAGACACAGTCACGGACCTCACTCGCCTCTTCAGGGTCTTTGTGCAATTTCTGTGCTGAAATTTATTCTCCTGCTTATCTGATCGATATTTAAGTGACTGCGAATAACAAAAGACTCAGCCCCCCCCCCGAAATAATCACCGTGGAACTCGGCTGCTATTGTTCCTATGCGTCTATTCTTTTTCTTTTCCAATAGTGGAGATCTTGCTGTATTTATAATTTCCCTTTGGGTCTGTACCACTTAGAAACAGGTCATAAATATTTCATGATATTAGCTGGACTTTATAAAAATATCTTATTGACTGTGAAACAGCATAATTTTGGGTAGACTGTGGTTTATTTAACTATTTCTTTATTGAGGTCCTGCAAGCTGCTGCTAATTTTTCACTCCTTTGAATAGCATAAACATAAACATATCCCTATAATGCTTGGTTGTTTTCTTTAAGAGAAATGCACTGGCAGGAGCAGCGATTATCCATAATTTGCTTGTTGGGGTCACACCTGACCATACTCAGAGATTCCTCCTGGCTCTGCACTCTGGGATCACTCCTGGCAGGGTTCAGGGGACCTTATGGGATGCCGGAGATCAAATCTGCCTCAGTCTTATGCAAGGCAAACCCCGAAGTCCCCTCTTTTTTAAGGTTCTCGGGTATTGGGCCATGCTAAAGACACCAAGAGAAACCTGGGGAAAGTCTCCTTGTATGCGGTGGGTCAGGAACTGGGTCTGTTTGAAAATCACTGTCACTGTCCTCCCGTTGTTCATTGATTTGCTTGAGCGGGCACCAGTAACGTCTCCACTGTGAGACTTTGTTGTTACTGTGTCTGGCATATCGAATACGCCATGGGGAGCTTGATTTGAAAATATGCAGGTGAAAAGTGCCACCTGGCTGCCCTCTGAGGCTGTGTGTGGTGGCTGGTGCAAGGGCCACATCTTTGTTCCTGGAGGTTGCCTCTGATGGCCAGAGATGCCTCAGTTTCCCTCTGCCTCAGTGCTGGCCTCTCCCCCTGGGACCGGTAATCCTCTCTTCACACTACATGCGCATTTCAGCGTTGGGGAGTTTCTCCGGCCTCTTTCCACCAGAGTCAGTGCCCGCCCACCCCGGTACCCACGGGCTCCCCAGCTGTGGCTCTTGGTTGAGAACCACTGACCCTCGCTCTCTCCCCACCTCCTGGCAGCCCTCCGAGCCTGCCTAGCTGCCTCATGCCCACCAGAAACGTTTCTGGCCTCAGTGTGTCTGCTCAGTCTCATTGAGCGAGGGCTTGGCTTTGTCACGGAGACCCTGAGGTCTTTCTCTCAAAGTTAGCACCCGGGTCTGGGCATGGGCTCTGGTCTCAGCACACCCAGCAGCGAGCCCAAAGCCCAGTGCTTGCCCAGGACCTGTGCGCTGGGCAGACAGGGGTCATTTGATGACCCAACAAAGCCTGGCTGCTGCTCGGATCATTTCAGAGTGCACTCACTGTCCTTCCTCAGTCCAGTTCTGCCCACAACTCAGCTGAAACCTCTCTGGCCAGGAAGGGTGGGGAGACATGTGAGATCCACTCTCCAGAGGTAGGTTGGGCAGAAGAATATGGAAACTGAGCAGTCTCAGTGGTTTTTAAGTTGGGATAGGGGGTGATTCTCAAGATACTGTTTTCCTGAGTGATGGTACAGTGAGTAGGGCACTTGTCTTGCATGCAGCAAATATCTGTTTGATCCCTGGCACCCCGTCTGGTCCCTAAACTCTGCCAGGCGTCAACCCCAAGGACAGAGTTAGGAGTAAGCCCTGGGCTTCACCAGATGCAACCCCCAGCCCCCACACCCAAACCCGAAATGGTTTTCCTGCGAGAAATCAATATTGTCGGGAAAATTTGATCACCCTTGGTAGACCTAGGCCATTAGTGTTAGGAAAGAGAAAATATATGAAACGTTGCAAAACTATTTTGAAGGGTTTTACTCTTTGTTCGTTTACGTCTTGGGAGATCTTGATGATTCGGTGTTTGAGCCCTAACCCTGAACATGATGAGATTTTTGTTTTAGCCCTCGTTGTGACTGTGATGTTCAGTTTGTTCCCGGAGTCTTAGGTGGTCTCCAGGCTGCTGGTCCCAGCTCCCGTCAGGCTCTGTGGAAAAGGGATTTCTTTTCTTTCTGTGCCATGCCCTTTGTTGCAGAAATGCTTGTCTTGCAACATCCTTTAGGAAATGTTCATTCTAATGGGTCATTTACTCTGGCTTTCCCATCGTGGAGTAAAAGGGATGGATTCAAGACCCCTGGGAGGCTTTTGAGATAAAAATGGTCTGATCTTGTGGATGGGAAAGTTGGATGACCACCCTTCATCCACATGCAAGTGGACATTATTCTTTCTACTAAACAAGGAGGAGAAAGAGTAGGGCCGGCTTCTAAGTTCCCTTTAGGTTGGCAGATTGCTGTCAGAAGAGAAATATGTCCCACAGTCTATCACGAGGTCATCTGAGTCCCCTGTTTAATCGCAGGAAGCCTCGGGGAAGCCATCACTCTAGATAAGTGACACCGAACATACAGTGGACATTTAGTGATCTGAGGTGGTTAAGGGACTGTTAGCAGAGTGTGAAAAAAAAATGATCTTAGCAGAAGCATCAGGCGCATCCTAGGTGCCTCTTTCAAGAATGCCCACGGCGCATTCCGGGCTGGAAAGGGGGTCGGACCCCCCTCAAGCGGGGGTGGGGGGGTGGGGGGAAGGCAGGGAAGGAAGAATGATGTCCATTCTCCCCTCTCACTTCCTCCAGGGCCCCGAAGACAGATGCCCTATTAGTTGGACAGATTAGTAGGACAAACTAGACTGGATTGACATGGCCCCTCCCGGGAGCCACCAGGGATGTGCGCAACTCAAAGCACGGGCTGAGGACTCTGGCGCGTAGCGAATCTTCCGTGAAGAAAGACCATTCTGTGGAGAGACGACAGGACAAGGGAGGCAGTGCCGGGCCTCCAGGCTCTCCAGGCTGGAGCGTCTGGGAGGAAACCGCAGCGGAGAAGAGCTAGTGCGTTGGCTGGGCATCTCCCACTTCCAGGCTTACAGGGCCAAGGCCGAGCCGTCGCCCTTTCCACTAACGTCAGGGATCCCCTTCACAGAGCTGCAGGAAGCGTTTCTCGAATCCACGGCTTCTCGGGTACTTGCAGTGGAATGTCACAGGGTAGCGTGCTTGGAGATACGACTTCCCTAGACGTTAAGAGACTTTCTGCTCATATAAATGTCCGTGCCAGAGCCTGGGGCTGTGCGGGGGGCCCCGCCAGACCACTCTCCGGCCTGCGGAGGTGGCCCTAGGATCCGTAGGTGCTGGGAAGGACTGACCGAATGAACACGAGACACAAGAGACAGAATGCAGCTCAGAAACAGAGAGAAAAAGGGACAGGACTTTATTGGGGGCAATCAGGGTATATATCCATTAGTGAGGCAGCTACACAAAAGGTCGTGCCCATATATGGTTAGGAAGGTTTGTTTTCACCTATCATGCATTACAAGGTTTATGTGTATCTGGTACCAGACACGAGGTGATTACACAAAGGCCATGTCCATATGATTTACCAGACATGAGGTAGATACACAAAGAGCCATGTCCATATGATTTATAAAATTTACATGCATCACGTACCAGACACGAGATAGTTACTTCTTGTTATTACTGACAGCCATGACAGATGTTCTCTCAGGATAACCATACATCAAGATAACCATACATAGCACTGGTTTTGCCTGTTGCAGGGTCACGTAGGTCAAGATGACCATACATAGCACAGGCTGTGCCTGCCGTGGGGTCGTAGGTCAGGATGACCATACAGGCACTTAGGCCTTGGTCAGTTAAAGGGCCAGCTTCCCACAAGGCTGGTGGCGGGGAGAGGGCTTCTCACAGTCCCCAGCCCACCTTGGCCTTGTCTGCCGGCCTGATGTTTCTGTGCTGACGTCATCCCTGGACAGGCTTCTTGGGAAAAGTGATCAGCTCCTTCTCCAATTATATTGCTTTTGTCCTCTTTATCCATTCATTGAGAAAAAAAGTGTGTCTTACAAAATTTAAAATGTAGATAAGCAAAAAGGAGAGCAATTATTGTAGACCACAACCAATTTTGTCCAGATATCACTGTCACGATATCTGCAAAGCTTCTCAAGTGTCTAATTTGCGTCCTCATAGAGGCAACAAACATTGTGTCTTTTTTTTAGTCTTTCTTCCCTTTTCTTACAAGAAAGGAGACCTTATAAAACATCATTCTGGAAAGCTTCTTTCTCTCCTGGGCTGTGAAATTGTTTTTCCTGTCTTGTATATTCCTCTGCTAACCACTTAATGGCCATATGGACTTCAGCGGATGACTCTCTAATCTGCCTAAGTATTTTTTAAACCTTTTTGCTAAATAGGATGTCGCCATTTTCACATTTTATAGCAAATTTTTGACGAAGGTCCTCTCTGGAAAATATGGACGTTTCATGAAATTTTCTTGCACTCCATTGCTGGAGTTTGGGGGTCAAAGGAGAGACACAGTTTTAGACTTTTAAACATAGATTGACAAGTGGTATTTTATAACCTTTGTAACTAATTGCCCTACTAAGGCATACATGCCACCTCACCTGACCTCTACAAACATCATGTTCTCATGACATTTTGATAAGTGAAATTTATGAGAGGATTCCATTTCATAGAAGTTAAACCTTCTCTTGTGTTTATTATATATCTATCATACACAAATTTCTTAGGTCCTTTTCATTTTATTTGAATTTTCTTTATTTATTTTTTTGGGGGGGGGAGTCTAAAATGATTTATTTCAAGATTGTTGACTACCTCAGGATCATAAATTACATCTTTCACAAAATTAAACTGATATTTTTATACAATATTCTGAATAAATCATTTATATTTATAAATATTTTATAAATACAGTCATTCTGCTATTTCAATTTATTTTTCATTATTGTGTTTTTTAGTTTTCTGGATACTTTTTTCATTAAAAAAATTTTAATAGTGAGACATCATGAGGTCCAGTTGCAAACTTACACATTTTTGTGCTTGGGTTTCAATTATACAATGATCAAATACCCATCCCTCCACCAGTGTATTTGAATTTTCTTTAGTATTTTTTTTGTTGTTGAATTTTTATTAACGCTAAATACTCTTTTTTCACTTTCCCTCAACAGTTTCCATAGTCATTGTTAAAACTTTGAATTTGGACATTGAACTCATTGGAGGGTGATTTGTTTTGTTGGGGGGCCACACCCAGGGGTGTTCAAGGCTCACTCCTGGCTCTGAGCCAAGGATCTCTCCTGCCAGGGCTCAGGGGACCATCTGTGGTATCGGGGATTGAACCCAGGTTGACTGCATGCAAGGCAAGTACCCCACCTGCTGTAGCATCATTCCAGCCCCCAGGGAAGGTCGTTTTTGATGATCAGAGACTATAAAGATGGTGGGGAGAGCCCCTCTGTCCTCACTGAGCCTTTGTCAGTGTCTGACACAGAACCACAGACCTTGTCTACAAGACAGAATTTCTCAGCGGTAGAACTGTTGATATTGAGCGGGATGCCTCTGGCTGTGGGGCTGTCCGGGGTGGGGCAAGGGTGTAGGATTCCCGTAATCATGAGAGCCTGATGGCCTCCCTTCCCCTCTCCTGCTGGTGGAGACACTGAGAGGGGGTTTCCAAGCCAAGCAGCCCCCGGGCAGCACCCCACCAGCTGAGCATCGCTGACCTAGATAAGAAACAAAAATAGATACTCGGGATCTGCAGGTTCCCACTGACGCCCTTTTCTGTTCCAGGGTCCATCCAGGACACCCCGTTGCATTCAGCCATCATGTCTGGTCATGGTAATTTTTTGACATTCTGGTGTTTTTATCTCCCTGCTTTTCCCTCTTGGTTTTTCCCTGACAGGCTTAGGGAGGTCTCCTCTGATCTCCCTACCCACTCGCTCTCTCTATTATACGTATAAATCTGCCACCCCTGTGGATCTATTCCCTTAGAGGGGAAAAGGCTGGGTTCGTTTTACCTAAACAAATGGACAGCTTCCCAGGGATCTATGACGGGGCCCGTTGTTCCCCTATTGATGGGAAATGCCCATTGGACCTCCAACTCGAGTTTTGGGAAGAATTTCCCTCAGTTCTGTGGCGATTTCCTTCTAGAAAATCTTAGGCACATGGAACGCCATGTCACTTACCAAAATTGCTCTGCCATGCTGTGAATTTGCTGGACTGGGGAGTCTTGGAGCCCCTGAGTGTGAATTGCTGGCAGATGACAGAATGCACCATGGGGGTCCAGGTTGAGGTGGGGGGGACAGGGCCCACCCCCAGGCTCCTTCATATTTTGGGTGTATTTTTGATCAGATTCTACGCGCCATTTGTGTCTGTTTTGTTTGGAGGGGTGATACCTGGCAGTGCGCAGGGCTTCCTCATGGCTCTGTGCTCAGAGATTACTTCCTGGTAAGATTCAGAGGACCCTACGGACTGCTGGGTGTCAAACCAGGATGGCCAGACTAGCAAACACCTCACCCATTGCCCTGTCTCTCCAGTCCCTCCATTGTCTGTTTTCAGTCACCTCTATTGAGGTATAATTCAAGAATATCGAAGGGCACCAGTTTGATGACTCGCTCTGAGGAACAGCTCGGCAAGATACAAACTGTCTCCATCACTAGATAAAGACATTTGGCCCTTCAATTGCTTTTCTACCTCCCAAGCTCCAGACAACCACAGAGTTTTCTGCCACTCTTCTGGACTATAGGAAATGGTGTCAGATCCACTTGGCTCCCCCATTCTGTTTCTTTTACCGAGATTTAAGTTGTCGAAATTCTTCCATGCCCTTTCTTCCATTTGTAATTTCTGTCCTCGATGCCTCAGGCTTTCCTGTGTGGCTTCCCCATCCCTTCCTTCTCTCGGTGGCTGCTGTTTCCGTGACCGAGTTCCATTCATGTCGGGTCGTGGTGCTCATCGGGCTTGGCGTGTGCTCACACGCACAGCCGTGGGCTTTTTGTCAGTTGCACCGTGGGAACATGTGTTCACTAGAGGTTAGTCCACTGGGGTGGGGGTCGCAGACATTCTGGTCACGCATCACTGTGGTGCTCACACGTGGTGCAGTTCCCACGGGCTGCTGTGCTCACACGCTTTTGGCGTGTGCTCACTGGGGTTACACACTCCGTCAGCTTATTTGGGGTGTCTTCTCCCAGCTGACCTGGTCAGAGATGCTGTGTTCTGTTGTGCTGACTGTGGTCCTCAGCATCACACACAGCTGCCCCGTGACACGTGTGTGCAGGAGAACTGGGGAAGGTGTGACCTCACGCTCACGAAGTGGGTACTTGGCCACCAGTTCACACCCAGGCCTGTGTGTCCGTGACCAGGATCTTCAGTGCGTTTTGTGGACTGTTTCCTGCTTTACATCATACTCAGAAGGCGACTGCCGGCGAGTGATGCTGATTTATGAACGTTCATTTCCAGCGCCTGGCTGACACCCTCACAATATGTAATTGATTTCTGTGTAGTGATTTTGGATCCTGCAACCCTTGCTAAAAGCACTTAATAACTATAATGACATTTTTAATAGATGACTCGTGTTTTCGATGCAGACAGTTATAAGTACGAAGTGTTACTTTTCCTTTTTCCCAACTCGATTCCTCTCATTCCTTTTCTTCTTGCTTTCTTGCACGAGGTGGGATTGTACGATAAAAATACGTGGAGTAGAAGTGATCACAGATTCGAATCTGTCTCTTGGATCGCACCCCTTGATCCACTCCCTCCTGGGAGTTAACAGTGATAGCTGGTGAGTAGGTAGATAGAATTCCTTGACCAGCTGGGACAGCTCCTAAGTGCATTTTCTTTAGATGCGTATGAATGACCTGCGCTATCTCAGCCCTTTTCCTGTGTGTGGTTCTACATCGTTTAGTCAATCCGCACTGCCACGTGTCGTCCCCACCCTTCATGCAGAAGCTGCTTCCACCTTGCAGACTCCCACGGCCCAACCCTGCCCTGGGTCAACCGCATCCAACTCTCCATCCTGATGAATCTGACGAGTCGAGGATCTCGTGGGAGTGGAATCAGCCAGTCTTGCTCTTCTGTGCCGGCTACCTTCTCTTAGCTGAGGTTCACAGGAGCTGGCCACGGGGGTCGCCTGAAGTTCCCCCTTCCAGCTCAAGTGTCTGAGCAATCACCCTGGTTTCTTTCTCCCTCCTCTTTCGGGGGTTGCTTTCACTCACGGATTTCTGTAGCTGCCGCCAAAGGCAGGTGTGCACACGTCAGCGGCTCTGCCCCTGTGTTCCGGGTCTTTGATAGCATAGAATTGTCGGCTCAATGTCATTCTGTGTTTTTTCTTTTGGGGACATACCTGGCTTCCCCTGACTCCGCACCCAGGAACCACTCCGGGCAGGCCCAATATGTGTTGACAGGGATCAAACCCAAGTTGGCAGTATGCAAAGTGGACAGCTGCCCACTGTACTATCACCCTGGGCCTGTTCTCGGGGAACCACCCTGCCCCCAGCTCCTGCTCCATTCACAGTCCGTGAGGTTGGCACTTTCTCAACAGCACCAAACCGGGTGTTCTCTAGGTTCTGACAGTAGCCTTGCCGATGGGCAGGGGGTGGTGTGTCTCCCTGTATCTCCCTCCTTAGTCTTGGATCTCCCGAATGTACCCCTTGGGAGGTGGCTACCCTGAAGCAGCTTTAGTTCCCGTTGTGGGTGCTTGAAGTCTGTAGAGTAGGAAGATGTTCATGTTTATGACGCTGTTTCCTAATTGTGACCCCTGCCTACTGGAATTCGGAGGATCTGGGTGGAGGATGCTCAGCCCCGATCCAAGTAGGCTTGGAGATCTCAGCCCCGGGAACCATGTGCCTTTGTTCCTCTGCCGGTACCTTCAGGTGTGCGGAGAGTGGTCTCAGCATGGTGGTGGCTGGTCCTGGAGGTCTTCGGCTGCCAGAGCCCTGGTCGGGGCGGGGAGGAAAGCTCAACCCGCTCCCCTCCAAGGGGCCCCGGTGAGGACAGCCAGGCGCGGGGGCAGGAGACTGCACTGTTCTCTTCCGGGAGCTGGTTTTTATAGTCTTATAGACATCTTATTATGACATCTTATTATCTCATTCCTACTTTGACAAACTGGCAGGCTACCGAATGTAGCCTGCCCACAGGGCAGAGTCTGGCAAACTCCCCGTGGCGTACCCAATATGCCATATACCAGTAACAATGATGGGCCTCATTCTCCTAAAGAGCCTTGAATATAATCTCAGGGCTAGGATGAAGGAGACGTTACTGGGGCCTGCTCAAGGCAATCGACGAATAACAGGATGGTCGTGATTCGTGATTCCTAATTGTACGGTGTAAAGTAGGTGGTTTCTAGCTCCCCCGTGTCCAGGCCTCTCTTTTACCCGTGTATGACATCACTCACCCAGCCCCTCTGCTGTTCCCCCCCTTCCAGTGTCCATGACCAGGTCCCCGTTCCAGGCTGTGACGGGTGCACCATCAACTTCCAACTCTGTAGCCAGTGCTAGAAGCTGGCGACGCATGTCCCCGCTGGTCCCTTCTGCTCGTGCCTGTCTCTCGAGGGCTGTGCCCCCTTAGCTCTTGGTCCTCTTGGTGTTTCTTCGTTCTCAGGACATGTGGGTGAGACGTGCTGCTTTTCCCTGGCTTCTGCCTGGGTCCAGGGGCCACGGCAGGGAGGAGTTGGCTGTTCGCATCACTTGTGTGTTACTAGCATCACCCTTAAATCGTGGCCATGGTCTGTCTGTGGAGTCCCCTGTGCTGGCAAGATTTCAAAGGACACTTGTCTTGGGGCTGGAGCAATAGCACAGCAGGTAGGACATTTGCCTTGCACACGGCTGACCCGGGTTCGATTCCCAGCATCCCATATGGTCCCCTGAGCACCGCCAGGGGTAACTCCTGAGTGCATGAGCCAGGAGTAACCCCTGTGCATCGCCGGGTGTGACCCAAAAAGCAAAAAGAAAAAAAGGACACTGGTCTTTCCTGGACTTCCTGGCATTCCTGCCTCCCTCCCTCATGGCAGTTCTGAGTCTTCAGATGCCCTGGGAATGTCTTCCTTTGGGGAAACTGCTGCTTCAGTGATTTGTCTATTTTAATCCAGGTTCTTTCATGATTGCCGTTTCTATCTCTCTGTGCTGAAAACTCCCATTGTATGTGCCTGGCGAATATTGGCGTGCTTTTGATGTGCCGACAAGTATAATAATAGGGATTTTCTCCTTTATTTTGTAACTATGTGGAATTGTGCTGGTTTTCCCCTGTTAATGTTCTATTTTCAGATTAAAGTCAATTTAATCATTATGTGTTACACTATAAAAATAAAAATATTTTTGTTGGAATCTATTACTTGTATTCTTAAGGATTAGTGGTAAGGCTTTTTTTTTGGTGAAACACGGTAGTTTGGTTGTTGGGGAAGCGCCAGGTTTATCCAATAGTCTGCAGAGTGTCCTTGTCTCAGTTTTTGAAAGAGATTTTGCAGGATTGGTATTATTTCCCTCAAGAATTCTGTGGAGGGGCCAGAGTGATAAAACAGTGATTAAGGCTTTTGCTTTGCATGTGGTCGACCTAGGTTCGATTCCCAGCATCCCATATGGTCCCCTGAGCACCACCAGGAGTAATTCCTGAGTACAGAGCCAGGAGTAACCCCTGTGCATTGCCGGGTGTGACCCAAAAAGGAAAAAAAAAAGGAATTCAATAGAGATCACCAGTGAGATTATTTGACTAGAAGTTGTTCTTTTCGTGTTTTTGTTTCTGTGCCTCACCTGGGGATGCTCAGGGCTTACTCCTAGCACAGCACTCAGGACTAACTCCTGGCAATGTTCACATAGGGCCATATAGGATGCTGGGGATTGAACCCGGGTCAGCTGTGTGCAAGGCAAGTGCCCTACCTGCTGTACTGCCTCTCCAGCCCTAGAAGTTGTGCTTGTGGGAAAACTTAAAGTTTAATTGTGTCTTCACTTTTGCATGACTTATCCAGATTTTTACTACTTGGGGCCTCTGTGGTCATCTGGGTCTTTTAAGGAACTTGTCATCAAAGTTGTTGGATGGTTGACAGAAAGTTGTTCAGAATAGATTTCAATATCTTAGGCTCCATAGTGATCCCCCCTCACCACACACACACACACACACACACACACACACACACACACTTGTTCCCATCATTATTTGTTGGTGTCCTCTATCTTTTTCACTCTTTATCAATCTAGCTCATCTTTAAAATTATTTTAAACTTTATTTTTATAAAGTTGTTCACACTATTTCAGCACCAACCCTACCATCATCACACCTTCTCACCACCATTATTTTGAATTTTATCACCACCACCCAAACCTGCCCCAAAGGCAGATACTACTAAATAATTTATTTTGTATTGCTTATTATGAATACTCCACTAAAAATGATCCAAAAAGTTTTCCTTAGAGGGAAGTGTGTGAAAATTGTTGTATCTCACCTTGAAGTCATTAAGCCCCTGTATCAGAGATCACCAACATGTTGTTACAGGTTGATCCTTATGTGTGATTTGCTCGAGCGGGCCCAGTAACGTCTCCATTGGAGACTTTGTTGTTACTGTGTCTGGCATATCGAATACTCTCGGTAGCTTGCCGGGCTCTCCGAGAGGGGCGGAGGAATCGAACTCGGGTCGGCCCTGTTGGCCGCTTGTAAGGCGAACGCCCTACCCGCTGTGCTATCAATTATATCACGGTCCTCTCATTGTTCATCGATTTGCTCAAGCAGACCCAGTAACGTCTCCATCATGAGACTTGTTGTTACTGTGTTTGGCATATCGAATACGTCACAGGGAGCTTGCCAGGCTTTGCCATGTGGGCGAGATACTCTCGGTAGCTTGCTGGGCTCTCCGAGAGGGGCAGAGGAATCGAACTCAGGCCGGCCATGTTGGCCACTTGTAAGGCAAACGCCCTACCGCTGTGTTATCTCTCCAGCCCATCAATTATATATTCTATGAAGATCGGTCACCTTCTACCTTACACCCCATCATATATGATGTGCTACTCAGTGTCATGAAGTATGAGATGTTGTGCGGCCATAAAAGCAGCCACACACTCCGGGAATTCTAAAATTTTAAACAGGGTGCTAGAGCTGGAGTTAAAATTTTAACTTTGGGGTCCAGA
The DNA here is from genome assembly GCF_029834395.1 of Sorex fumeus. Lineage (NCBI taxonomy): Eukaryota > Metazoa > Chordata > Mammalia > Eulipotyphla > Soricidae > Sorex > Sorex fumeus. The sequence continues at coordinate 1,395,621 of NW_026606199.1, read as the reverse complement.
GGCGTCTGCAGTGTGTTGCTCTCCTCTGAGATTTATTTGTGAGTCTCTGGATTGTGACCTTTAATGAGCTTATATGGTGTCCAGAGGCGTTCGTGGGCCTGGCTGCCAGGGACCCCAAAGCACAGGAAGACAGGAGAAGGGGGCCCATTCCTGATTCTGTGCGAACCTGCAGATTTCAGTCACAAACCTGCATACCTGGGTTGTTCAGTGGATTCATTCTCCTGTGGGGGGGTTTGTCTCATCTAGCTGATCTTTTAAAGGGGCAGTACCACCCTTGTGGTGGGGTGAGGGGGGTCTCCTGGAATCATCCTGGTTGGGGTCTCAGCCGCCGTTCACACTGTTAAGGAGGCATGTCCTGTATGCTGCTTAAAGAAGATAGATTTCCATGGAGTATTGAATAATTTTGTTCCTACGAAGGGGCAGTAGGCCAAATAACTTTGGGGACCTTGGGGGCTAGCTCGAGATTTATACATCTTACTGAACATTTTCCAAAGATCTGGATTTTATTTTGTTGGTCTTCCATTTGCTGATGTTCTAGCTTATTGATTTCTATTTCTTGTTTTATTTCCATCTATTCACTTTATCCTAAATTTGCTATTGTTTTATTAGTTTGATTTATGGGGGAGCTTAGATCAAGTGCTCCCAACAAATGCTTTTTATATAATCATTGTAAAATATAAATTTTCTTATCTTGATGTTTTTATTTTAATTCACTTCAAAATATTTTCCATGTGTGCCCCTCCAATATTACTTTGTTTTAATTGTGCATTCATAAAAAACTTTAATATCTGCTAGGGTAAGATTACAATAAGTTTCTTTTCAAAATTAGTCATCCTTATTATTTATTTAAACTAGAAAATTTGGTCATTTTTACATTTCCTTTGGGGGGTTGTTGCTGTTTGGGGCTCACTCCCAGCTCTGTGCTCAGGGCTGACTCCCAACTCTGTGCTCATGGCTTACTCCCAGCTCTGTGCTCGGGGCTCACTCCCAGCTCTGTGCTCAGGGCTGATTCCCGGCTCTGTGCTCAGGGCTCACTCCCGGCTCTGTGCTCAGGGCTCACTCCCGGCTCTGTGCTCAGAGATCACTCCTGGCTCTGTGCTCAGGGCTGACTCCTGGCTCTGTGCTCAGGGCTCACTCCTGGCTCTGTGCTCGGGGCTCACTCCAGGCTCTGTGCTTGGAGATCACTCCTGGCTCTGTGCTCAGGGCTCACTCCTGGCTCTGTGCTCGGGGCTCACTCCTGGCTCTGTGCTCAGGGCTCACTCCCAGCTCTGTGCTCAGGGCTCACTCCCGGCTCTGTGCTCAGGGTTCACTCCCGGCTCTGTGCTCAGGGCTGGCTCCCAGCTCTGTGCTCAGGGCTCACTCCTGGCTCTGTGCTCAGGGCTGACTCCCGGCTCTGTGCTCAGGGCTCACTCCCGGCTCTGTGCTCAGGGCTCACTCCTGGTGGGCTCTGGGGATCACATGGGGTGCTGGGGATCAAACCTGGGGTGGTCCACCGCGTGCTGAACAAGCACCTCACCTGCTGTCCCATGTCCCTGCTCCACCTTTCCTCTGGTTATTGATCCGTGTGGATGTCCCTGCCCCCTATTGTCTCTGATCATCGATCTGTGTGGGGTTTGTTACTATCATGCTGCCTAGGCCTGTTTGTTCTTTGATTTTTTAATAGCCTTTCATTGCGTAACATTTTTAATTCTATCTTTTCCACTGCCAGTAAGTGGAATTATCATCAAAAAATAGCCCAGTAAAAGAAAATTTGGAGAAACGGTTTTATCCCAGAATGAGGGTGTTGGTCACTGTCTGGGGACGGGAGGGGCCGCGTGCGCTGCCGGAGCTTCTCTGTCCCTGTCTTTGCTTACTGAGCTTAGTGGGCTCCTGTGTGCCTCTCCCACCTTGCTGGCTGTGCTCCTGCTGGGCTGGCAGGGTGGTGGAATTTGGCGGCCGCATGCTTCGGGAGATCTTCTAGCATCTGCAGAACTGGGATGAGCCTCAGCCCAGCCCCTCCTGAAGGGGGTCCCAGAGTTTTCAGCCCTAAGACCCGAGCACCTGTGAAGCCGTGTGTTTCATCGGCTTGGCGTCTCTTTCAAGGTTAGTCCTGAAGCTGGGACATTGATAGGGTGGAGGCTTTGGGACGTGGATTCATGATCACTTCAAAGAGGACTAACGTACTCGTGTGCCAGCCAGGGCCGTGGCTTACTTAAAAGCACTAACTTGTACGTCCATAGCTCAGGTCGTGGGCCAGCTGCCAAGGCCAGAGGGCCACCGTGGGTCCTGGTGCCACGGCCGCACTGTGCCCACTCAGAGGCGGCTCTGTCTGCACTGCCCCTTTCTGCAGCCCTATCTATCCCGGTCGTTCCTCTTTGCTCTGAGACCGGCCAGAAACGGTGATGCGACTGTAACAAAGTACATTGTGAGTCGGAGCTTCCAATTATCTCTAACTACTGAGAAACTGAAAGTGTCTGTACGCTACGGGATACTCTGAGCTAATTCAGTCTGTTTCCATGACTCTGCCAGCGCCCATCTCTTCTCTACGCTCTCGCTCTGCCTGGCCAGCGTTCCCTTCCCTGCGCTGACTTCCTTGATGGATCACGTCTGTGCTTGCTGATCCCGGTCTCCGTCTTCCTAGAACACACGCTGTTCAGGTGAAAGGACTTTGGGTGGGAAAGTCTCAAACCTGTGTTTGATGTTATTCTTCATGTTAATGCTTTTGGATGTGAGTTTCTTTTGGGGTGGTTTCATGATTTGTTGTCCTTCAATGAATCTCACGGGTTTTGCTTTTATTCTGGACATTTGAGCTGTTTCTTTATTCCCTTTTTCCTAGTCTCTTCTGTTATCTCCCTTCCACTGTGATGAGATATATTTTACAGTTCCATTCTATTCTTTATTGTATCCTGCTATAATATCCATTAATTTGAACTTCTAACCCTGAAAGAACCTTAAATATGTCACTTTTTAAAATCTCAGGGCTAGGACGAAGGAGACGTTACTGGTGCCTGCTCGAGGCAATTGACGAACAACAGGATGATGGTGATCGTGAATTTGGACTTCTAGGATATTCTTAGTAAACTGAAATGATATTGTACTTCACCATTTCAGTTTTTAGTAAAATCTAAATTTATCTGAATTATTGAAATTTAATAATTAGTAATTAGAAGCGTAATTCATTTCATTCCGGTGTGTGCTTTCTAGTTTTTTTTTTTAATGACCATGGCTTTCTAGGCTTTTCTTCCTCACTTAGGATTTTGTTTGACTTCTTCATTCCTTTTGTCGTGGCAGATAGGCTGCGTCCGTGTGGGATAGTTGTGCTCTCTGAGCTCTATGTGGGTCTGTTCTGCCATTTTCCTCTCCAGCTGACCTTGACTTGCAGTGGTGGTTTGGAGCGACATGTTCTGACCCTTGACTCATTATGCTGCCTCTGTGATTCTGGGCTTGTGCTTACTAGAACACTACCTAGAAATTCCCTGAGTTCCAGATTAAGGACAAGTTCTAGAGGTCTCCATGTTTGACTAGGAGAGTCACAATTATGGCAAATTTTCAGCTTGTGGGTGTTCATACTTAAAGGGTATGTGAACTCTGGCCCCCCAAATTCAAACATGAATCTGCTTGGGACTGTGAATTGAGCGTGTCAGTGTTTGTAATCTAATGTCTCCTGCTCCAGTTTGCAAACTCTGGTGACTGGAACCCAGCTGGCTCTGGGGAAGATACTGTTTGTTTTCTTTTTATCTTGAGCTCTGAAGGATTTACTTACATTCCTCTGAGCTGAATCCGAGATACAAACTATGTATTTTTATTTATTTCTAGGTCTTTATCAATTCAAAACAAGACAGTTTTTCTGGTATCTGGTCTACCATTTTATAGGAAATAGAAGAATCATGTTCATTATTTTTCCCCAGTAGAATCTTGTGGTTGACCAGCCATACAAAATCAAGTTAGGATTTATGTATTTTTCAATCAGTAGATTTGATGGTCATTATCATAATGCTGATTTTCCTGTACAGATATATTATATGTATTTTCTTCCATACAAGTAAACATCGTGTCTGTTCGTTTTCCAAAACCATTTTTAACATGATTTGTCTTTGTCCTAACATCATTACATTTTTATCAAGCTATGAATCCAAAGTGACCTGTTCATTGTATGATTAAAGATTCTCTGCCAACATATGAAACCACTGCCTAATGTTTGGAAAATGTGATGAGATAACATTTGAAACCGTACCCTGAATGTGCATTTCACTATCTTCTCATTCCCACCCTCTGACCTGCATCTCTGACCACACTCCTGCTCGTGTTCTCCGTCTGTCCTCTGGGATGAGGACTGGGAGGCCGACGGTCTGAACCCTTCCAAGGCTGTGACGGATGCCGTGTCAGACGCGCTTGCTGTGGGCTGTGGGCTGTGTTGCCGTTGGCAGCCGAGGCGGGAGCATCTGCTTTTGTTCTCTCTCGAACTGAGTCCACTTAACTTTTACGCTTTGCTAATTTGATGATAGTGAAAGATTATTTCTCTGATTATTTCATTGCAAACTGCAAATGAGGTGGATTGTTTGTTGGCCGTGTACATTTCCTGCCTTGGAAAATTGTCTTGTAATCTCTCTCCCGCTTGAGTTTTCTGACTTTCCCAGGAGTCTTTAGAGGAGTGGTTCTCTCGTGGGAACCAGGGACCAGGGTGGTTGGCCTGTACCGTTGGGGCCAGTCAATGATGAACCCTGCTGAATCACTCCCCACTTCCGGTGTGCACTTCTGCCCTCGGAGCTGCACGACTTTGTTCTTGAGACTCAGAACTGTGACGACCCAATGAACGACTCATCTTGAGGGAACCGGTGAGCCCAGAGAAGTTCGTGGGTAGCTAGATCCACAACGCTAGCATAGTTCTGCAAGCGGAGGACGTGAGCGCCACAGTCCTCAGTACCACATGCAGGGGAGAGAGAGCGAGATTTCTCTCTCCTGGGATACTCAGAAGCAGAGAGAGAGAGAGAGAGAGAGAGAGAGAGAGAGAGAGAGAGAGAGAGAGAGAGAGAGAGAGAGGCAAGGCCAGTCCCGGCCAGGCCTGTGGGCTAATCAGCCCCTCTGCTGAGCCTGTGGAGTGCGGGGAGGGCGGGGGGGGGGGGGCGGAGGGGTGACTTTCCAATGAGATAATCAGCTGTGAAGCATCCAGGGATGGAGGGGATGGAGCAGGGTCGGGTGGGACGTGCACAGGGCAGACTCGGAACTGCAAAACGCCCTGGAGAATGTAAAACAGATTCTGCAATTGGGGGGAAGGCGGGGGGTCAGGGTGCAGCCAGGATACGGACTAGAAACCGTTTGGGAACCCATGCCAGGGAACCCTACAAAGATTGCGGCTTCGTTCTGGGGGGGGCTCTGGGAGGCTCTTGGGGCTCTGGAGGGGGGCAATGGAGACCCTGCAGCTGATGGGCATGTGAGCTTGCAGAGCCAACATCCCATCGCGAAGGGACAGTTCCACCGCCCGAGGATTTCCTCGCAAAAAAGGCCCCCACGGACCTCAAGACACCAGCAGCGAATATGCCACGACTAACCTGAATGTCTGCCTGGCCATTTCAGGCTGTGCTCCCTGCTTGTCAATGAGCGTTCTGCATTTCTCCCGAGCATTCACCAAGGCAGCCCATGATCATCAAGTCCAGGCTTAGCAAGAGAGAGGGTTGGAACAGGCCGTGCCGCATGATGTAATTGGATGTGAATCGCTAATTGCATTAGAAGATGTAAAGCACTGGGACCAGCGCGTCTGCAGCTGAGTTGAATTAGTTCCTCGACCAAAAGAAGTTAGAGTCCAAGTTGGAGGGCCAGCACAGAGCAGGACGCTGAGTGCACGGCGGCCGTCTCGGGGGGCTCTACCTGCTTGGCACATGGTGAGCCTGGTTTCGCCCCTGCCCTCCCATCCGGCCTGGCCTGTGGGGGTAGGGGACAGCTGCTGGCCGCAATATGGCTTTATTAGCAGTTTCACCGGTTTTTCCGTCAATACCTTCCAGAGGGTCCTTTGGAAATTCCCTGAGAGTTTCCGAATGTCCCAGCTTGCCACCTTTGCTCAGCAGACGTCCCTGTGGTCACTGGTGTAGCCAGCTTCAGACTCAGGGTCACGGGGACCAGCTTGTGTCTTCACTCCCTTGTCAGCCTGGCAACCTCATTGATAACTTGGATGTTTTTTTTTTCTCGCAAGGAAACGTGCACCCACTTTGAGTCTCTCTCTTACTCCCTCACGATGCCCCAGGATTCTGGGCCTCGGGGTCCAAGAAGCTGCTTCCTGGCTGAAAACTGCCCTCATGTGGCTGGCCAGAGGTTAGAAATGGGCAACGTGTCACTTCCCATCCACGGAAACCATGGCAACCAGACCCGCTATTAAGCAAGTAAATGATTCCAGTCAAAGTGTAATTGAAGCTCCTCGCTCCTCTCTCTCTCTCCCCTGCATGTGGTGCCGAGGACCATGGCTTCTCCACCTGGGTCTCGTCTAATTCCCTGCCCGGCCGGGCCCCCGTTCCGGGGTCGAGACTGTGAAGTGGGCTCCGTCACTTAGTCTGTCCAAGTTTCGCAGCAGCAAAGGGAAGAGCTGGTGCCCGGGCTTGAGGGGGCCGCTCAGAGATGGCCACATCCAGAGTATGCCCCCTCCGTGCCCCCTGGTCTGGGAGGGGCACTGTTGCACCCCACTGCACCCCGTCCTGCCTCCCGCCTTCCAGCCAGGGGACTCGCAGTAGGGCTCCCTGGGGCAAACTGGATGATTCAGGAAAAGCACCGGCCATAGACATGACTTGACTGCTCAGGAATTAGACCCCAAGCCATTTCCCCTTTCCTTGAAGACATTAAGATGCAGTGAGCCCAGGCCCTCCCCTGCAAGCCCTTTGTTATTGTAAGTGGGGGTGGAATTCCCGCTGATTTAAGGCAGGTTTCCTTCTCTGGGGTGGGGGTGGGGGGATCCATACCCAGGCCTGTCTGCTCCGGTCCCATCTCTAACCCTCTCACAGAGCTCTGCCCCAGCAGGCAGAGAGAGAATGAGGCGTTTTTATTATGGAACCAAAGTTCACCCTGAAGACTGTCCAGACTTCCCAGATGAGCCTTGAAGGGTCAGTCTTGTCTTTTCATGACCTCTGGGGAGTCCCACAGGCCCGGGAGACTCCTGGCCAGGAGCTGTTGGTGAGATAATTCTGCGCCCTGGAGAAGGGTCTGGGGGGCTGTGGGCATTGCGAAGGGGCTGGGGTGAAGTGGGGTCCCCGAGCTCCCGGAGCAGAGAAGCTCACGGATGGAGGCACCCATGCGTGACATCCCAGGGGCAGGAGCGCCCATGGGCAGTGGCTACACTGGTCAGGCGGGTCAGGTCTCTGAGTGACCCTGCAGCCAGGTTCCGTATAGGAAGAGGAGAAGCCCGCCCTGGGATGGTGGGCACAGAGGGGCAGCAGGTGTGTTGGAAGGATCAGCATCCAGCAGGGGGGACTGGACAGGGAGCCCGGCAGTGAGAAGGGGCACCTGAGTTTGGGGAGGTGAGCGCTGGTGAGAGCAGGGTGGAGTTTGTGACTTTTCTGGGTGAGCTAGAAACCACGGGCAGAGATGGGAGCCACGGAGCTTCACGGCCTGGTCCGGGCCCCCTCGAGATCTCAACAGAAGCAGGAACGCAAAGGGCGTCGAAAGGGGTGGGCAAAAGAAGAGCCGATGGGAAGGGAGAAAGGCCCCCCTGAGGCCAGGTGAGCATGGACGGACGCCAAGGGGACCAGAAAGAAAGGAGCCAAGGGGCTGCCTCCCCGACCGGGGTCCTGGGCAGAAGGGCCAGCATGGTTTGCTCGGGCGCCTCCTGATCCCACAGGGGCCGATGTCTGGGATCTGAGGCTGAGCCGAGCATTGTAGAGTTCCCAGCCGGGAGGAACCACCGTGGCCAGCGGATTCCAGGAACAGGAAGTGGGACCAACGGCAAGAAGGAGCTAGTGGGAATCTTTGCGAAGTAGTTTCCAGGAGAGGATGGAGCGAGTTGTCCCCCTGTAGGAAGCAGCTCTCGGTGCGCGTGGCCGGCAGGCAGCCCTGGGTTCACGGTCGCGGCGGTACTGCCGGGTGGTGTTTGACTTTGGCCTACAGAGCCCTTAGGATTTTGGACGGAATTAACATTTTAGCACCCGCCCCCCCCCTCCCCCTTTAAGCACGGAACTTCAAAAGGAAGTTGGGGCTTTTAAGTGTGATTTTTATTGTCGGCCAGAGGTATTTCTTTAAGTCCTTGCCATACAAGAGTTCAAGTGGACCAAGAAATTCATTAGGTAAATAAACGTTCCCTTAATGAGTTTTGTTGGGTTTACTGGGTGAGACCCAGCTGTCTTTAGGGCTTACTCCTGGCTCTCTTCTTGGGGCCCACTCCTGCCTGGATGTGGGGGTCCAGGAGGGACCCCTGGGACTAAACCTGGGTTGGCTCTGGGCCAGGCAAGCACTCAACCCTCCACTGATCTCTCTCTCTCTCTCTCTCTCTCCCCCCTCTCCCCCCCTTTCTCTCCCCTCCCCCCCCCCCTCTCTCTCTCTCTCTCTCCCCTCCTACTTTGTTTGGTTTTTGTTCTTTTTTTTAAGAGTAAACGTCCCTGGAATACCACTGTTATTTTGAACCCCAGAACCCCAGTAGAGGACAAGTTCTTAGTCAACGGTCCCATTAAAAACCTTTCGGTGTCCTGGTCATCAAGGAAAAGGGGGATTATTTCTGCAGGGCTCGAAAGGGAGCCGGAACCCGGGCTTGGGGTAAGCGGGCCGGGCCGGATTTCCGAGGGGCCCCCTGGAGGCTCCTCCAGCCTGCCTTCCCTTTTGTCCTCTTCTCACAACTCCAAATAGAAACAATGCCTATGTTTCCCTTCCCCAGATTTTATTTTTAGAAAATCTGGGAACCGAAAGGCACGGCCACCTGCCTCCCATTAGCTCTAATGGGAGAAAGACGTCCTCCTCCCTCGAGAGTGTCAGAGCCGCAGCCCGCGCGATAGGAGAAGGACGCTCTCCTGTGGGGGTTCCCGCGGTGCTCGGGGAGCGGGGAGTGGGTCGCGGCGTCCTGCAGGGGCTCCACGCTCAGGCGAGTCTTCTGGGGCCCACTCAGCCCTCGGCGTACCCTGGGGGCCTCATCCTTGGTGCTGCTTCTGCACGTTCTTCCCCAGTGCCTGGGCGTGCCCAAGTGGCCCCAGCGAGTGTCAGTCACCTGAGGATGGAGGTTCTGAGGCCGGCACGGAGGCGTTGGTCTGGGAAGACTCTGCCTCCTTGGGGGGTGGGGGAGGCCTGTGCAAACCTGAATCTGGTCCCCATGGGGGGTCTCTGAACCCAGCTCCATCTGACTCAAGTGCTCGGGGTGTCTTGGAAGTTGAGACGGGGGTAAGAGACCAAAGGAGCAAGCGCTGGGCTCGTGCCACCCCCAGCTTCAGCGTACAGTGGAAGGTCCCCCAGAAGTCTCAGAGCGCCCTAGTGGTCGTTCTAGAACCTTCTCTCTCCTGAGCTTCCTAGTAGGAATTTGGCGCCTTCAAAGGACGGAACCAAGGCCCAATGGACAGAGTCCCTCCCCCAGGGCTGCTCTCGGTGTGTCCTCCCCAGGGCACAGTCTGACCCCACAGGATGGCGCGAACCTTGACCCTGACCTGCCTCTAACACAGTGAGCAGAAACGAGTCAGGCTGGGCCGAGGATTGGGCGAACAGTCCCGCGTCTCTCTGCTTCCCGGGATGCCCGTTTCTGCCCCTCCCCCTCCCCCATCGTCTCGACCGTCACTTCAGGTCATGTTTTCAGGTTGCACTTTGGAGACCAGCCATCTCGGGTCAGGGAAACTCGGAGCCACCTTTGCCCGCGTTTGTGAGTCCACACAGGCCCCCACTTCACCGGCCTGAGCGGGGCGCTGCCTCCCCCACTGCGTGGCTGTCTCTGAGGCCAGAGGGTCCGGCATCTCTGTGCCTTCCCGGGGAACTGGGCCCAGAGTCGGGCAGACGTGGGTCCCAGATGCTGATGGGTGGTTCATAGTCTCTAGCATTTACATCCAAGGACCTCTGTGCCTCTGCAGTGATGCCACATGGCAGACCCAGACTCAGCCATCCTGGGAGGTTGGGGGCCGGTTCCCTCCGCCCCAGGTTATGTGGGCGCCTGGTCAACAGAAGTGGCCCTGTGCCAGCTCTCAGCAGCTGACCACCTCTGCCCTCGAGCAGTGGGCCCTGGACGCCTGGCTGGGCGCTGTGATAGACCCAAGGCAGGACTTTTTAGCAGATTTAGGCCATGCCCGGGGAGCACGAAATGCAGAGAGAAGTGACTTCCGGTTCCGGACACCTCCTCGGCATGGGTCTATCTCCTGATCGTGAGGGAATCAGCCGACTTTTTTGTCTGGGAGAACTTGAGCTGAGCAGAACTGGGGCAGGGACCGTCTTGATGTTTCCTTCAGTGCCCACGTCGGGGAGACGGTTTGAAGGCACCCCCACCCCCACCGTGCTCACATCGTGGGGACAGTTTGAAAAATAGCATTCGGGGCTGGAGAGATAGCACAGCGGGTAGAGTGTTTGCCTTGCACGTGGCTGATCTGGGTTCGATTCCCAGCATCCCATAGGGTCCCCTGAGCACCGCCAGGAGTAACTCCTGAATGCAGAGCCAGGAGTCACCCCTGTGCATCGCCAGGCGTGACCCAAAAAGCAAAAAAAAAAAAAAAAAAGAAAGAAAAAAACATCATTCACCAACAGGACAAGCACTGGGCCACCTAACGGCCCACTGTCTGGTAACATCACTCTTCGGGGGACAGCGGGCCCGCCCTGGAGAGGGGCAGACAGGGAAGGGGTCACAGCAGGAAGATGGAGTGTGGGGACTTAGAGGCCACTGGAAGCCCATCAGTCTTGGAGGAGCCTCTGTTTTGGCAGTGTAGCAGCTGCTGTTGGAGGGCTCCCTGCTGGCCAGTGCGTCTGCCAACTGACCGTTCAGTTCTCTTGGGGCAGTTGCCCCTCACAGGCATCTGGGCCTCTCGCCCGTCCCCGCCCGCCCCCGTTCCTGCAGGTGACGGTGTCCAGTAAGACGGGGAGGGGTGCTCCGTCCAAGCGTGGCCTCTGCTCAGGGGAAACACATACACATTCCGGCGCCCACAGGAGCAGTCGAGACTCATTCCGTTCCTCCGTGTCTAAGTGGCCTCTTGGGGACAGGACGCCCCTAGAGGAAATATGTTTTGTTTCTTGGGACTCGTGCTCCACGAAGAGAAATAACTCGGGAAATGCGCCCTAGTGGGGGTGAGGGGAGACCCCCGGGGTTCCCTGTGGGTTTCGTGGGGAACCCATGGGTCCTGGGGTCCAGGTGAGCAGGCCAGTCACACCCCCGGCTCCTTCCTGCCCGGCTCCCAGGTGGCACCGTTCCCAGGACCCTGCACCCGGTGGGCCCCTCAGAACCCTGGGGACTCTCGCCAGCTCCGATCTTCAAAAATAGCCCTTCAATGGGGCTGGAGCGATAGCACAGCGGGTAGGGCGTTTGCCTTGCATGCAGCCAGTATGGCCAATACAGGTTCGATTCCCAGCATCCCATACAGTCCCCTGAGCACCGCCAGGAGTGATTACTGAGTGCATGAGCCAGGAGTAACCCCTGAGTTATCACCGGGTGTGACCCAAAAAAAAGCAAAAAAAAAAAATAGCCCTTCAAAGGGTGCGGCTGGCGTTCTTTGAGGCAGCTCTCAGCCTCGCTCCCGGCTGAATGGGCTGACATGCTTGAGGCACGCGAAGGAGCATCTGAGCAGAGCCCAAGGAAGCGTCGTCAGCCAGGCAGGCCTGCTCTGAGAAGTCCAACCCGGAGTCTTTGCCATGGGAACCCGCAGTCTGGAATTCGCTCCCGTGGCCCACAGGGGAGCTTCCGGAATTCGCTTCCGTGGCTCACAGCATTTTTTGTTTCCCAGAATGGGCTTCCCAGATCTTGTCTGGGACTCCCGGGTCCCCAGGGGGCTGGGAGGGGCAGGAGGGGAGATGGGGACGGAGGGTTAGCCTGGTTGCTCTCTGGCCCCAACCCACAAGCCCCCAGAGCAGAGGATTTCTCCCAGCCAGAAAGTGAACGTGCAAGTTGGTGTGTCTCCAGGAGGGGAGTGTGGGATAGAGCCCCCCACTGGGCCCGTCCCGAGCCCTCCCCTACATCCCTGCCCCCCTCACTGGGCCCAGTCCAGAGTGTAGGTTGTAAGTGCTTCACTGGGCTCTCCCCACTTCACAGCTCAGTCTGAAGTCAGCCTGTCCCGGCTGACGTCCAGGGGCCCTGAGGGAGGGTCCACGGGTGCTTGCCCACACACCTCCATGCCCACTGGAACCGAGTGGTCCAGGTCCACTGTGTAAAGGGGAGGGCATGAGAATCCGTGAGCATCAGTGCTGGTTGGGTCGCATTGACTCAGCTGAGCAGAGCTGGGCGGCAGTGGAAGGTGGAGGTGGGGGGGTTTCCCTCAGCAGCCTGGGAGCCTCCCCCAGAAGCCTGCGGGGGCTCCTGCAGGCCTGAGGTGTGTGCCATTCTGCTGCCTCTTTCTGAGGGTCCCAGAGCACGTTTGTAGCAGGGACAGTCCGGGGCATTCAGCTCCGCAGATGGGGTTTGTCTGTCGGGACCTTCGACACTCCCGGGAGGCTGGTGGATCTGTGTGTAGCCTGAAGGCAGACCGCGAGCCACAGCCCCTTGGGGCCACCTCCATCACAGTCCTCAGCCGTCGCCCAGAGCCATAGGCCTTGCGGCCTGGACTGCGGCTGGACTCCCTCTCGCCTCCCCAGAGGCGTCCTGGCAGGAATTCTCGTGGACAGCCTGTTAGCCAGAGCAAACCAACGGCACCAGAACGTTTGTGTTCGTGGGGGGTCAGGGCCGTCGAGCAAAGTGAGATTTTCTAAGGAAATAATTGCCGGCTGCGGGGGGCCGGGGTGGTGCGGCTCAGTCTCGGCTGGGGCGAGGGGCTGGCGGGGAGCAGCTGGGGGCCGCAGCGCTGCTGGAAGGTTGCGTCTGAGCACCCCGAGGGAGCACGCGGTGGGCACCGGACAGTCCAGGTGTGGACAGGAGTGCGGGCAGTGGGTCTGGGGGAGGGCCACGGGGCTATGGGACAGCCATGGCACTGGGGGTGGGTGCAGACGATGCTGTTTGTCTCTGAGTGTGAGAAGGGGCTGGGCTGCGGGCCGTGGTCACTGGCTGGGCAGGCTGCGGGCCGTGGTCATCTGCTGAGCGGCGGTGACGGCAGGTGTGACTGGTCCCTGCTGTGAGGACAGGAATTGTGATGTTTGCTTTCCTCCAGCCCCAGTTCTCTCTGATGGGAGCGCCCGGCTCGGGGAAGGGTCCCAGCGAGGGTTGCTTCGAACTCAGGAACCAGATTCTTGGAGTAGGCAGGGAAGACCAATGATACCTCCCAGCTCCGACTACTGAAAAGCTGGATGAGGAGAGCCCGGTGTGAGCACTTCCTCTGCCCTGCCCTCCATTCCCCATGCTCTCTCCTCCTCTCCCCTCCCCTCCTCTCCCCTCTCCATTCTTCTCCTCCCCCTCCCCTCCTCTCTCCTCCCCTCCCCCTCCCCCTCCCAACGCAGGCCCCTTGCCCGGCATCTCTCTGCTGTTCTCTTTGGCACCTGTCAGAGCAGCTGGGTTTCCTCTGAAAATCCGTCTTTAACAGGAATCGTTCATCACCTGCTGGGTGATTGTCAGGGCTGGAGAAGCCCGAGGAGCTGTGCGGGCGGGCGGGCGGCCTGTGGGACAGGAGGGGAGCACGGTCACGGGCTTGCTTGAGCCCAGGTCCCTGAACATCTCAGCCCGACCCTCTAGAGTGGACAGAAAGGGGAAGGGGCGGCCACGCACGGCTCATCGGAAACACGAGCACTTCCAGGGGGACGATATTCCCACAGGGAGTGCGGCCGTTTTAACTTTTCAAAAATGGGTTTTTTTTCTGGTATTCCAAAAAATTGTTGTTGACTGTATTAATCATTTGGGGCAAGTTTTCACTTTAAGGAAAATTGTCTTAATAAAAACCATCACCCGGTGGCCTCATTTGGAAATGGAAGCAGCAAGTTTGGGGAAAGGCTTTAAGACATTCTTTTTCTTTTTCTGGTTTTAGGAGAAAGGTGACAGGAACTGAGGCTTCTGTTTCCCGGGGGGCAGGAAGGGGTGAGCTCCTGGGTCCCCGGGTGGCCATTTGGCAACGGTTCAAGATGATCCCCTAATGAGAAAGGGCGTGTGTGGCTGCGTCCCTGGGCCTGGCTGTGTGTGAACGTGCATCTCTGTCCGCGTGTATCTGTGTGTATGACTGGGAGTGTACATCTCTATCTGACTGTGTATCTGTGTGTCTCTCTTGGACTGTGTGTCTACACAGAATATGTGTATATATGTGTCTAACTCTACGTGTCTGACTGTGTCCGTGTCTGAGTGTGTATATATGCGTGTCTGTGTGTCTGAGTGTGTATGCTTGTGTGTCTGAGTGTGTATATCTGTGTCTCTGTGTGTCTGAGGGCGTATATCTGTGTCTCTGAGTGTGTATATCTGTGTGTCTGAATGTGTGTGTCTGTGTGTATATGTCTGTGTGTTTATGTGTCTGTGTATATCTGTTGTCTGAGTGTGTGTATCTGTGTGTGTGTCTGAGTGCGTATATCTGTGTCTGTGTCTGTTTATATCTGTGTATCTGTGTGTCTGTACCTGTGTGTCTACCTTTGTGTGAATCTGTGTTAGACACTGTGTAAATGTCTATGTGTGTCTGTGTGTGTCTCTCTGTGACCTGTGTGCATGTCCTTGCATGTGTGTGTGTGATATCTGCTTCCAGCTATTTTGCAGATATTCTGAGACTTCCGTGTCAATCCCGGGAGCCCACCACTCGTGTCCAGTGTTCTTTGTGGGTATCCTGAGGACAGTGACAGCCGTGTCACATCCCTCCTCCTCTGCGTGCCGAGGTCTGGTCCTTGCTGTGGGCATATGTCCGGCGCCAGCCCCGACGACACCTCGGGCCACTTGCTCCCCGCGGCCCTTCCCCGGCCATCCAGCTGCCCCCGGCCTCGTCCTGGTGCCGTCTGTGTGTCACCCAACACAGAACAACCTTCCCTGTCTTGGTGTCGCCTCGTGGACTGATCCGGGATGAGTCCAGGCGGCGGTGCTGGCCAGCCACCATAAGCAGGGGTCAGAGGAGAGTCGCAGCTGGAGGGCCCTTGCTGTCCCCCTCCCTGCCGCCCTCCCTGCTGCCCCTGCCTGGAGAGAGGACAGCGCCGGCCATGTGGCCCTTCGGGGCCATCCCCGCCTCCCGCTGTTCCCTTCTGCTTGGTGCCGGGTTGAACCGGGTCCTGGGCACATCGGTGTGTCTCTTCCTTGCCCTGAGCATCTCCAGGACCCCTGGTGCTGCCCGCACCCCCGGGGGCATGTTGGGCAGACAGTCGTGCCATCCAAGCAGGGGAATGTTGACGTGAGGCGGGTCAGCACTGTGACCCCTGTCCCCTATGCACTGTCCCCGCTGAGAGGTCAGTCCATTTCACGGTGACGTGATGTGCAGGAAAATGTCGTGACAGAAAGCAGAGATGGGGGGCTGGAGCCATAGCACAGCGGATAGGGCGTTTGCCTTGCACGCAGCCAACATGGCCGACCCGGGTTCGATTCCCAGCATCCCATATGGTCCCCCAAGCACTGCCAGGAGTAATTCCTGAGTGCATGAGCCAGGAGTAACCCCTGAGTATTGCCGGGTGTGACCCAAAAAGCAAAAAAAAAAAAAAAAGCAGAGCCGGGAGCTCTCAGAGCGGGCACGAGGGGCCAGGGTCCGAGGCAGAAGGGGAGGGCCTGGGGTGGTCCTTGGGCGTGGAGATGAGGCGGGGCGGGGGGGGGGCTGCTCTGGTGACTTCTGATAGAAGCGGTCCTTTCCAGGGGAACTTGGCGAGGCACCGGGTCGGGCCCCTAGGTGGGGGCTGGCTGCTGGGAATGGCCTTGCTGACCCACAGGGACCCCATGGACTGAGCAGGCTGGTCAGATGGAGCACAGGAAGACAGTGCTCAGGGAAATACCTTCCAGAAGGAAGGAGGGGGGCGCTTCGTCCTGAGACAGACTGGCCTGGGCTAGGAGCAGCTCTGAGCTCTGTCCCTGAGGGGTCCCCAGGCCCTCCACCCACCTTGGTCTATCAGCCCGGCCAGGCTGGAGCTTTGGATCCTGTCACCTCGATTCCAAGTGACGTCTTCACAGCATTAGTATAAGCTTGCTGACAGACGATTATCTCTGGTCTATTTTACACGTGGCCATTCTGTCGAATAAGGTTCTTTTTCTCTGTAAATACGTAGAGAAGAGCCCGCGTGTTCAGGCGTGGTTGATTGCAGCATCACCTTGACCTGGCAGCCAGGGCTGATGGCGGGATGTAGACCCAGATCCCTGGGTCCACGGGGCTGACCCCACCTTTCCACAGCCCACCTCGGGCCGGGCCACTTGAGCCAGCGATGATCCTCATGGAGCCGAGGAACAGGATGGGCGTGTGTAGACGGAGCACTGAGCTGTGGGTCCTTACCCAGAGGCAGGGTCACGGGCTGGGTCCATGGGAGGGAAGGAGGGTGGGCCGCTCACTGCCCCTCAGCCCGGGCTGACGCAGGCGCCAGGGCTGAGCACAGTTCTCGTTTTGTTTTTAGTCGAAACAAAGGTACTTTCTGGAAGCAACGAGAAAGAGCCAGCTAACCCTCAGGATGTGCTGTCTGCCGCCCCCGTGGCCCAGACCCAGGAGTCAGGGGGGCGTCTCCCCGAGGGCTCTGGAGCTCCAAGCAACAGTGGTCAGGCCCGCTGCCCCCCGGGGCCTGCAGGGAGCCAGGGCCACGGCCTCATGCGTCCCAGAGCCCCTTTACCTGGCTGCCTTTGCCCTTCGCGAGGGACATGCCCGGCCCCCCTGGAAGACCCTGGTGTTCAGGTAGAAAGAGAAACCCCCGAAGGTAAGGAGCGAGGCACAGGGCAGGGCCAGCTCACAGACCTGGGCGACTCCAGCCATCGGGGGGAGCCCACGGGGTGGGGGCAGCAAAACTTCCTGTGAGTGGGGTGCGGGCAGCCTTGTGTGTGCAGCCAGAGTCCTAGAGACGGGAGCAGACCGCCACTGTGCGGCTAGAGAAGGTTCTAGACAGTGCCGGGCTCTTTCTGGGGCTGACCATTGTCCTCCCTGCCTACAGGGGCCCTTCTGAGTGGGGCAAACCCCCACGTATGCTCAGCACTTAACGCCCCAGGGTCTGATTGATCCAGAGCCCACAAGCTAGAGACTAATTTAGCATCTCAGGCTGAGCACTGAGCAGAGAGCCTGACACGGCCCCACAGGGACGGAAGCAGGCACAGGTGGGGGTGGGAGAGAGAAGATCCTCGGGGTCCAGCCGTACTCGGGAAGGGTGGATGCTGATTTCCTGACCCTCTGAGGAGCTTCCTAGAGGCTAGATGGTGCTGTAGCACTGTCCTCCCGTTGATCATCGATTTGCTCGAGCGGGCCCAGTAACGTCTCCATTGTGAGACTTGTCGTTACTGTGTCTGGCATATCGAATACGTCACGGGGAGCTTGCCAAGCTTTGCCATGTGGGCGAGATACTCTTGGTAGCTTGCCGGGCTCTCCGAGAGGGGCGGGTTAATCGAACCCAGGTCAGCCCAGTAGAGACAGTTTTAAATCCGAGATTCAAACAGTGACAGGGACAGAGGAAAATCACCTGGAACCCGAGTTAATCTCTAGGTCGTCTTTGACCCACGAGAGCAAATGCCACACCTCTGCGGCCTCCCTGGAGGCATCTGTTAAAGCTCCCTATGCCAGGCATGCAGCTTGGCTCCCCAGGTCTGCGCTGAGCCCCAGACGGGGTCCCCGGGCTACAAAGGCCTGCACAGAGCCAGCTTCCACTGGGACAGGCCTCAGGCAGCACCCGGGGCTGGTGAGAGGTGGAGAGCAGAGGGAGACGCAGAGCGTTGGTGGGAAATGGGAAACCCCGGCGAGTAGCCAAGAGTGTAGCCGAGAGCGTCAGGCAGGGGCTGGAGGGAGGCTGAGCCCGGGAGCAGGGACAGTGGGGGGCAGGCAGGAATGAGCGCCTGCCGCGTCCTAGGGTGGCTTCCATGGGAGCACTGGCCATGGGAGCACTGACAGGGTAGGGTGAGGGGTCCTGGGGTTGCTGGTGCTGATGGGGCGTGGTGGGGGCGGGATCGAAGGCTCGTGGCGTCCCAGTGTGGCTGAGTCGGGAGAGGGTGAAGTGGGCAGTGTGGCGAGATTGGCCCTCCCTAAGCAGGTGGGGGATGGGGGAGCCCCGGAGTCCTGCTGCAGTGGGAACAGGCAGCGGGTGTCTGGGGCCCTGGGGGCGGGAGGGGGGCAGGGACCCCAGGCGTATAGGAGGGACAGGAGAACCTGGCATGGGGAGTCCAGAGAGACGGTTGGGGACAGAGTCGGGGACCATGGCAGGAAGGTGAACATGAAGGTCAGGTGGGCGTAGGTGAGCAGTGCTCAGGGACCCCCTTTCTCAGCAGGCAGGGAGGGGGTGGCCCTGGTGAGAGAGCATCAGGCCAACTCCTCCCCCACCTTTCCCACCAGTTGAGGCCAGGCCAAGAGACAGAGACGATGAGAGATCTCTTTCTCCATCTCTATCTCCCCTGGGGAGGGGCAGGATAAGGGCCCTCCCTGTTCCCTGCAAACACAAGGCAGTCCCCCGCCCCACCCTGCCCTGCCCCAGCCTGGCTGGGTCCTGTCCCTGGACCTCCAAGCATCCCAGGGATGCAGGGACAGTCCACCCTGGAGCAGAGGCTCAAAGGCGTTTCCCTGCCTGATGACCAGTGGCTGGACCTCGTTGGCCCGGCATGGCCCCGGCGGTAGAACCAGTTGCGGAGTCCGGTTGGGGGTGCTGGCCTCGGTGTAATGGGCAAGGCAGTGCCTGTGGGCACTACTGGTTTCCAGTCTGTCTCCCATGTCGTCGTCGGCAGGGCACGGCCAGCTGCCCGCCCCTAACAGCGGCCCCTCCCGCAGGAGACTACACCTGCTGTGACCTGGTGGTACAGATAAAGGGGTGCGAGAGGAGTCAGGGTGTCCCCAGGCCCGAGTCCACGCCGCCGCCCCCAGAGCCAGAGGCACCCAAGCAGACTGGAGCCCCCGAGAGCCAACAGAGGGCCACAGGTGCCCTGACCCTGCAGGTAAGCCCTGAGCCCTTGCCTTTCCCCAGGACGTGTGCAGTGTCCCCCGGGTGTGGGGGCAACAGACACTGCCAAGGGAGGGGCCCACGGTGCAGGGGGGCGGCTGAGGCAGCCAGGGGCCAGGGGGTGCCCGACGGGGCCCGGCACACGGGCACCCCCAGAGTGGCCCGAGCCCCACCCAGTGCAGGGTGACTGGCGGGCCCCAGTTGGGCCCCACTTAGGAGTGCCTGGCACTTTAGCACCAGTCCTGGTGCCTCAGCCCCCAGGCCAGGGAGGAACGGGGTGTCCTGGGACCTCGGGCCAGGCAGTGACGGTGTGACATGGGGCCTTCTCGGGGACAGCCTAGCCCGGGTTCTGAGGACCAACCCGCGTGGAGAGGCGTGTGGGGAAGAGCCGAGACAGTGAGTCCTTGGGGGCTCATGGGCCCCAGTGGGGTGAGAACCTGGCATCACACCAGGCACCCGACAGGGGCGCAAGGGCCATGTGGAGCCCAGGCACCGACAGGCGATAGCCGGGTCTGTGGCAGTGAGGGCTGGGTGCAGGTGCTGGGAATTCCGACATCCCACCTGGGAACCCTGATGTCCCACCTGGGAATGTTCCATCCTCCAGGACATCAGGGTTCCCGGATGGGAATGCTGACACTCTGAGACAACTGCAGCTCCATCTGCATCAGCAGTTTTCTGGGCAGCTCTGGGTCCTTGGGGCCACAGTATCCTTGAAGGTCACCGTCCTTGAGGGTCACTGTCCTTCCCGGGTGCCAGGCTTCGGGCGCACACACAACTCCCCCCAACCCCCGTGAGGGCATGAGGCAGGAGCAGGCTCAGGGAGGACCCCTCGTGGGCACCTTGCCATTGTGCCCGCAGCCTTGATGGTGGTCCCGGCTGGTGTCTGCAGGGGCCGTGCCCGCCAGGCCTGAAGTCAGGGGGCCCGGGGTCTCGCACGCCCATGAGAATGCAGATGGGAGAAACTGAGGCACACTCTGTCCTGGGGGTGGGTGTCCACTGACCTGAGGGTCCCCCCAACTCTCCAGCCTGGGTGGCTGCTGACCGGCCGGCTTCCCGCTGATTGGCCGCTCCCACCCCCGGCCTCTGGCCGCTGACTGACCAGCCGCCCCCTCTGCTCCCCCCCTACCCCCCAGGAGGCGCTGCTCGCCCGGTGCCCGCAGTTTGTGTCACGCTCGCAGGAGCGGCTGAAGCAGCTGGAGCAGAAGGCGCAGCAGAGGAAGGCACGACGGGAGGCAGCGCCCAAGCAGAGCCTCCAGCCCCTGGCGCAGAGGAAGCAGTTCACCGTCCCCCATCCTCTCAGCGGTGAGCAGCGGGCCGGGCGGGAATCTTCGGGCCGGGCTAGGGGCCGCGGGAGGGCTCTGGGGCTGGGGCTCACACGCGATCTCCCTCCCCACCCCCACCCCCCTGCACCACGCCAGCCCCTGTGAGCTCGGAGACGGGCAGGGTCTGGTGTGTGGTTGGACCCGGACTTGCTGGTCCAGCTCCGAGCCAGTGGATTTCTTTGGGGTCAGGGCCCGAGGTGGCTGCCAGCTTGTGCCATCTGCCGTCCTGAACCCCAGGAAATGCACGAGGACCTCAAGCTTCACAGGCACCGTGCAGCCGGGTCCCCGGGCCTGTGCCTATGGACTCTGGGCCAGGCCATGCTGGAGGCCGGGTGGCCAGGAGTCCAGCTGGCTTCAGGCTCGCCCTTTCCCAGAGCTGCTGCCCATTGAGATCCTCAGGAATAGGCCAAACAGAGGGGGCGACCAGGCCTCGGAGAGTTCCTGAATCCAGAGTCAGGAGCCAAGGCGGGCCTTGCTGTGCTGCCATCCTCTGATTCTCCCTGAGAGCAGGTCCCGGCCCCGCGAGGGAGACCACGGGGTGGACTTGAATAAGAGTCTTCCGGGAAATACCCAGATTCGGGAAACTGGAGAGGAACATTTCCACTGGGGTCACCACCCAAGTCCGGCGTGTTGCCTGAAACTAAGACTCTTCCCTGCTCTTCCTTCATGCCAACCGTGTCCCCAGCACAAGTTGGCTCTGAGCCCCTCCCCCTCCCCACATTGTGGGGTGACCTGGAGCCCAGCTCCAGGTGGAGGTAGCTGTCCACCCTGTTTGGTCAGTGGAGCTGGACAGCAGGGTGGGGTTGGGGGCTGGGTCCCGGGAACCAGGCCCGCAGACCAGAGGATGAGAGTGACAGGCAGAGCCATTCCTGCGTGGACGTGTGTTCATAAACCACGCACGTGGCCACCACTGGTCCTCGGAGGGAGACTTCACCCCACCTTGAAGCTGGGCTGCTCGCTGTCCCAGCTCCCACACACCTAAGGGTCCAGGCGGGCGCAGCCTGCTGGCCGGCGTCCACTCTGACTGGACGGCACTCTGCGACATGGCCAGTTCTGCCTCCTGTCGGCTCGGGAATCTCGCGTGCGCTCACATGGAGCTGGTGCACGTGCCATCATGAACCGGGAACCCCTGCCAGGGCCCAGGTTCTAGAACGTGTTGGGTGCAGAGAGATGTGAGATGTTTGCCAGGGACTGGCCTCGGGGTCCCTCCCCTAATGCCATCTTCGGTCGTGTGAGTCCCCACAGCCAGACCCCAGTCTCGCTCCCCCTTGTGGAGGTGCGGGGACTCCCGCCCTACAGCCCAGAGGCACTGCCCATCCAGGGGACGCGTCCTCTTGCCCTGGAAACACAGAGGCTGCTGCTAAGGGGGTCTCCAAGTTGCACGCGGGGCCGGGATAGGGGCAGCGCAGGGGAAAGAAGCTGCAGAGCCCAGCAAGGCGGTCCCGGGGGTGCTCGGCTCTGCTAGGCCTGTGGACAGTAGGGAGCAGTATGGCTGGGCTCAGAGGGGTGGAGGGGAGACGATCCAGGCACAAGAAGCCGAGGCTAAATCGCAATGCGCGGCTCTGGGTGGGGTGGACAGTGGAACCACAATCTGGAAACTGAGGCAGAGCATGGGAGTTCTGGGCCATCTGACCTGGTGACCTATCCTTCTGGGCCCAGGGTCCACTTGCCAATGAGCAGGGTGCTCTGGGCCAGGGTCCCTCATCATTGCTGCAGCACCAGGGGCTCTGACGCTGACCACTGTCCACCAGGCAGTTCAGCTTCCAGGGCCTAGAGGAAATGTGTGTGTGTGTGTGTGTGTGTGTGTGTGTGTGTGTGTGTGTGTGTGAGTTGCATGAGCCGAGGTCAGCAGGGCAGCACAACAATGAGAGTGAAGTGCCCCAGGGTACATGGCACAGCACCTGGGGAAGAGGAGACAGAGTTACAGGCTAGGATAGGGACCCCGGGCAGCTGATAGTGGTTGGGACAGCATTGCCAGGTGCAGGAACAGTGTTGGCGGGTGAAGGAGCAGCATTAGCGAGTAAAGAAACAGCATTAGCAGGTGAAGGAACAGCACTAGCAGGCTAAGGAACAGAGTTGCAATATAGGAACAGTATGAGAAGGTATAGATGCAGCATTCATAGATGTAGTCCTGCGTTAGCAGGTGTAGTTACAGCATAGGCAGGTGTGGATACAGTGTGAGCAGGTATAGGGTCTGCATTACCAGGTGAGATACAGTGTTGCCAGGTGTAGATACAATGTCGGCAGATGTAGATACAGTGTCAGCAGGTGTAGCTACAATGTTAGCAGATGTAGATACAGCATCAGCAGGTGTAGATACAGTGTCGGCAGGTTTAGATACAATGTTGGCAGGTGTAGATACAATGTTGGCAGGTATAGATACAGTATCAGCAGGTGTAGATACAGTGTCAACAAGTATAGATACAGTGTTGGCAGGTGTATATACAGTGTTGGCAGGTGTAGATACAGCATCAGCAGGTGTAGATACAATGTTAGCAGGTGTAGATACAGCATCAGAGGTATAGATACACTTTCAACAGGTGTAGATACAGTGCTAGCACCCTCATGGGCAGGTGTAGGCCCATGTGGGCAGGTGGGCTGTGGACAGTTCCCTCACGTCCCCTCTCAGTGTGGTTGTCCCTCCCCCAGAGCTCCGAGCCACCATCCATGGCCTCCCTCTGAGCCAGGGGCCCCACAGCCTCCCGCTCCCCGCTGCTACAGCCAGACCTGTCTCCTGGTTCTGTCCAGCCCACCTTTCTCAGAGTGTCCCTGCTGACAATGCCCTGCCCCCCACCCCCAGGAGCCTGGTCATTCTCCACACTGCCACGCCCTAGCCGGGGAATGAAATCCTCCAGAAGACACTGCAGAGTTCTTCCTCCTGCAGCCCACCTCCTCCGGGACCCTCCTCCAGAGCAGACAGCACAGTGACAGGGACAGTGTCTGTGAGGGGGTGCTGGGAGCCCCAGGTGGAGCCTCATGGCCCCTTGGGTACTGTCACTTAGCCTGACCCCCCCCCCCCCCCCCCCAGACCGCAATGGGCAAGCACGTGCCTGAGTCTCCTGCCACAGGGGCTTCTGGTCCCTTCTCTTACTGGACCTCAGCCATTGAGCAAGTAACACCCCCCTGGAAGGCTGTGCCTTACGCCCCCAAATTTCGGACTTGGGTGACCTGGGGTGGAGATGAATTTGTCACAGATCCCGGGATGATCAGTCTCCTGGTCCCCCCAAGGGACCCAGAGCTGAAAAATGATCTCGAGGACTAACCCAATTCTCAGGCCTCTTCCCTGCCCCCTGGAAACAGGGGCTTGGTCCCGAACCCCCAGGACTTGAGTTCCTCAGCTGGAAGGAGCGGCTGTTCGAGACGTGGGGCTACAGGTACCAGAGAACTTTGTCCTGATATTCTGCAGAGGCCTAGGATTTATTCTCAAGTGTTCGTTCTTTCTTGAAACACTGTGGTTCAGAAAGTCGTTGATAATATGACAAGTCCCATCACTGATCCCATCACCAGAGGGACCTTCCCTCCACTGTTGTCCCGTCCCGCGCCCCCCGCCCCCACCCAAGCCCTCCCTCTCAGCAGGTACAGCGTGACTTATTTTACATGGCTTGTTACGACTAAATGGCTAATGAAATCGTCAAAAGTAACTCTGTGAAAGAAAATGTATGAAAATTGTTTTATCTCACCCGTGAATGGTTAAGTCCTTGTCTGCCCATCTCCTAAGCTGCTTGTTGCTAGTTGAGCCTTCCGGGTTATGGATTTTGTTGGGTTTAGTTGGCTTCTTGGTTACTTTCCCATCTCATTTGGTGGCTCCTACTGGGATGCAAGTTTATTACGTAAATTGTGTAAATGTGTGACTACTCAGTGTTGTGTGAGATTGTGTAAATATGTGATCCTAGAAATTTCAGGATCTGTACCAACGGGCCCGTGAGTGAGTAGACGTGGTGGCTGTGGGGTGTGGGCATGGCTGTGGGAAGCACATGAGGCTCCCGGGGAGGCTGCCCACCCCCACTCCGAGAGGACCCCAGAGTTCTCTGCCTGAAAAGCTGGTGTCCCTGGAGTTCTGTAGTTTGGCGTCTGCAGAGATGAATTGTGACGCAGTGGGTCGGACTGTTGGCGGGGTGGCAGCTGGGGGTCAGGCTGTAGGGGCCCGGTCACTCTCCATTGGAGGGAACCCCAGAGATTCCAGCCAGGAGATCCACGGAGCCAATCCTAGTGGCTTGGCGTCCATCTCCTTGGAGACTTAGTCCTGAGCACTCAGAGCGAGGCCAGTGGGTGTGGCAGTTCCACGAGCCCTTTAAGTGTCCCTCAGCTCCCTGTCACCTTCAGTCCAGCTCTGTCCTTGCTCTGAGGGAGGCAGACGCAGGACTGGTGAGGAAGAGCAGCCAGGACCAGCGGGGGTCACAGTGGGCTGAGTCCCACACCCAGACAAGGAACGGAGCTGGTGGGTGAGGGGGCTGCCTCAGACATGCCCAAGGGGTATGGGGACTCGCTTCCAGGTGCTCAGTGTGTTGGTGGCAGCAGACACAATCTGGGAGAGCCGGATGGGGGCTCAGCCTGTGCTACATCTGGAGACGGATTCGGGGGGTTCTGGTCCTGAGGATTCAAGGTGAAGTTCCCACAAGTGAAGCCTGTTGGCCCCAGGCCTCAGCAGCCGAGTGAACTCAGCGCACAGCCGAGCCCCCTGGGGGTCCTCAACCCCCAACCCCCGCCAGCCCCTGGCTTCAGTGTCTGGCGTCACCAGGCACACTTGGGGGTATGGCTTGGGGGGTGGGTGGGTAAGGATGGGGAAGAGAGGAGGAGCCAAGAGAGTAGAGGTGGCCCAGGTCTCCCTGACTTGGCAGGACACAGGAGGGACAGGAGGCGCACAGGTGGCAGGGGAGGGGGTGACACACCAAACTCGTAAGGTCACATCGTCTATGGTACTGCAACAGCCAGGCACCTGGGGCTGGGCCCCCGGGCTGGGGTCCTTCCAGGGAGAGCCCCCGGGTGTCTCCTGGTGCCGGCTCACTTCTCCCCGTTGGGCACCCCTGGGCTTCGCTACTCCTAGGACCGGGAAGCGAGCAGGAGCCCGGGCCCTGCCAGGCACCCTGAGCCCACAGAACCTTGATCATCACCTGGATGACCTGCTCAGAGCTGCAGAGATGGGGCCCGGGTGCGTGTCGGGGGAGCCGGGCTCTCCCTGCCCGTCATGCCAGCGCAGGGCCCCGTCAGCTGTCAGCACCAGGCAGCTGTTGTCTGCGTGTATACACGGGCTTGTGGGCATGTACATACGTGCACACACAAGCATGTGTACATACACACAAGCACACGCGCGCACACACGATGCTCGCACAGATGCACGTGTGCACACACACACACATGCACACACGCACTTGCACACACATGCACATACACATTGAGTGAAAAGATGTGAAAGAAAGTTTGATGCAGAGCAGTGCTGGGCTGTGGCCTTTACCTCACAGCTCGTTCCTCCCCTGTCCACTGTCTCAGAAGCATTTTCAACCCCAGGGACCCCCGGGGGCGTCCACACGGGCCTTTGGCTCTGACACTGGTTTGCACCGCAGCTGGCTCAGGCATCTTCCTGCTTGTAGACCTGACTAGTCCCCAAGTTCAGACACCCCCTTTCTTTTGGGGATGTCGGAGGGGTTCCCCAGTGGGGGGCAGGGGGAGTCAGGCCCACCCCATGTCGGTTCCAAAGTCCTCTCCTTGCATAATCCTAGAACACTGCGCAAGGCCAAGCCCAGGACAGTGGGGGTCACGTCACCAGGGGGAGACCCCAGCGGAGTAGAGGAGTAGAAGTAGGCGGGGGTCTTCTCCGGAACTCAGAGCCTGCGCCCCTGCACCCCACACCTGGTGGAGCTAAGTCACATCTTCAGTCCCTCCTGGCGCTGCCCAGCAAGCCTCGAGCCCAGCAAGCATCAAGCGCTGGGCCTGGTCAGGCCTGGAGAGGGCGGCTGGGGGCCCCCGCGCTCTTGCCCCTCGCAGAGCCCCGCTTCACGGCAGCGGGCTGGAGTGCGGACGTGGGGGTCGTGCAACTTCCCTGGTATCGGGGCAGGGGCTGGGGGAACAGCCACAGCTCGGCCAGGTGCCCCGGAAATGTGTGTCGCCTTTGCCCGCTGAATCGAGTCCTCTCTCCTTCCTTCCAGATAACTTATTCAAGCCCAAAGAAAGATGCATTTCAGAGAAGGAGATGCATTTGCGATCTAAAAGGTACTGGGCACTGTGGGACGCCCTCTCCTGTGACGGCCGCGGGGCAGATTGAGCCTGAAAGCTGACTGGCCGAGGGTGTGGGGGGTAACTGGACATCGGGATGTCCGTGTTGGAAAATCCCTGGGAACGGGGCAGGTCCGGGGTTCCGAGCCCAGAACAGCAAGGCTGTGGATCCTGATGGGACCGACGGGACACACTCTGGAGCAGGAGGGCAGCTGCCTCCCAGCCCTGGCGGCCAGCAGGCAGGGGTCCACGTGTCACGGGGAAGCCACCAGCTCCCAGCTGCCTCCTGACACATGGGCCAGCTGCCCGCCTTGCCTCTGCCTCGGTGGCCACTGGAGGCCCGCTAATCCTCCCAGCTGACGCCCACAAGGGCCGCCATTCATCCTCCCTGTGCCGAGGGTGGGGGCAGGGGTCCACGCTGACTCCTTGGAGGAGCACCCGGGGAGCCACCACAGCCGCCGGGAGCACCGTCAGCTTCTCACCACTCCCGTTTCCCTGAGAACACACGTCTGTGTGTGGGAGGCAGACAAATAGGCAGATAGACAGACATCCCACCCCGGCTCAGCGCAGGTCCACTCTCTGGAAAGTGCCCAGTGCCTGTCCTCCCTCTCTCCCCCCAAGCAAGTCCACCCTCCGCTGCTGAGCCGTCCACTGGGGCTTCACTAACTGGCTGGGCCCAGGGTGGGTTGGGCCAGCTCATCGGGCTCCCTTCCAGCAGACCCTGGAATGGCCTTTCCTTCCTCTCCGTTCTCTGTTACTGACAGGGTGTTGAGGGACGTCTTGTCTTTAAAATCCACACACTGGTGCCAATGCCAGAGTCCCTCCTGGCCACCAGCCCGCCAGCCCCTCACCGTCCCCAGGGACAGCCCGAGATAGATCCTCGGCCCTTCACCTGGGCCTATCTCTCAGCCGCACGATCATCTCCTGCTTTTAACCATGACCGGGCTGTCACCATTTTGTCACCAGCCTCCTTCACTTTGTGATGTTTTTCTCATGCCAGGTGGTCCCTGGCCACAGCCCACAGCCCCTTGGCAACACACACACAGAGCAGCCCTGGGTGTGAAGCTCCAATGCTAGGGTGGAAGCTCTTTGGAGAAAATTCTGAAGCAGAAAAGCCCACAGACAAGGCCCAGGGGGTCCGTGGGTAGTGGGCACTGGGACGGGTTCAGAAGCGGCTGTCCCGGCCACACCCCTGCAGGCCCCAAGTCTGTCCTGTCCTCTCCGGAGCTGGTGGCATTCATTCCCCTTCACTCCTGGACCACAGGATGAGGCCCGGGATATAGAGGCACTTGCTGACTCCAGCGCGTGGTGAGGGGACGAGGTAGACTCACTGTCCCTGGCCCCGTGTTGACCCAGTGAGGGGACAGGCCACAGCCTCTGGGCTCGCTGGGGCTGTGTCACTGGCCAGGGGCCTCTTCCTTTCCTGAGACGGCTGCTCGGTTGACGGCCCAAAGCCAACCTGTCCCCGCTGTCCTGGAGGTTTGTACACTCTGTGGCCACGGGAATACCGGAACAAAGGTCTTCTGCCTTTCCACTGGGAGAAAGAATGAAATATTCTAGCCTCTGAGCCAGGGGCCTAGAACCAACTGCCACACTCAGGCCATGGTGGCCAGCCCTGGAGCCCAGTTGGAGGGCTGGGGTCCTCCCAGCCAGCTTCAGTTAGGAAGTGGGGAAGGAGGGTCCCGAGTGTATGGACACAGCTGAATCGGGAAGACTGTGCGCCAGGAGCACCCATGGGTGTTTGATGCTGGTATGCTTTCTTCTCCCGTCACACACCTGCAGTCCCCTACCTGAGTCACAGAAAGGTCACGGTTATCCCAGGAATTGAGGCAAGTTCGTGCCCAGTAGGGCAAAGCCGTGGGCTTAGATCTCCCACTCTTTTAATAAGGCAGCAGTTGATTCTTTTAGCAACTGGCGAGACCCCGGAAGGGCTGGCGGTGGGGAACTGTCCCAGGCCCGCTGTCCGTGTGGACCTGTCCTCCCCAGGTCTGAGCGTTTCCTGGTGGCACGTGTGCGCAGGAACCAACAGCCACGAGGCCTTGGTGCCCTGGAAATGCCATCTGCATGTGTTTCAGAATCTATAATAACCTGCCGGAAGTGAAAAAGAAGAAGGAAGAACAGAAGAAACGGGTCATCCTGCAGAGCAACCGACTCCGGGCTGAAGTCTTCAAAAAGGTAACGCCTCTGGGCCGGCGGGGTCGCCTCTGGGCTTTCGGGCCGCCCAGGGTGACCGTGGCCCACGTCTGTCTCCTGCCTCCCTAGCAACTGCTGGACCAGCTCCTCCAGAGGACGGCCGTCTAACCCCGGCCTGCGCCCTGCCTGGGCCCCGGGGTCCCGTCAACGCTGGATAAGCCATTAAACGTCACATTCTCCCCGCAGCTGCTTTGACTACAGACAGTTCCTTTTTCTAAAGGAAAGCACAGCTTCCAGAAACGCCAACCCCACCCCAGCAGAAGAAATAACCCCAATGGGGACTCTCCGGGGGAAGGGGTCCCCTCCCCTCGGCATGGCACCCTCACCTCTTGGTTGTTGTTAATTTCCACCTTGACCTTGTGCTCCCGGTGGCTTGTGCTTTGCACTCCAAGAGAAAGGCACAAAGTCCAAGTTCCAGGACAAAATCCCTCCCCGAGGCGCCAATCCCCAACGCCTGCCACGTTCGCAGACCCCGACCCTGCGCCTGGAACTCTCAGAGCACTTTGGACACAGAGAGGCAACCTGAGTGACCCCAGTGGCGCACCCCCCCCCCCCAAGGTCCCTAGCAACCCCTTCCTCACTCCGTGTCGTTTCCACGGGAGCACTGAGACACGAGAAGCTGAAAACGTGGCAACTTCCCACCGCAACGCTTTCTCTCCCTGCCTGAACTGGTTTTATTAAAAGGAGCCGGAGGGTCCCGAGGCTGTCATTCATTCTCCCAAACGTTTGCAATGTCTGATATTTATAATGTGAGTTTGCAGAGTTGAGAACGACTAGATTTTATCAAAAACGGAAATAAAGGTATGATTACGAGGACGAAAAGATTTCCCTGTTGTCCATCCCGTCCCGTGAACT
Organism: Sorex fumeus; assembly: GCF_029834395.1. Taxonomy (NCBI): domain Eukaryota; kingdom Metazoa; phylum Chordata; class Mammalia; order Eulipotyphla; family Soricidae; genus Sorex; species Sorex fumeus. Next base: position 1,366,003 of record NW_026606199.1, on the reverse strand, counting down.
AGCGTGAGCTTGCGGCCACCGTGGTGGGTATTTGGAGCAAAGTCCCACGGAGGCCAAGCAGGGAGTGGCCGGGGCTATGGCCGTCCCCTCTTGCTCCTGCTCCTGTTCCCAGTCCTGCCCCTTCTCTCCCAGTCCTTCCCTTCCTCCTCCTCCTGCTTCTCCTCCTCTAGTTTCTCTTCCTGCCCCTTCGATTCTTCCTGCCTTTCTCCTCTTCCTGCCCTGTCTCTTCCTGCCCCGCTTCCTGCTGCTCCTCCTCCTCTTCCTGTTCCTCTTCCTGCCCTTTCTCCCTGGCTTTGCTGTCTTGCTCCCTCCCTCTTCCTCCTCCTCTGTAGGATAACACATTCTGTCCTTCCTGCATAGCCTCTGGTAGTTTAGGTTTATTGGGTTGCTCCCATCACAGTGCTCCCATTCCTCTGTGTTTATTTGTAACTTCTTTCTTTGTGCTCTGTTGACTTGTAAATATTGTTTTTCTCTTCTCCCTCAGTCCTTTGCATCGTTTATTCAGAGCAATGTCCTTTTTGTATGGACACAAGAAGACAGTATGTGCCATGCTTTTGTAATGTGACTCTCAGTGATATGTTCCTCCTGGGCATCTGTTCTCTCACCTAAGCCTCAGCTGCCCTTACTTCCTAGGGACCCCAAAAGCAGGGTCCCAACAAGGGACTGGATGGAACCAGGGCAAGCGGTGAGCTATGTGCGACCCTGGCATCCAGATGGGCCTGGTCAAAGTGTCTAATGCTTAAGTTAAGAGCTTGGTCGTGGGCAAATGCTGTCACGGTCCAAAAAGTAATAACTAGATTCATACCCTAATAGGATTAGGAAAGATTAGTCTGGCCTGAGCACTGTAGTCTGAGTCTGTGGCAAGATGTTCCCAGGAGAGCTGCCCTACAAGCCTCAATGGTGTATCTTTTACTGTGTCCATACAAAAATAACTAGTATTAAGATGTTGATTGAGGTTTTGGACTAGGGAAAGGAGAAAAACACCTCTTAAGGGGTATTTTGCCAGACAGGCAGTCAGGAAAGGCTTTGGTATGCCTCTGAGGTGGTGGTTCCTTCGAACCTGTTGGGCCCTCAGGAAGGGCTTATGTTGATTTGGCTACCAGACTGAGTGCAGTGTCAGCCCAGAGTGCTGGTGAGTTGGAGAGACAAGAGGGTTGGAGAGATGAGAGAAAGAGCAGAGAAGCAAGAAGGGGTGCAGAGAGACTAGCAAGGGGGACAGAGAGAGAAGAACGTAGGAGAAGAATACAGGAGTAGAGACGTGGAGAGAGAGAGAGAGCCCAGGCTGCGAGATGGAGCACGGTGAGATGAGTGGGAGAGACAGGAGGAGACGGGAATGAGAGGCGGTGTAAGACTAGAATGGGGAACTCAGAGAGACTGGGCAGGCGTGTGGGGAGAATGGAATAAGGGGCATCTGATCAATCAACCGTCTTGGCCCTCCTTTCATCCACCGTCTTCCCCATGACCTGGGCCGCCCCGGCTGGGGGAGCGGCCCAAGACCCCCTGAACGCAGGCGGCTAGGGGAAGAGCCGTCGGGGCCTCTCTTGGCCGCCCCTTGAAGAGTTCATACACTCCTCCTCTTCTGCCTGTCCTCCCCCTCCTCCTGCTCACCACCTCAGAACACAGTAGGGGCATCTGTGTCACCCATGCTGGGGAGAGAAGGTTGCCCTGCAGAGAGCTGGCAGGGGAATCGGAGCAGCGGGTCTCACCGGGGCTCCTCCCGGGAGTGTGCTCAGGAGTTGGCGTCTCACCTCGCTCTGGGGCTGGTGCTCCTCTGTTAGCAACCACCAGCCCTTGCCCGCGCCCTGTCCCTCAGCAACGACCTCCTCTGTGTCCATGCCACAAGTCACGATTGAGCCCCCCAGTCCACGAGAGGCCCGAGCCCCAGCCACAAGGCAGGTACGAGCCAAGCGGCCAGGGTCACACCTGGAGGTTGTGCCCACAGGCTGGGTATCAGCCACATCCAATCAGAGAGGAGCGTGTAGCCACGGGGACAGGGACAGGAGGTCGCACAGGGGCAGAGGTGGGAAGGATTGGTCGATCAGCGCAGGGGGGCGGGGGTGGGGGGATACACCTCCCCATTCGAGCCCTGGACGGAAACTGGACTGGATTTCGCTGCAGATGGAAAGATCGTGGCTTCCTGCGGAACAAGGCTGTCCACGAAGCCAGGCTGATGGGTGCTGCCGCCCGGCTGGCCCCGAAACCTTCCAGCACGCAGGGCCGTCTCCTCTCTGGCTCTGCTCCAGCACCCCAAACAGGGGACACCAGTGACTGCAGGCCACAGGGACCACCACAGATCTGCATGCTGAGGGGAGCACTTGGCCCTGAGCAGCCAAGCAGCCTCTTCCCTGCTGCCCGTTGTCAAAGCGCTCCATGGTGCCATGACCCGGAAGCACTCCCAGAGGCCCCGCGCTCACCGTGCAGAGCTAGTGAAGGGGCCTCATGCCAGGTAGGGGCATACAGCCCCCACTGACACATGCACGACTCATTCTCAGACTCCTCGCTGGCCCTTAGAGGCCGACTCCGAGACCACCAGCCCCGCCGTGGCTGTGGCAGCCTCAGGGTAGGCACATAGAGGCATCTCGCTTACCCGGCCCGGTCACGCTCTCAGATGCAAGCGTGGTTTCAGCACCCGAGGCTTCCTCCCTCTTCACCACCCTCCCGGGTGCCTTGTGGGGGGCCGTGCTGAAGCCCCGTTTATGTGCTTAGTGCACTAAGAATGTTGTTTTCAGGACTGGAGTGATAGCACAGCGGGGAGGGCATTTGCCTTGCACGCGGCCGACCCAGGTTCGATTCTCAGCATCCCATATGGCCCCCTGAGCTACCGCTGTTAGGACGCGAATCGTGATCTCCCTTTAACGACAGAGACTCCAGAGACTGCAAACAGCAAGCAAGGTTTATTGCGGGACTGGCTAGCCAGGGTCAAGCCACCTACACAGACACGCAGGCCAGCTAGGTGAGGCAAGACCCCCAACTTCTTCAAAGGGGATCTTATATAAGCCTTCACTGGCCGTTACAGCAAAGCCCGCGCATTTCATAGCCAATAGATTTGTAACAACATATACTTTCTTAAAGGTACTTTCTTAACCAATCCACTTGAAAGTACATCACTCCTTAGCCCATAGATTCAAAGATCAGCATTTACGTACATAGGCATTGTGACTAGTGGGCATAGGTAACTCGGACATTTGATTATCACCTGGCTCCCTTTGATCCTGTGGAAGCAGATAAGGGAAAAGTTCCTAACAGAGGTAACTTATAAGGAAGGGCCAACAAATGGTTTCTGAATTTACATCCCAGCTGGGAAGAGTCAACAAATGGTTTCAGAATTTACATCCCAATAAGGAAGGGCTTCACAGCTAAGGCTCTACTAGGGAGGGGGCAGGAAAGGGAGAGTTACTTTTTTTTAAAATATTTTTTATTTTTAGTGAAACACCATGAGGTACAGTTGTAGATTTACAATTTTTTGTGCTTGGGTTTCGATTATACAATGATCAAATACCCATCCCTCCACCAGTGCCCATTTTCCACCACCATGGATAATGTCCCTCCCACCCCCATCCCTCCCATCTCACCCTGCCTCTGTGGCAGGGCAATCCCCTGTGTTCTCTCTCTCCTTTTGGGTGTTGTGGTCTGCAAAAGAGGCTTTGAGTGGCAAACATGTTCAGTCCATGGTCTACTTTCAACATGCATCTCCCCTCCTGGGAGGATCCTCCAAACACCCTTTATTTGGTGCTCCCTTCTCTATCTGAGCTGCCCTTTCCCCTAGAATGCCCGGCTGGCCTCTAAGCTATGGAGTAATCCTCCTGGTGTTGATCTCAGCTATTCTTGGGTATTAATCTCATATTTTGTTTCTTAAGTTACTTATTAGTAGAGTTTTAACTCTGGAATCTCCCTCAGGGTCCCTAGGGACCTTACACCGCCAGGAGTGATTCCTGAATGCAGAGCCAGGAGCAACCCCTGTGCATCGCCAGGTGTGACCCAAAAAGCCAAAAAAAAAAAAATATGTTGTTTTCAATCGAATCTATGGTATTACTTTAGGACAAGCTGAGGTGCAGATCTGCTGTACTTTTCTTGATTGTCTCTAATTTCTTCAACGAACGTTCAAAGCTTGTTGTTGGTGTTTCTGTTGTCTCAGCAATCACCGAAATGCAGCCCAGCTGCTCGGAGGCTGTTTTTGCACTTTCTAAGGAGTGGACGCCCGACAGCTAACATCGAAGTACCCGGGGAGCTTGCCCAGTGAAGCCAGTCCTCAGATGCCCACGCGGAGCTCTGCCCTGTGCCAACTTGAGGCCAGCCCTCTGACTGGAAAGTATGAATGAGAGCTGAGCTGAGAAGCGGTTCTGTGCCAGCACTCAGCCGCGGTGGTGCCCGGCGGGGCACTGCCAAGCCGCCCACGTCTCCCTGAGCTGGTGCCATCTCTGCCCAGAGCTGTAAGTTCAAGTTTGGTTTCGACTACAGTGATTTTTCCCCTCCATTGTAGTCATTGTTGGTGGTTCTGTAATGCTGATGAATGAATCTTCGTTAGCCCACATTTCTGTTTTAATCAGATTCTATAAAAATGTAATAACGTGTAGTAAGTACGTCAGGGCTAAAGTCAGAGCAGCCATGTCTCCAGCAAGTTGGTCATCCACTCGCTGCATCTTTTTGCTAGAATCAGACCTCAGGAGGGAGTGGAAGGACTTTGACATTCTCCTTTGGGGCGGGGAGGGCAGTGGAATTTGGGCCACACCTGGCTGATTCCTGGCTCTGTGCTCATTGGTCACTTCTGGATTGTTCTGGGGCCTATATTCAGTGCCAGGGATCAAACCGGGGGTTGGCTGAATGCAGGGCGAGTGCCTTACGCTCTGTACTATTTCTCTAACCTCATTTGCTGGATTGTTTGTTAAAATCAGCCTCCAGGAAAGACTCCAGGGATTTTGACTTTCTTTTGTTTGGAGGGTGGAGTTTGGGCCACACCCCGTATCACTTGGCATTTAACCCATCTGCTGATGCTCAGGGAATCACACCAGGGACCAGGATCAAAGCAGGGTCAGCTGTGCTCAAGGCAAATGTCCTTCTTGCTGTTTGTCTCTCCAGTCTGATTTTGACATTTTCAGGAATCGGTTCAGCGCCAAGAAGTGATTTGCCTTTCTGTTTTGGGTTTGGGGGCCACACCTGGCAGTGCTTAGGGGTTAACTCCCCCTTCTGGGGTGTCAGGGATCAAACCCCGGTTGGCTGTGCTTTAGGCAAGCACTTTGCCTGCTGTTCGATCTCTCGAACACCTCTGAGAAGGTTTCTTGACCTGTGCATGGAGGGAATGGGGGAGGGGGTACTCAAGCGGGGAGGTGGTTCTGGGCACGGACAGACAGCAGGAAGGACAATGGACATCAGGCAGGTCTGAGACGAGGCTGGAGCCACAGCGGCCCGACTGCCCTGTCATCTCGCTGACTTCATGTGGAAGGAGAAATTCCTATTTTGGTTATGGGTCCTCTCTGCCCGCCAGTAGCCGAATCATGGAAAAACAATTGCCCGCGTGTTTTTTTTTTTTTTTTTAGCCGGGCTCTCTTGCCAGCCACACTTCCTGGAAGCCGTGCGCTTGCTCCCGGTGAGTCAGCAGATGCTTGCTGGACTCCAGGACCCCATCTTTCCTCCAGGGTCAGACGCAGCCAGAGGAAGTTCTGCTGGGGAGCGGGGGCAGGGCTCCCATCCCAACGGACAGACAGTCCTGGAGCTGCGCGGTGACTCTCTGGGATGATCAATAGTCTGAGTATGTCCTGTGCAGACCAGCAGGGAGGGGGAGCGGGTGGTGGCCCCCGCCCCTTAAGGGCCTCACTGTGTCTCCGGGTGAGTCCCGGGAGTTTATCCGGGACATTCCTGCTGCCTCTGTTCCTGTGTGCAGACTCAGAGCTCTGATCCAGCCCACCACCCAGCACCCGCCTGTTGGAGGGGCCCTGCCTGCTCAGCTGAGACCCTCTGCTTCTCAGGAGAGCAGCTGTTGGTCCCCGGAGTGTGGCCCACCCTTTCCTCTCCAACCCCTGCCGCACCCCTCCCTTCATACAAATGTTTTCTCCACATGCGTAGCTACCAGCCCGAGTATCTCTTCCACGGCGGAGGGGTTTCCGGCCGCCAAGTTGCAGGTCTGAGCTGGGCCCCCCGGAGACCGTCTGAGGGGGCTGCCTGGACGTCCGTCTGCTGCCGCTCACTGTCCCTGAGCTGGCTTTTCCAGCCACGTTCCAAACGCTTGGCCTTACCTGGGAACCAGAGAGGGGATGGAGCCGGCCCCCCGGATGGCTCAGAGCCTCTCACCCCGCCGGGGACGCGGGCCTGGGATCAGCAAAAATGCAGTTTCAGTTCTGATCGGAGCTCAAACTCGTATTTTGTAAATTGCAGCTAAAAAAAACCAAGTTATTCGAGTAAGTCTCCTTTGAAAGTGGAACAGTGCTTAGGGTGACAGAGAAGTGTCCCCTTGACGACTCTTGCGATGTCCTGCCTTTGAACGTCTCCCATGTGCTAGCCCTGCAGTGTACCATGTAACTGACATGTAACTGACATCACAGCCCCCCTTTCTGTGAAACCCTTGAACAGCCATCAGGGCCAGCAGGGCTGGTCACTTTCCTCCATTCCCACCCCTTCACCTGACTCCATGACAAATCTTTGCATTTGGCTGCTTGATAAAAGGAAAGAAAAAGAAAGAATCCCCCCCCCCCCACACACACACAACAATGCGCTCTGCGTGCCCAGAGTTCCTCCTGGCTGGTGGTGTCATCGGATGCCTGGGAAGTGAGGGCAACGCCAGGCTGATCGGTGCCAACTATGTGCTCAGCGCTGATCCCTGCAGAGTGCCCGGGCAGAATCTTGGTGCTTTTGTTTAAAACATATACCTGCAAGCTGGCGGGCTGGGTTTAATTACGCTGCCAAAATTATCATTCAGAGTCTTTCTCTCCCGGCGAAAACGTTTCAGTGGCAGAAGCACATAGGACACTTTGGGGTCTGGGTAACCCCAAGACTGGACAGAGCCTCCCTCCATCAGCCAGGCTGGCAGAGATCTGGAGGTACAGGAGATGGGTGTGTGGACACCAGCATTTCCAGATGGGGTCACTGACTCATCGGTGATGTGGGTTTGGTCTAAGCAATCGTTCCGGTTGGTGTGTTCTCTGGCAAGGACCATTCATTCCCCAGCCACCCAGGGACACGCAGGAGGTTCCTGACCCACAGAAGGCCTGGGGTTATGCTGGAGAAGAGCTTCAGGCCCTTTCTCTGTCCACTCTTAGAAGCACATTTCACCAGCGAGCCACCTCCCGAAGCCACTCTGGCCTGGCCACCGTGTCAGCACTGCGGGCTTGTCCCTGGCCACGGCTCCCAGTGAGCGAAGGAAACTCCAGGAGTTTGCAGCAGTGTGTGGCTGGGAAGATGGTTGCCCACGGATGGCAGGGGCAGGATTCAGCACCAAGAGGCTGAGTTCTATGTCCTCCCTTCTGAACTCCCCCCGTGGTGCCCTTTTCCCCGGTCAGCAAGCAGCAATTACTAACCCTGCCTGTTTTACAGGCAGAGTCATTCGGGAGGGCAGGGGGTATGCACCGAAGCCCGATTAATAGCAGCGAGAGAGCTATTGTGTACACGTAGGGTATAATTTTTGAAGTCAGTTTGAATGTAATGTTGAAATGACTAGAATTCTGATGGCTACTTCACTGGTGCTTCGGCTGCTATGGAGACAGCATGGAGATTTCCCAAAAGGAAAGGAATAGATCAGGGCTAAAGGGAGAGTAGTACAGTGGTTAGGGTGGTGCTTGTCCTGCTTGCACGTGACCTGGGTTCGATTCCTGGCACAACATGTGGTCCCCCGAGCTCACTAAGAGTCGCCCCTGAGAATATAAAGTAACAAAATAGGAGACTAACACCCAAGAATAGCCGAGATAAGTACCAGGAGGTTCACTCCATGGCTTGGAGGCCAGCCGCACACGCTGTGGGAAAAGGCAGCTCAGATAGAGAAGGGAGCACCAAATAAAGGGTGTTGGGAGGATCCTCCCAGGATGGGAGATGCATGCTGAAAGTCGACTATGGAGCAAACATGATTGCCACCCAATGCCTCTTTTGCAAACCACAGCACCCAAAACGAGAGAGAGGCAGGGTGGCATGGGGGAATGGGGGGATGGGGGGTGGGAGGAAGACTGGGATCAGTGGTGGTGGAGAATGGGCACTGATGGAGGGATGGGTACTCGATTGTTGTATAACTGAAACCCAAGCACAAACATTTGTAAGTCTACAACTGTACCTCATGGTGTTTCACTAAAAGGTAAAGGTAAAGGTAAAGGCCCTCCCGTTGATCGTCGATTTGCTCGAGCGGGCCCAGTAACGTCTCCATTGGAGACTTTGTTGTTACTGTGTCTGGCATATCGAATACTCTCGGTAGCTTGCCGGGCTCTCCGAGAGGGGCGGAGGAATCGAACTCGGGTCGGCCATGTTGGCCGCTTGTAAGGCAAACGCCCTACCCGCTGTGCTAATTTTTTTAAAAAAGTGGCTCCTAATTGCAGAGCCAGGAGGAAGCCCTGGGTACCACCAGATGTGTCTCTCACTCCCCCTCAAAAACAATCCACCACAACTAACAACAAAAATAGAGGTTCCAGGGCTGGAGTGATAGTACAGCAGATAAGGCATTTGCCCTGCACGCAGATGACTCGGGGTTTGATCCTCGGCATCTCTGAGCACCACCAGGAGTGATTCCTGAGTGCAGAGCCAGGAGTAAGCCCTGAGCATCACAAGGTATGACCCCCCAAAAACAAACAAAAAAAATAGAGGTTCCATAGGACCCAATGATTTCACTTCTTGGCACTTACCTCCCAACACAAAAATAAGGTAAAGGTAAAGGCCCTCCCGTTGATCGTCGATTTGCTCGAGCGGGCCCAGTAACGTCTCCATTGGAGACTTTGTTGTTACTGTGTTTGGCATATCGAATACTCTCGGTAGCTTGCCGGGCTCTCCACAAAAATAATGGTTCAAAAATACATGTGCACCTATGATCATTGTAGCACTAAAGCCCCAAAGTCAGGATATGGTGGGGGGGAACCCAAATGTCCAACAACAGATGACTGGGCAAAGAAGATGCCATCTACAAACACCTGGTAGAATATTATACAGCTGTAAGAAGAATGAAACCTTGAAGTTCGTGGCAACAGAAACAGAGCTGGAGAGAATTATGTTAAGTGAAGTAAGTCAGAGGAAGAACAAATACCAGATGTTCTCGCTCTCCTGTGGTTTATAGAAAGACAAAACATGGGAATAGACATTTCAATAAAGACAAACCCCAGGGGGAGAGTGGACAGTGGGAAGGGCGCTGAGCTCAGGGCGTGAGCCAGGGGCCACCTGGCGTCCCTAAAGACCAGATCTGCCATCTCGGGACACCAGAGTCTGTCGCCTGGGATGCAGGAGGGACTCAGGCCTTGGGGGCGGTTGGAGGTTAGGGTCCAGTCTTCACCCATGGCCTCCAAATTTCCACAACGTAAATATTAGGTAGGTCCGGAGGCATCTTGGGTGCCACACCCCCACCCCTAAGCATAACTGTGGGTTAGGGAGGTAAGACAAGGGAGCAGTCCTTGGCAAACCTCATTTCTGGTGTTTTGGCAGTAGCCAGGGGCCACTCACCATCAGCATGGCAGTAGCGCTTGGTGTTGCTCGGGGGACCATGCAGTGTCGGGGGGTGGAACTCAGGCCTCCCACATGCACACCATGCTCACTGCAGGGTGTGCTCTCGGACCCTGCCTCAAAACCTCCCAGCAAGCTGTCAGTGGTGGCGGCACCATGAAAAGTCACAGGTTTCCGGTCTAGGAGAAAGGCCCACCTGGACTGTTCTGGAAGGCTGGGGTAGGGCTGAGGGTCATGCTTTGTGAGGTCGAGAAAGACCCTCATGTGCTCAACGACAGGCTGCACTTAGCAAAAAAAAAAAAAAAATAGCCTAAGTTTCTGTTCCCCTGCAAAACATTCCCTGGAACTGTCCTTGGCCAAAGCTGAAACTCCCCTAGATGCCTCTCGCCAGTCCTATGATAAGGAGGATATCTCTGGGCACAGCGGGTGGGCATGACCGAGTAGCTCACAGACTTGTGACTGCCTCATCGAAATTCTTGGCAAAGCCGCCAACTGTCACCAACAACTGTGCCAACTTTGCTTATGTAACCGCATGTGATACAACGTTCCCTGGAACTAAGGTCGGGGTCCTTGTCAAGAGGCCACTGCGTTGGGTGAGGCTTGGACCCTAGCTCCGGCTAGCAATAAAGGTTTTTTTTGGCTTTTGCCATTCTTGCCTGTGGAACTGGCCTCCCTGCAAATAGGAAACCCAGAACCCGGGTCTAACAGCTTCTTCTCCACAGACGCAGGCACCCAGCGGGGCTGGCTCAGACTCCCGCCAGCAGGCTCCCATCTGGATCTGTGGTGTCCTGCTACCTCTGGATCGGCCCAGCAGTTCCTTCTTCCTCCTTCACTTCCCTCCATATCAGGCCTGGCCCAGCTCTCTCCACCTCTGAATCAAATCACTCCTGGGCCACCCAGTTCTCCTCATCTCTCCCTGGCTGGTGCTGAGTCTCTGCGGTGCAGTGCATGACGGGTAAGGTGTGCACGGGCGCTCAGCCACAGGGAGCGGGAAGATCCAGCCTCTGAGTTCCCCTGCCGGGTCATGGCCGCTGACACAGGAGCAACAGGAAGCGTCACACGGTGCGCTGGATGCAGAGACGTGAGCGTGGACGCGGGTGGCATCCTTCCTGCTGTAGAATGCAGTTTCCCATGCACATGTGTCATGAGTGGCCCATCAAAGAGTAACACCACATGAAACATGCGTGTCAGCTTCAGCCTCGGTACCACATGTGCGGGTCTGCGCCACGCCCGTTTTAGGACTGACTCTGACTCCTTGGGGCTGGGTTGAAAGGAGACAGTGATACAAGGTCAGTTGGCTGTGACCAAAATAAGACCAGTTCCTCTGCTCAAGGAGCAAGCAGAGGATCGGTAATTCTGGGGAGGAAGCGAGATTCTGCCCGGGCTCACTCTGAGAAGGCACAGAGGTGCTGAGAACACAGTCTCTTTTTTTGGGGGGGGGGAGGGGTCAGCACACTGCCTCCAGCTCCTGCTCCCAGCAGTGCTCTGGCTCTTGGCACTTAGGCCCTTTGACATGATCCTGAGTTTTCAGAAACACAGGAACACCTCCTGTTCACCTGTCAAAAGGGACATCAGTCACTACTGGGTCTATAGGGGACCCAGGGCTGGGGGGTGGGGAGGGGTGGGGGGAGACTTCTGAGGCTGCTCAGGAACCAGGGGCTGCTTGTGGCAGTATCCACTGGCAGTTAGTTCAATGGAAAGGCCTCAGGATGTTACTCGGGGCCCGTGGTATCAGGGTTCCAGGGGGCCAGCGCAGTGGGGACCTTCAGGGCTACATCTGGTGATGCTCAGGCAGCCACTGGTACCAAGGACCAAACCCAGGTGGGCACCTGCTAGGCGTGGCTGATCCACGGTACTAGCCCCCAGCCCTGGGAACATGGTCTTTCCAAGTGATTTGGTGCTGACTTTCATGTTCTCCAGGGGGCTGGAAAGTTCTGGAACCAAAATGAAGTTCACCATAATAACGGGACTGTTGGCTCCTAAGTAACGTTAAAAACTTGATCACTTGATCACTTGTCTTCCCGTTAATGGTCGATTTGCTTGACCGGGTGCCAGTAACGTCTCCATTTGTCCCTGTCGCGTGCTAATGTAGCCCAATGGTGGCTGTTCGCTCTAGGAACACGAAGAGCCTCAAACCGATCGTTCATGATCTTGATGAAGAAGTCTGAATGTTAAAAACACTCCCCCAAAAAGCGTCAGAAAAACAGTCCCCACACTGAGTCCAGCTCCTGGTCCCAGTAGTGCTCCATCTGTGCACTCAAGCCCTGTGGTGTAACCTTGGATTTTCGGAAATAGTGGGACAGGCACACCTCTCCTTCACATCCCGGAAGGGACACCAGTCCTTGTAGGGGACCTCGGGTGCAGGGAAGAACTTTGTCCCCATGGCCAGCCCTGCAGACGGAAAAGCACCCCTCATCTGGTTTACAGGCCACTCGCCAGACCACAGAGTGGCAGGACAGTTGGACATGAACACTTGAATTCCCTTCACAGCCTCACAACAGTGCTCGGGAGTCATCAGAGACCAGAAAGACCATCCAGGACCCTTTCGGTTGTGGGCTGTGGAACTGAGTGAGGGCGCTGAGCTCGGCGGGGGGTTGGGGAGCCCACAGCCCTCCCAGCCAACGTTCTTCATGTGCCAGCCCACAGTCCAGACTCATTTAACGCCAGGAGGAAGAGCCTTTGGCATCCTGATGAGACTGGCACATTCAGAGTGGCATGGCCGTAGACTCTTCGGCATCCAGAGAGCCAACAAATCTCCAAGCTGTCAACCCAAAAGCAGGCAGGATGCTCTCATCCTGAAGAACACCCCGGCCTCGCCAGGCAGCACCTGGGCTTCCCCAAGCCCAGCCCCTCTCCTTCCCTCCTGTCCCCCCGAAAGGCTGGTTGTGGGTCCTTTGCAGGGAGGCTGACCCGCGCTCTTGAGCACAGCCCAGGGGAAGTTCTGCTCCGCACGCTCTTGGCCAGGTGTGGACATGACTTGGACTTCATTTGGGGGACAGGAGTGGCGTGGGGTCTCATGTGTGGGCACTCGGGCTAGTCCTGGCTCTCTGCTCAGGGGGCCCTGTGCGGGGCCACAGATCAAACTGGAGCCCGCCGCGTGCCAGCCAGGCTCATTCCTGCCTGCCCCCTCCCCCAGCCCCGGCACTGGCTTTGGAAAGCGGGGATTGGGGGCCTGCAGGGGGTGGCTGGTCGTTGTGGTAAACAGGGATCTGAGCTCTGAAGAGACGGGGGCCCAGCCTGGGGCACCCAAGGAACTGAACTGGACTTGGGTGACCCTGGTGTGGGGAGGCCAGCCAGGACCCATCGTAGCAAATAGCCATCATTTCTATCATCAGTTCAACCGGAACTGTGACTTGGAGGGAAAAGAACGTTGTAAAAAATAGCCCCAGCCTGAATGCCAGGCCCAGGGCCGTGGCAGGAGAATGTCCCGGGGGCTGTGGCTCTCATGTCGATCAAGAGATGGAACAGCCAAGAGCCGGCGCGTCTTTGTGAAGACGTGGGGCCCGCAGGGGGAGCCCCGCTGAAGGCGGAGAGACACAGGATCCCCTGGGAAGAGGCCTTGAGCGCAAGCTTCGACCCTAAAATCGGGTTCATTGATTCCAAGTGAGATCTGCAAGGAGTTGCCACTTGGGAGGCTGGAGTTCTGAGGACTCACAGAGACGGCCCGTTCCGTCCGAGAGAACAGCGGCTCTTTGATGTTCCAAAGGACAGCCCACAGCTGCCCAGGTGGGGAGGGGACTGAGTCGGGGCCCAGAGTTGAGTGAGGGGCCGGCAGAAAGCAGGACCTGTGTCAGGCCGCCCATCCCCTCCACCCCCAGCGGGGAGCATGCAGTCAGAGGGACACTGGACTTGCGGCTTCAATCTGGAGACCCGAGTTGGAGTTGCTGAAGGATCCCAGGACCCGAAGTCCTGAAACTGCTTATTTCAGAACTTCTGGAAGCAGAGAGGACCCAGCCCAGGAAGGGCTCCATGCTGTACCACGGTTCAGTCCCTGGGTGAGCCTCCAGAGCACTGGGCTGGGGAGTCCAGCTTCCCTCCAATCCTCCCTCGTAAGTTAGTCATTCAGGGGTGAGGCCCTGCCCATGGGGACCTGGGCTCCAATGTTCGCCTGGAGTGACCCCCGAGCACAGAGGACTGAGCACCATTGGGTGTGACCTCCCCAAACAAACAAAATGCAGACATTCCATGTGGACTTTGCCGCATCCTTGAATTCTTGCACAGCCTGCAGGAAAGGGTGTGTCCACTGCCTTCACCACAGCTGGAGGGCACCTGGCACCTGGCCTTTGCTCTGGGGCTGGTCTGTGTGGCTCCTTCCTGGAGCTGGGACTGTGTCTTTCCTGGAAGGAAAAAGCTGCCCAAGTTTCTCGAGAAGGAAGCAGGGGGAAGACCCAGAGAGGAGGATCCTTGGCATTCGCCCCAACTCTTCAGGGCAGCTGCCCACCTCTCTGCACCATTCCTCCCCAGCTTTGGTACCATGAACTCCTACTCATGCCTCAAAACCTCTTCGGTCAGGAAACTGGCTGCTGGCCACAGCACCAAAGCCTCTACGTGAACACTTCCAAAACTCTTAAAATCCAGGTGGTTGTTTTTTTTTTTTAATTTTTTGGTGTGGAAAGGATAATTTATTGGCATTTTATTAGCATGAGAAAGTCATCGCATGGGAAGATCATCGTCTGTTAAAGCAGAATCACTGAGCTAGGTATGCCTCTTACGACCTCAAGATGGTTAATTGCTAAATTGATAACAGTAGGTCTGATCTCAAACCGGTCTGTCTCCAGGTGGCATGGAGCAGGGGCCGCGGCATCCTTTCTGTGTGCTTTATACCGTTTCTAAACGCTCTCCCCAGCAGCAGGGCATTCTTTGAGTTGCGACGTAAACGGCTCGCACGAGCTGCTGTCAGCATTGCAAGGGGCTCGCGGGAAGACTGGGCGCCTCAGCTTGGCCTCCCTGCTACGGGAACAGAGGGGGAGGGTCCCTCGAGGGTGAGGGTCCCTCGGGGCTCCTGTTTTCCTGCTGGCCGGAAGTCTCATCCCTCCACATCCAGCACTGGATTGTAGAATGGAAACTCTCTGGACCCTTCTCCCCTCCGACTCAGAATACCTCTTTCCCTTCACATCACCTTGTTTCCCATGTGGTGGCCTTGGCCTGTGACAGTCCAGCAGTTCCAGAGGCCCCGTTACACCCACCCCTCTCCCCCGTGCCATGGTGCTGCACCCACGACTCCAGACTCAGAAAATGCAGGATAAGGAATTACGCCGGGCGGTGCTCGCAGGGCCACATGGTATGCCGGGGATCGAACACAGGTCAGCTGTGTGCAAGGCAAACGCCCTCCCCGCTGTACTATCACTCTGACCCCGACAATTTTTAAATTAACAATTTGTAAATTCTTGTCCTTAATCACTTGATCACTTGATACCCCGTTATTCATCGATTTACTCTAGCGGTGCCAGTAGCGTCTCCATTCATCCCTGTTGCGTGCTAGCGTAGCCCAATGGCATCTGTTCGTTCTAGGAACATGCAGAGCCTCAAACCAATTATTCAGGGTCTTGACGAAGAAGTCTGACCATCTTGTAGGTGGGCGTCCACACGATCTTTTGACATCCCGTGGAATCCAGTCAGTTATGGCTCTAGTCCAGCGGTTGTCTGTAAACCTCATTACTTGTCCTTAATACTAAAATGAAATAACTAACTAACTAAATAAAATGATACAAAAAGATGGATTTGGGTTTGAAAATCTAAAAAATATAATAATAATAATGCAGGATAAACCCATATGCTAAGACCAGAGGGTGAGAAGCTATTGGACCTCAAGGCTCCATTCTCTGCTGTCTGGTCACTTAGTCACGGGAACAACACTGGGAATGCCACCTCACTCTGCTCCCCAAAGCTGTGAGAACACGGGAACCAATTTCCTCTTTGTGCAGGGCCATGCAAGGGTCCTGGGTCTGCACTTTCCTGCAGATGGACCCGCACTTCACTGCGTACACACATACCCCAATCAACAAATGCCAACTTTTCATTCATCGGCAAAAGCTTTCATTGCAAAAAGAACCAGTTTAAACGAAGGTGTGGCCACCATCCCCTCTACTTTTTAAAAGTCAACCAAAGTCAATGTTGACTGCAAGTGACTCATCACTTCTGAGAATGTCTCATTTTCTGAGAAAAAGATCTCCTTTTCTTGAACTCTCAACCCCAATTCCAAAGCTCTCGGCCCAAACTCCTCCTGGATTTTTTTTCCTCTGAAGAACAAACTTCTTTTGTCCAATTCCATGCCAAGTCAGCTGGACTTCATGGCCCTGTCTTCCCCTGGTACCCCTTCATGTGGCATGATGTAGGAAAGGTGCCCCCAGCCCACCTTGGCGCTCTCTGGTGTGCACCGAGGAGTGGCTGGCACAGGCTAGACAAGAACACGCCTGCCTGGCACTGTAATCTGGACAGGGGGAAAGCAGAGATACCCAACTCAGCTCCCACGGGCATCAAGCATGGCTGACCACTGCCCCATTGGCCCTAGGATCCTGAGAAGCGCCTCTTATCTGAACAACTCGTGACCCACTACTGAGCGTGGAAATGTTGAAGCAGAATCAGAGACAGATTTGAAGTTGCCAACCAACTGGACCGGAACACGAAGGTCAGCCACAGCTGCAGGAACTGGAAGGAAGCCCGGTGGATCCCTTAGTGTGTCTCCCATCCTTGGGCCATCGAGTCACGAGGCTGGAGTGAGAGGCAGGTGTGCACTCAGGACTCCTGAGGTGTCTCTGGTGTTTACATCTTGCTCTCTGTCTCACCATTAATCGGCATTGCTCTGTGCATTCACTGTTTCTGGAAAGTGGGACACTCCTTGACATAGAAATATCTTTCAAAGCCCCAATCTCCCCCCCGGTCACTTTCCTAACTAATGTTCCCCATACACAGCCCCTTTATCACAGCATGTATCTGTGAATCCAAGCCGCCCAAACAAATAAGTGTAATTAGGTGAGAAGAAAGCAAGTGTTTATTGGCTTGCTAATATGTCCAAACCGCTCCTCACAAATTAACCGGGGCTTAAGCTCTAGTAAACTTTGGCCTTGAAGACAGGGGAGTCTTGTCATTCCAGGGACACATTCTCCCCTCTCTGCTGCAGGGCCACCAGAGAGCACAGGCTAAGATGTCACAGGACGCCCATCTGGGCCAATTTCTGCTTGGCCAGTGACATCCCAAGTATCACGCAGTGGGGGCAGACAGGAGCTGGTGGCCTGCATGAAACTCACCTGGGGAAGAGATAGCCCTTCCGGTTTCAGTTTGGACAGGGAGGCCTGGTTATTGGGGTGAGTAGTCTAAGCTGTATTATCTAGGTGGATTATTTAGGATAGGCTATCCTGGGGTGGGTTATCTAGATGGGTGATGCTGATGGATGACCTGGGGTGGGTTATTGAGATGGGTGATGGAGATAGATTACCAAGATGGATTATCTAATGGGTGATGCAGATGGATTACCTGGGGTGGGTTATCTAGATGGATTACCTAGGATAGGTTCTATGGAGTTGGATTAATGAGATGGATTAGAATTAACTCCCTAGGATGGATTACCTAGATAGGTTATCTGGGTGAGTTATCTGGATGGGTCATCGGGATGGGTTATCTAGACAGGTCATCTGGGAGGGGTTATCTCAGATGAGCCATCTGGGTCTCTCTAAATCCAGCATTATCTCGGTGGCTTACCAGACATCTGCTGAGTACATCTGCTGCCTCTTTTTCAGACTTGTCCCATCTGGTCCCAAAGGAGAGGGAGGTGAGTGTGTCCTTCTCAGGCGTGGCTGGCGTCCCTTCTGAAAAGCGGGTTCAGAACTCCACAAGCAGCTTCATCAGAACTTCACCCCCTCTCTTCTGGGGGCCTCCGATCCCGACACTGGGGTTGGATCCCCAGAACTGCTCTCCCGACCGAGTCTCCTCTCGTCTCCCCTTCCCTCCCGCCTCAGTTCCCTGCATCACAGTCCCTTCTCATGGAGACCATCCAGGCCACTATCGCCTCCCTGCAGACCCTCCTCCTAGCCCTTTTGGCCACAAAGCTGGGACTCCACCTCGCAGGAATAAAAGTTCCCTGAAGATAGGGCCATGAAGTCTGGGCACCTACGATTTCTATTTGTTAAGGCAGGAGGGAAAGGAAGAATTAGCATTCTCCTGCACATGTGGGGTTTTTGTTTGTTCGTTTATTTGCCTGAATAGGCATTGTCCTCATTCATCCCCAAAATATGCAGACACGTGTCCCAGTGCCCACTGCTTTAGCCCAGCACTGGGCATCCGGCCCACCCAGGACTGCCTTGTGCCCGGCCGGAAGCAGTTGGGACTGGGGCAGGGCCGCGCTGGAAACGCTGATGGAGACAAGGGTGTTTGCATTGGCCCTAGAGGATGCCCAGGAGTCGGGCCTGGGTCTCTGCCTCGTGTGGACACGAGATCTGTCTGTGTATGAAATGCCCTGAGTGGGGGGTCCGGGTCAAGGCCAGGTACACATCCTGCCCTGAAGAAACTCCAGAGATGCCGGAATTACATCCTCTTCTCCACTGTTTTTTTCAGCCCTGCATCTGGACCTTTTTTTTTTTTTTCTTTTTGGGTCACACCTGGCGATGCACAGGGGTTACTCCTGGTTCATGCACTCAGGAATGACTCCTGGCGGTGCTCAGGGGACCATATGGGATGTGGGAATCGAACCCAGGTTGGCCACGTGCAAGGCAAACGCCCTACCCGCTGTGCTATCGCTCCAGCCCCACATCTGGACCCTTTGTCTTCTTGTCATTATCATCGATAGCGCGTCAGGAAATTCTCCCGACACGCTCATGGCCAAAGCTGCACATGCCCATCTCTGGGGCGAGCGTCCTGCAGAAGTTCAATGAACGATAGAAGATGTGTTCCCACTGAAGTTGATGGGGATGGTAGAGCCTGGGCAATCCCCCCCGCATTTTTTATAATTTTATTTATTGAATCACCATGAGAGCAGTTACAAAGCTTTCGGGTCTAAGTCTCGGTCATACAATGAAACACCCGTCCCTTCACCAATGCCCATTTTCCACCACCAAAAACCCCAGTATAGCCCCATCCCACACTCTTCCCCCTACCTGTGGGGCAGATGATTTCCACATTACTCTCTCTCTCTACTTTGATTACATTCATTATTTTGACACCAGACCCACCATCATTACATTCTCTTTCTTCATGGAAATAGGCCAGAGAATAAAAGAAATCAGAACAGCATTAGGAGATCAGCATTTTGCAACCCCAACAAAATGAGCATCTAGGAACAACCATGGTGGCATGGGCGCTTCACCTCTGATGGAAGTGACAATAATAAGTCATGTCCATGGAGACGGGGACAGAGATACCGAAGGATGACCTGCCGAAAAGGCAGCAGTAGACAATTTGTTTTCTATTGCTGGTTTTAAATCACATATGATTTTGGAATTTCAGGGCTGGAGCAATAGAACAGTGGTAGGGCATTTGCCTTGTGTGCAGCTAGCCCGGCCGAGCCGGGTTTGATTCCTCCGCCCCTCTCAAGAGAGCGGGCCTGGGCAATTTTAACGGAGTCCGTTCTCATCCCGCCACCCAAATGGTCACCCCTCACTGGCCTGTCCATCAGTGTCCCAAGCCCATCGGCTTGCTAACTCCTGCGGTGTGTGCCTTTGGACCCGAGGCCGCCACCAGGACCCCCGCTCTGGGCTCCGGCCCCCCACCCAGCTCCACACGGACAAGCCTGGCTGGTGAGCAGCCCACATGCCAGGCGTGTGAGGCCGTCAACAGCTTGGTGGCTGCAGGAGAAAGCCTGTTGTACGCTAAGTGCCCACCAGGGCCGCCCCTCCTGTGGCAGCAGCTCCGCGCCTCCAGGCCAGAGCAAATGAGGCCTTGGAGAGAGAAAAACGGTTTGCAGCTCCTGATAGCAATCTGAGTCGCAGGCCAAATTCTCCCTGTGTGGTGGAGCTTTGGAAATAAGCTGAAATGGGCCAGTGAACTTAGAGGTTTACATAAAAAGCATGTCGGGTCCTTCTAGGTGAACGGGCTCCGAAGACCGGAGCGGTGGCGGGGTTGGCGGCTTGCATGCATGTGGGATGGAGCATTGGTCACCGCTCCTTGCATCCACACAGCGTCGCTCCTCTGACAATGTGTTTGTTGTATACCTTTGTTGTGGCCAATATGATGAAGCCAACAGATGCCCTGCCCTGCTTCTTGGTGTCAAGGCTGCACCCCAAGGCCCTTTCTGAGACGCAGATTCCGGGGCTTTCTCCCAGAGCCCCTGATTCTCGCGAGAGTTGAGAGTCAGCGTTTCCAACAAGCTCTCCCAGGGGCCTCTGGCGTGGTCCGCTAGGGGCATCATCTGGTATCCCAGGGCACAGCAGCCAGAGGTCACCCCTCGGTATCTCTGTCCCCCGTCTCCATGGACATGACTTATTATTGTCACTTCCATCAGAGGTGAAGCGCCCATGCCACCATGGTTGTTCCTAGATGCTCATTTTGTTGGGGTTGCAAAATGGTGATCTCCTAATGCTGTTTTGATTTCTTTTATCCTCTGGCCTATTTCCATGGAGGAAGAGAAACTTAGTTCCATCAGCTGAATCTCCTACAGGGAAGATCACACAGGAGTCAGGAGACACACTCGAAGCTTTCTCATCACGACCCGTTTTCAGAATCATTCCCACCATCTCAAGCAAACAAAGGAAAAGACTGGGTGCTGTTCTAGATAAATCGTGATGAGTAGATGAGTCATTTTGGATGTGCTAATCCACTGTTCTTCCTGCATTAACATATGCCTCAGAGACCTGGGCCCTACGCAAACAAGATGAGAACGCCATTCAGGTCTCCCAAAGAAGAATAGAAAGAGCTATGCTTGGAATATCACGTTTCACTCAAATGAGAGAACGAATCCGGAGTTCTGACATCCGTCGACGATCAAGAATCAGGGACGCTGTCTCATTTGCCAAGGCGTCGAAAATCAGATGGGCTGGTCACGTAATGAGATTTAAAGACGACCGCCGGACTAGAGCTGTTACCGACTGGATTCCACGGGATGTCAAAAGACCGCGTGGCCGCCCACCTACCAGATGGTCAGACTTCTTCGTCAAGATCATGAACGATCAGTTTGAGGCCCTTCATGTTCCCGGAGCGAACAGATGCCATTGGGCTACACTAGCACGCGACAGGGACAAATGGAGACGTTACTGGCGCCCGCTCGAGCAAATCGACGACTAACGGGAAGTTAAGTGATTAAGTGATTAAGTGATGAGTCATTTTTGATGTGCTAATCGCCCCACCTTAGACCAGCGGGGGCACCTTGTCAGGTGAGCTCATGGCTCCTCACGTGAACCCCCCTCACTACCCCCCTTTAATTGGAGAGATTGCCCAGGTTCACCTGGTCCATTTCCTGTCTCAGACCCAAATCAGCCACTCCTCCAAGGACCGGAGCTGGGGTCAGTGTACTTGGAGATCCCAGTCTGGGCACCGGGTGGCTTAATCAGTTCTCAGGACAGAAAGGAGAAAAAAAAAAGTGCTTTTCCAGTAAAGCAGGTCGTGAATTAGTCAGAAGGCTTTTTGTTAGCATTTAGGGGGCGTTTGGTGAATCTCATCTTAAATCTCAAGATGCTATGTGGTCGACGGCAATTGTTAAAAAGCCACAAAGCTGTGTTTTTCTCTTCTCTGCTCGTTCTGCACTCGAGGTATGCCTTAGACTATACAGACAAATCGCCAGAAAAGTTTCTGTCTTTGTGGTTTACGTCCCAAACCAAGACAGAGTTCTGTTCATTCTCCTTTAGCCTTTTAGGGACTGTGTTTTGGATATTTAAAATTGCTTGATAATTGGATAAGAATATTTTCATGGTGTTTCAAAAGCAACTCTACAAACGCAAGTATGTTTAGAGCTGTCTAGCCCGTTCCTTCTCCGGTTGGGTCCTCCCTCCCCTCGTTTTGGAATCATTTAAAAATACTTACGATTTCTCCTGTAAGGGGGAATAGAATAGTGGTATAAATGCACATGTAATTGTATCAGATTTTCTTGGACAAATGGGAGCTTACTGTATATACTTTTCCCCACTTAGCTTTGCAGACCACTTTATAATGTCAGAAATGTTTATGTTGGCTAACTGCTCCACTTTTGGCATTCGCTGATTAAGAAAATAAGCAGGGAAGAAAAACCACCGTACGTTCAGTAGCACTTCGAAACAAGTTTATGTAAATACACGTATTAGTCCTAAGTGCAAAATGTTGTCCACATGTCTGTTCTACTTACGATAAATAAATCCGGGTGCAAATCGTGCCCATCCGCCACCGGAGCGGGAGAACCGCCGTTTCCCACTGATCTTCTTCCCATCTGTTTAGCGGCTCTCTGGGGAACCAGGGAGAATCAAAAGTCTGGACAATCGCCAACGTACAGAAAAGTCGCAAAGAAATGGTCTCAAGACCCCATGGCCTCTGTGGCCGCTCCCGCTTCTGATGGGGGGGATCACCCCGGAAGTGGAGAAACCTCCCAAAGGTCACCTCTCACCAACCCCGCTATCCTCAGATTCACCGTGTCCCCCACCTTTATCAGTGCAGGAGCCCACCTAGGGTTTCCCATGCCCATGGACGTTGGGGCGCTACTGGCAGCAATGGGCAAGAGGGGCAGAGCAAGGAGACACTTCCTGGCGGCGAGTAGTCAATGGGATCTGGGGAAACTGAGTCAGGAATGGGCGGGGTCTGCTCTCAGGAGCGGCCAGGATTCATCCAGGAGGAAGAGAATGAGATGCCGGTTTAGCAGTCCTGGGGTTGAGTCCTAGTTTGGGAGTTGAGTAAATCGAGGTTTGTTGTTGTTATTGGGGGGGGGGCGGGCCACTCCCGGCTGTGCTGACCCCTAGCTCTGCACTCAGGAATCCCACCTGGCGGGCTCAGGGCACTATCTAGAGTGTTGGAGATGGCACCCGGGTTGGCCGCTGTACTGTTTGGCTGAGTCTGGCGTGATTGATCTACGGGACCCATTGTTTGTTTTTTGTCTATGAGGTGGGAGACGCAAGTAGATGGTCCAGAGTTACGGACAGGCTCAGAAGTAGGTGCTGGGAGGAGCGGGGACCCTCAAATGATCCGTGAACCCTCCGCTGCTGGGTGGGCCTCTGACTGCACCCAGCCTGGCTCCAGGCTAGCAGAGGGCCACGGAGCACCAGCTATTCTGTCCCTCCACCACCCAAATACGCAGACATCGATGGAAGTGACACTGAGCAGGAGGTAGGCGACTGGAGGGTGTTTCCACGGACACCCTCATCCCTGCTGCCGGTGTCTGCGGGAAAGAGGGAGTGCTCCCCCAAGCAGCACTGCAGTCCTCCGGGGGGCCTTGACCAAACAAACATCGACTAAGTTGCCCCCCTCAGGGACTTTGTCACCTTTATGATTTATCCTCTAGTACTGTGTCCGGGCAGATGTTTTAGGGGCAGAAGACACTGTGTTTTCGTGGCAAGCTGCAGCCTCGATTGGGGGGGGGGGTGGGAGTTTCCACGTGCCTTGCAGGACTCCCCTCCCTTGGAAGGGATGTGAGAGAATTCTGGGTCATTCTCCAAAATAGAGCTCCAAAGTGGGCCAGTGACAAAGCTGCGAATTAGGTCAACCGCCATAAATCTAAGGAAGGAAGGAGGAAGTGGGGTCAGCCGGAGAGGGACTTCCTGTTTCATCCTCTGGTGCCTGTTTCACGTTGGTGGCGGGAGGGTGGGGCGAGGGGGTCCCCGGATCCCCGGTTATCTTCTTGCTGACTGCGGCCTTTCTTTCCTCCAGGACGGCCCCTCTGGGGTGGGGGGCACGGTGCTGGGGCCCGGGGAAGAGTTGGCAGACGGGGGCCACGGTGGAGTTAGGGACCACGTGCTTCTCAGGGCTACCCAGGCCGGGCAGCTGCTCGCCTCCGTGGAGAGGTGCTGAGTCGCCAGCCCTGGGTGTGGGTCATGCTTCTGGAATTCCAGTGTGAGGCTCTTGGACGTGGGAGCTGAGTGTGCTTTGTCCCCCCCAGTCCTACCTCCCCGCCCTGCCCCCCCAGCCCTGGGGATCCTGCACTTCCCGCCGGCTGCTGGACGGGACTGCAGGAGGGGTTGGGGCTGTATTTAGTCTCTGGAATGACACCGCCGCTTCCTCTAGTCCGCGGTCATTTTTCCATATGGCACGCGGGACTGTCTACATCCTCCCCCAAGAGAGACAACGTTTTCCTGATGCTGCCGGATTTTGATTTCCCAAGACTGGATTTTGTAAGCTTTCCTGGCACTGTCCCAGGTGGACAGGGCTCACTCATACATGAGGCTTTAATGTCTTTTTTTTTTTTTTCTCAAAGAAACGATCGGCTTCAGTTTTGTGACCAACGAACGCTCTTCCCTGGGACCGTCTGAGTTATTACCCGCGCGCGTTTCTGGTTTCAAATTCTTCTGACTCATGGTCTTCTTTATTTTTTCCATTGTTGGCAATATCTCCAAGTAACCACAGCCCTTATCCATTGTCTGATACTAGCACAAAACACACTGGGGGGTGGTTTGGAGTTTGGGGAAGGATTTTATGTTGTTTCAGTTAAATTTTAAAATCCCACAGTAACGGACTGACTTTAAAGGGGAAGATCTTGCAAACTGAGACTGTCCTGGAGCCGGTGGCTCTGTGAAGAGTCACTTCTGCGTGGCCTGCGTGGTGAGGTGTCCAGCCTGGAATAATTAGGGAGTTGATGGGGGCCGGGGATTGGTTTGGGAAGGAGAGGAAATGTTGCCCGTCTCTCCTCTTTGGACCCCAGCAATCAAGACACCCCTCGGCATCACTGGGGAGTCTGCCTGGAAAGCCCAGTGGGCGGAGGCATCTCTGACACCCACGAGACCCCCCTGACACCCACTGCACACTCACACGCCTGGCCCAGCTCTGGGCAGGCAGAGAAAATGGGGTTCGAGGGCCCCTGTCCAGGCCCCTGCCAGGGAACATGCAGATGCCCGTACCAGACAAAGTGGTGGAGAAACCGGTGCTTGCAGTGTAGACACAGAATCGAGTGAATTGCAACGTAGAGACAGAACTGGGTGAGCTATGAACCCCGATCGATCATACAGGGTGCAGGGTAAGGTGCTTGCAAGGCGTGAGGCTGACCTGGTTCCACCCCCAGCACCACATATGATTCCCTGAGCACTGCTAGGAGTTATCCCTGAGCACAGAGCCAGGAATCAGCCCTGAGCATCACTGGGTGTCCCACTCCCCCAGCCCTCCAAAAGCAACTTGGAGAGATTCTTTTTTGGGGGGCTGCATATCCAGTGATGACGGCGTCGCCCTGCCCTGCTGGGTTACAATCAGCACTGACCGCCCACAGGAAGGAGCACCCCTGGGGCCTTGGAGGGTGACCGTGGGCTGGAGGGGAGAGGGCAGGGGAGAGGCAGATGGGAAATAACCCTGTCCAGTGTGCAGTGGCCCCGGCAGGTGGAGGCTTGTGAGGTTATGACCCTGAAGCGCCAGTTTCCTCCAGGAACCCCATGGGAGGGGCCCCGTCGGGGACTGCTGATGCTCGGGGCCCGGGTGCGGCGGTCACAGACTCAGAAGGGCCCCGGCGACCGGGGCTGGCCCCACCACGAGAATGGAGGCAGGACATGAGCGTGGTCAGTGACCCCCGCTGCCCCTCCTTGCCCCAAGCCAGACCTCCCTCCTCCGGAAGGACTGAGGGCCCTGGAGGTGAGCGAGGAGGCCAGGAAGCTGGACGCAGGTTGACACCTGGGGTTCTGATGACAGGAAGTGTCAGTCGTCCTCTGAGCCCCCATTGGGGGCCCTGGATAAGGGCTGCCGCTGAGACGCCAAACTCCACACAGGGCCCAGAAGGAACGCTGCGAGGCGTTGCCTTTTTTTTTTTTTTTTTTTTTTTTTGCAGCCCTGGCTGGGACAAAAGGAAGTCAAAAACTCTGTTGTACGACCTGACTCTTCGGGGGAGGGCTGGAGAGCTCAGTGGTTAGGGCACAGTGTGTCACAGCCCTGGTTCCATCTCTGGTCCCCGAGCTCTGCTGGGTGTGGAGGCCCCAGGCACACTGCCAGGGTGACCCAGGTCTTCCGGCACGTGGGGGTCCGGGCAGCTTGACCTCCTCAGACCCTAGATAAACCCACAGGGCTGGCTGGACAGCGTGGCCAAGACTGACCCCAGCAGCCTGAGCACTGCTTGGAGACCTTCCCCCGCCGCCCCCCGTGAGGAAGACCCTTAGGGGAGAGTCTACAGGCCGGGGGAGGCCAGGGGTCAGCTGAGCGGGGCCAGTGGAGGAAATGCATCCGGCTCAGAGCAGGAGCGAGGGCCGGGGCCCCCATGCAGATGGCAGTGGCTCCTCCCACGTCCAGGGGACCCGGTGCCCCGTCAGGGTAGGCCAGGGCAGAGGTCCAGGGCTGCGGAGTCTCTGGCCTGAGAAGCCTGTGAGGTGGCAGAGAGGCGGGGTGCAGGGCCCAGCCTCCCCCCTCCAGGGGCACCCACACTGCCCTCATGCCCCGAGACCCAGAGCGTCTCCCTCGACCCAGAGATTCTGCTCCCCGGGACTGTGGCAGCCCCTTCCTGGGCTCGGGCTCGGGGCCGCACTTGGCCTTGGCAGCAGTTGAGGAAGGAAGGGGCTGGCGGGGTGGCAGGGAAGCCACTGGTGCCACTAGAGTGGGCAGGAAGAGGCCCCCAGAGGCCAGTCGGAGAAATGGGGGCTGACGCCCTCCAGCAGGAAAGCTGCAAGCGGGAGCCTGGCATCAGGAGCAGAGCCTGGACTAAGGGTCCTCCCGGCCACAGAGACCAGGGGAGGAGGCTCCCGGGCCAAGGGGGTCCCTGCCCTCAAGCCCCATCTCCTGGGAGGGCCACCGCTGGTCACTAGCACTGCGTCCCCCAGGCAGGAGCTCCACGCCTTCCCAGGGCAGGACTGGGCGGGGGTTTCTGGCCACAGGGGCCAGCTCTGTCTTCTCGGGGACCGGCTCCCCGCCCAAGGACGTGGCGCTAACATGACTGCACTCACGCTGCTGTCCCCAGCCACCACCACGGGCTCTCTGGCAGCTGGCAGAGGGCGGCTCACAGCTTCCGGAAGTGGCCGTTGAGAGCCCATCACCATGTGGTCACTCACATGCAGAGAATCCTCCAAGAGTCCAGGGCCGCTCGCTCCTGGCTGAGTGCTGCTACGGTTGTCATGGCAGCCGGCCTGTCACTGAGGGGACCTCGTGGTGCCCCAGGCTTGTCCCGGCCCCCAACCACCACCCAGAGGTGCTCACCTTCAGGCAGAACAACGGTGCATGTGCAGCTGGCCAGAGGAAAGTGGACTCAGGGCCCCCATCTGCAGGGTGCAGGGGCACCCAAGGCTCTCACCGACAGCTCAGACCCAAAGGTTTCTTTCTATCGGCACCCCAAGAAGCTGGAAACGACAGCGGGCACATTCACTTCATTCAATGTAAGAGGTTTACCTACTGAATCTCCCCGGAACGCGTCACTCCCTGAGTCAGTAGCTGGACACAACCATTAGCCCTCTGCAGCTACTAGGGGCCAGGACAGGGTCGCTTGGTTGGAGGGGGTCTGTCTTGGGTCTCCACAGGGTGTCATCACGCTGCCCAAGGGGGCTCTCACTCACTAACAGGATAGGTGGGTGGGGGCTGGGGGCACCCTCGGGGAACATAGAGGAGACCCCACGCTCCCTCCTGCCTCCTGGTCCCCTTGGAGTGTGCTCACCCTGGAGGTGGCACCTCCTGCTCCCCCCGCCCCCCCCCCACCCCGTGAACTCCTCCATGAGGAACCCAAATGCCTCTCAGGGGGTTGTCTTTGAACTCCCTGACCGCCAGGCCAGGTGGTTCCTGGAGCTGCTGACCTCTGAGCCGGCCCAGTGGGAAGGGAAGGACATACGGACACATGCTTGGCTCAGGCATCCCAAGCTTGGCCCCTCCGCTGACCAGCGAGGGCCCGGAAGGAGGGACACTGGCCCCCAGGATGGAGGCTCCGTTGCTGCTTCCTGCCGTGTGGTGCCTCTGGGTTGGAGCTTGTGTGGTGATAAGCTCCCCGTGACAGTCATCATCAAAGACAGATGGACGGTCTCCTGGGGCACTTTGCTGGCCGTATCTGATGCTGAGCTGCAGGCCCAGCTGGGTGATGATAGGGGCATGGAGCTCACGTCAATGACCCAATGACCTTCCTGTCCCACTGGCACCCAGGAGTACCTGATACCCCAACATTGTCCCTCTGGGGACGGGTGGGGCCCAGAAGCACTGCACAGTAGTGGCGGGGTCACACCACGCCACCGAGGGCTGGGAAGAGGCTGGCCTTGGATTCCATGGCGCTGAGGGCGCGGGTTCTCAAAGCGAGATCTCAGGAAAGGAAAATGAGTGATTTCAAGCCGGGAGGGTCACGCTTTTCAGCTGTCCCTAGAGGCAGGACTGAAAGGCTTTCCAGGAATCCCGGTGGGGGGCCGTGTGTCCCTCCAAGGTGGGCCCAGGAGGTGTGCAGGGGATGGGTGGAACTGCTGGTGGGGGGGGACAGCCTGAGCCCCACCTCCAGGCGGATGCCCAGGCGTCAAGCTCTCCTGGCTGCAGCAGGACCCACCCACTTCTTTGGCGTCGGAAAATTTGCCTCCGTTCTTCGTGGGCTCGGTCTCAAAAGTGGGGCAAAATCGATGGAGCCTGGGTAAGGAACCAGCCCCCCGTCCCTCATAAATGCCCAGGCTTTGAGACGAAAATAGCAGCAGGAAACCCTCCCACAAAGGTCAACTCTTCCGGCATGGGGGGACAAGAAACCGTCTATGTGAAATCTTAACAAGCAGCCCCTGGCCGCTGACCCCTGCCATTGCCAACAATCCAGCATTGAAGGCCACGGGGCTTCCGTTTCCTGCCAGCAGCATTGGCCAGACAGACACACGGACGGAAGCGTCAGCCCTGCTGTCTGGCTCCGGAGGCAGAGGGGGGACGCACATCCTTGCAGAGCAAGGCCATTGGTGGGCTCGGCTGCCCAGAGGGTCCCTCTCTCCCCGACCCCCCCACAAAGGCTGCTGTGTTTGCTTCCTCTGAAAACAAGCCCACGTCTGTCTGGGGCACAAACCACCCTCTGAGAGAGCTTCGCAGCTCACAGGTTTGAAAGAGAAAGGGAGCTCGGGGGATCTGGGGTGCGCAAGGCCCCAGGCCCGATCCCCGGCTCCCTGTAGCCCCACCGCACCCCGAATGTGTGCAGAACTCAAGTCAAGAATGACCGTGTATCAACAGAGGACACTCCCCTTCCCCAGAGTAGCTGAAGCCCCCAACCCACCCATCGCCTGTGGAACAGAATGTGCCCGCGTGGGCAGCCGGAACGGGCAGCCTAGAAATGATTGTTCTCAGATCACAACAATGGTCTTAAACATCAACAGCATTTAAAGACCAACGAGATCAGCCTCACTGCTGGAGTCAGAGGGTGGGCTTCCCCCAAACCCACCGTTTCCTGGGCCCACTGGAGCACCATTCGGCTCCTGGAATGCTCCTCCTGCCTGGAGGTCAGTACTTCATGTTGGCTAACTGGAAGCTTTGCAGATTAGAGCCCCAGGTCGTGTCTGAGACAGACCCCGGGGGCTGACCCCGCCCAGCCAAGTGGCAGGGAAGCTCCTCACTGCCGCAGTGTCTGTGATTGGGAATGGATTCACTCGTCTTTATTGGGTCGGGGGCCACCGGCCGCTGATGGGATGGAACCTGGGCCTGCCACATGCATAGGTCTGCTCAGCCCATCGCACTCTCTCCTCCGAGGAACTCCAGATTTTATTTTTATTTATTTATTTTGCTTTTTGGGTCACACCCAGCGATGCTCACGTATTACTCCTGGCTCTGCCCTCAGGAATTACTCCTGGCGATGCTCGGGGGGCCATATGGGATGCTGGGAATCGAACCCGGGGTCAGCCACGTGCAATGCAAACGACTTCCCCGCTATGCTACCACTCCAGCCCTGGAACTCCAGATTTTAAAACGGAGGCACGCTGGTGTCACACTCCAGCCAGTTTTTAAGAAAGAATGGGGTGGGCTGGAGCGATAGCACAGCGGTAGGGCGTTTGCCTTGCACGCAGCCAGCCTGGCCAAGCCGGGTTCGATTCCTCCGCCCCTCTTGGAGAGCTTGGCAAGCCACCGAGAGTAGCTCACCTGCATGGCAAAGCCTGGCAAGCTCCCCGTGACGTATTCGATATGCCAAACACAGTAACAAGAAGTCTCAAAAAATGGAGACGTTACTGGGCCCGCTCGAGCAAATCGATGAACAATGGGAGGACAGTGTTTGAGTAACAAGCTCAGGATTGCTGAGGACCGGGGAGCAGCCCGGCGGGGGCCAGTCCTGGGGACCCAGAGCTAAGAGTGGGGTGATCACGCTGAGAGGTGAAGGGACCAGCTGAGAGGGGTGGGCCCGGCTACTGTGCAACTGGCTGGACCTTGGAACCTGAGCAAGTGATCAACTGTCCTGGAGCCCAGAAGGCTTCCTAGGGCCAGGGCCTCTGTGTGTGTGTGTGTGTGTGTGTGTGTGTGTGTGTGTGTGTGTGTGTGTGTCTGTGAGGTAGGTGTGAGTATACGCGTGGTGTGTGTGAATGTCTTGTGTGTGTGACTGTGCCTGTGTCTGAGTGTGTGTGCTACAAGGGTTTGCACTACTGAGAGGTGGGCATTTCTCGGGCATTCTTGGGCTGGGATGGGGCAGACCCCTCAAGAGGCCTCTGGGGTCCTGGATTCCCTGGGGCTCTGCTCAGGACTCAGGGCTCCCCCTGGCACTGGGCGGGTGTGGCCTCCCCTGGAGAGTGTCCCCTCGGCACTGGGAGGTGTGTGGACCCACCTGGCCTGGAGGGGGCCATACTCTCCTTGTGGGTAACATTCTGGGCCCCTCCAGGGGGGTGCCACAGTGTCCAGTGTCTGGGGGTCCGAGTGGCCCTGGCCAGGTCCACTTCTCCCGCCCTCAGCGCCGCATCCTTTGACCAGCACAGACTTCCCAGGGACCAGGGAAGTCGGGGTGGGGTGTGTGTGTGTGTGGTGGGGGCGTCTCCAGGGCCCCCTTTCCGCGGCCAGCCAGCCCGCGGGGGACACGCGGCAACCGCACCCCGGGCTCGGGGCAGCGCCGAGGGCTGAGCTGGCCGGCCTGGCGCGAGACCTGGGGTGCCCGTCGGCCGGGCACAGGGGGGTCCGGACCCGCCCCGCGCCCGCCCCGCGCGCGCCCGGCCACCTCCTCCGGGGCGGGGATGCGCCGGGCGCCGCCGCCCCCAGCCACGTCCGGGCGGCCACGTCCCGGGCCCGGTGGGCAGCGGCGGGGGCGGCCCCTGGCGGGGACCCCGAGCGGTCTCTAGGACCCGCGGGACGCCGCGGGCGGGCGGGCGGGGTGCGGGGGAGCCGCTGCTGCTGCTGCTGCTGGCGGCGCCGGGACGGGCCGGCCCCGGGTCCAGCGCACAGGCCGCCCGCGCCCGGGGCTGGGCAGCGGCTCGCGCGCCCGGACGGGCCTCGCCATGGCCACGCGTGTCCTGCTGCTCGCGCTGGCCGCGGCCCTGCAGGCGCCCCGCGCCGCCCGCGGTAAGTAGGGGCCGGGGGGCGCGCGGGGCCGGGGGGCGCGCGCTGCTCTGGCCGTGCCCGCGCGCACGTGCCCACCCTCCGCCGTGCCCGCGCGCCCACCCGTCCCCGCGCCCCGGGCATCCCCGACCCTCGCGCCGCGCCCACCCCCGGCCCGCGCTGTCCGTCCCGCGCGCGGCGCCCGGCTGCCGTTCCCTCGCCCGCGCGCGCGCGCGCGCACCCGCTCGGCCGGGCACCTGTGGCACCGCGCCCGCCGCGCGACGGGCACCCACCCAGCAGGTGCCTGTGCCATCGGGACGCGGCCGGCCCCGCGGTTCCCTCGCAGACCCCCGGGCCGCGGCCGCTGGGGGCGCACTCGCCCTTCCCACGGAGGAGGGTGGACTGGACGGGGGGCGCCCCTCACTCCCGGGTCCCCGGTGGTCCTCCGGGATGGACCAGCGCTGGTTGGTTCCCCCACCCCACCCCAGCGACACCGTCACCGGCCGTTGGAATTTTAGGGGACCCTTTCTTTATTCTGCGGTCCCCGCCGGTCCCCTTCTAACGCCCCCGGGTCTGGTTAAAACTCTGCAAGGCGGAGGAAGGACAATTTGGGAATTTGGGATTAAGTAGAAGAAATTGCACAGAGCGGGAATTGGCCAGAGGCTACTGCCGTTGAAAAGTCGCTGGGCCTGGGACAGGGGCCGTGGGGGGCTGCGGGGGACTCCGGAGGACTCTGTACAAATTGGTCTTTTAGAGGAATGATCTCAGTGCCAGCCCCCTGCTCTCTCCCCGGTACCTGCTCTGCCCTCCCTCAGAGTCTGCCCCACGGCCAGGACTTTCCCTTAGAGGAAACTCTTCCCCAGATGAAGCCAGTGATGGGAGATGATTTTCTGCGTGGGCTCAGACTCTAGCGGGGGCGGCTCTGGTGGAGAGCCCGTCTCCCGTGGACAGTCCAGCTGAGGGTCCCTTAGGCAGAGGGCGCTGGAGCCTCTGAGCCGTGGAAGTCTCAGGGCTTTCACTGGTGGCTTCTCCTCCTTGTCACGGAGTCTGGAATCTGCAGCCGCCGGAGCCCTGTGTGAGGTGCTGCAGGAACCCAGACCCCTCAGGAAGCATTTCTGTGTGTTGATGGGAGACCAGGAGAACTTTCTGCTCGTTGAAGGCCGAGCGTTCTGCTCAGAGTTTGCCCTGGGCTCTGTGGCCAGCCTGCTGGGCACCGGGCAGTGATGTACTGGGCATCCCTATGGGTGACTTGGCATTCTCCAGGCCCAGAGCAGAGCCCGTGGTCACAAACCTAGAGGTCCACGTGCGTGTCCTGCCTTCCGTGTTCAGCCTTGCTCTCTGGTGCTGTGGCCTCCTGACTATTCTGCAGAGCCGTGGCTTGTCCTGTGCCCTTCCCGGCACTGCAGCCAAGGCGGTCACGTCCAGGCGTGGGGTGAATTGGGCTGGCTTCCTGCTGAAAACTGCAGTGGTCTTCAGAGGCTCTGAATGACCTGATCCCTGTCCTCCCCCCTGACCATTCCAGTCTCACTGGAGTCTCTGGTTTTCCAACTTTTTGGTGTCGTGTTTGCTCTGACTTTTGGAAACCAGTATGAAATACTTGACCAGCAGCACTGGCAGCTGAGATACCGTTTAGTGGTCCCACTGGTAGCTTTTTGTTTTTGCTACAGTTAATAGTTGCTTATTTTTTTTAAATTGTTTCCTTGTCCTTTCCTCCCCCCCTCCTCCCTTCCCCTCTTTCATCTGCTTTGTCCTCTGTGTTCCCACGCCTCTCTCCACAGTTCTGGGAGAATGCTCTTCTCCTTCCAGAGGGATCGAATGTGTATGTACTATGGCTTCTTTCTTGGGGCATCTCTTGTGAAGTCCTTTCTCTCTCTGATTCCAGCAGCGCTGCATCCTACTCCCACACTCCTCTTTAGGTTTATGGTCCAGCTTTGGCCCCAGAACTTTCCTGGTCACCTGGGTGATGCTAAAATCCCTCCCTGCACCTTTCCCTGAGTGTAACCACAACACACTCTCTCTGTCTCTCTCCATCACTATCTCATACTTCCTCTCTTCCTTTTTCTTTTCCTTCTTTCTCTTTTTCTTTCTCTTTATCCTTTTCACTGTTTCTTTCTTTTTCTTTTTTTCTCTCTCCTTTTCACTCTTTCTTTTTTCCTCTCTTTATCCTTTTTTCTCTCTTTTTCTTTCTTTCTCCTTTCTTTTTTCTCTCTTTCTTTCCTTTCTCTTCTTTTCTTTTTTTCTTTATATTTTGGGGAACACACTTTACAGTGTTCAGGGATTCTCCTGGCTCTGAGCTCAGGGATCACTCCTGGTGGTGCTCAGGGATCACCCCCCTTCCCCACCCCGTGCAGGGCAAGCCCTTCCCCACTGCACTGTCTCTGGCTCCCCAACTCCCCTGGTGTGGCCTTCTTTTCCTTTTTTGTGGAGTACATCTTCTAGTCAGTTCCCTGGGGAGAGTGGGTGGGGGCAGATAAATCATTCCAGAGAGGAATGCTTGCCAGAGAGGAGAGCCGCCCTAATGGGTACCCACTGCAATGCCAGGCGGCTAACAGTCCAGCAGTTGGTGAGCCTGGCGTTGAGCCGCTTTCCAGAGCCCAGGCTCTTACTTCTCTCCATCTACATACGTACATGTTGACTTTGGTTTTTATGTTTTCCTATGGGCTCACATGTATGCTTGGCATGTGTCTGCCTTGCAGAAGAAACTGAGCAGAAGAGGCAAAAGGCGGAATCAGACAAGTTAATTGTGTTGGTAAAAAAAAAAAAATTAATCTCGAGGCTTTCCTTGCAGATTTTCTCCTGGGCAGATGGTGATCCTGGGTCACTCTGGTGGAGGGGAGTAGACAGATCCTGTGAATAAGGAAGAAGCCGGATGCATGTCCATGTGCCATGGGAACAAATCTGTGTGTGTTCCCGCCCTGTGTCGCTCGTTTGGGTGGGAAACATTCCAGGAGAGGCCTGTGTCCTGGGGACACGTCCGCCGCGTCCCTGCTGGCATCGCTGCTCTGACTTGTGGCACTGTCTAAACCTCTGTCTGGGGGGGTGGAGAGGGGTAGGGCTTTGGGGGCATGCCCGGCTGTGCTCAGGGCTTCCTCTTGGCTCTCCTCAGGGAACAACGTGTGCGGAAGAGCGAACCCACTTCTGGGACACGCGAGGCACGCGCCCAGCTCACTCTACTCTCTCTCCAGCCCCACCTCAAACCTTTGCTTAAGAAAAAGATTTGGGTGGGGGACTCGGGTCACGTCCTGTGGTCTTGAGGAGCAAGGTTCTCAGGAGCAAGCCCCTGTGGGGCAGAGGGCACCAAGGCACAGCCAGGAATGGCACCAAGGCTGACGGTATGTGAGGAAGCGCCTTAGCCCTGTCTGAAACCTTTCCGGAAGCTTCTCTCTGTAAGGAAGTTCTCATCCCCTTCTTCTCTCTTCCAGTTCCGGATGATTTGTGTTTTCTAAGTTCTTATCAGTAATTATGCAGGAAAAGTCCACGAGTGAGTCTTTCCCGGTTAAAAATTCATGCTCTGAAGTTCTAATGTTTTCCTGTATTATTTAATTATTTCTTCCTGGTGATTTTTATCATGCTTTCCTGAAACTGAACCGCATGGGGTATCCCATGCTTCCAAAAAACATGTTCCAGCTTTCTTTTCTATTTTTTTTTGTCTCTGTATATTTGGTTTCACATTCCAGAATAGTTTCATTTCATTTCCCAACCTTATTATTCAGGTGTTTAAAAATTTTTTTTTCTGCTATATGATCCCCAAGAGATGGCTCTTGTGTTGTGAATTCTTCTTTTTTTCGGGGGGGGGGGGGAGGATGGGGAATGATGTCTTATTATTTTTTTATAATGGGTCCAATGCATCTATTAATTCTTGTGTGTATTAATTTTACTGTCTAAGTCAGAGGTTCCCAAGCATGTAGCCCCTAGCCTACTAGCCTACTCGCCCCTTCTCAGAAGATGAGAAGTCTCACGGTGCTCCCTGAAAACTTCTTTTTTTTTCTTTTGGGGTCACACCCGGCCATGCACAGGGGTTACTCCTGGCTCTGCACTCAGGAATTACTCCTGGCAGTGCTCAGGGGACCATACGGGATGCTGGGGATCGAACCCGGGTTGGCCGCGTGCAAGGCAAATGCCCTACCCGCTATGCTTTCTCTCCAGCCCCCTGGAAACTTCTTTTTCAAGTGAACAAAAGGAAACCATCCCTCCCCAGTTGCATCCGAAGCTACTCCCACTTCTGGATGTCCCAGTAGCCCCACCCCTTCCTGGGTGGCACCACTCCCGTGGGAAGTTCTGGCCTGCTTCCCCCTGTGGGCTTGGTTCTCCCGCATCTCTCCCCCTCAACAGTCTGCGAGAGGAGCGCAGGGGGCAGCCCTAGGAGCGTGTGTCCCCCGTAAAGGATGCTTCATTTTCCAACTGCATCCTGGCCCTTTTGGTTTGCCTTTGCTCATGCCCATCTCAGCTGTCCCTGGGGTCTCCAGGAGATTCATCTCCTGCTCTGTGGGAGCTGGGGAGGGGCTGGGGGCTGTCCGGGAGACCCAAGGCTCAAACTCCTCCCTGGCTGCTCTGAGGCTGGCCCGGACCCCCGCTCTGCCCATCACTCGCCTTCCCCAGGCGGCAGACTCCAGCTCGCTCTGCTCTGCCAAGTCAGCACCCCTGGGTGTCTCCTCGAGGTCCAGCAGACTTCTGCCTCCTCCTCTCTCCCATGTCAACATCTGCTTCCTGCTCCAGATGTCCAGGAGCTGGTGGGGGTCAGCGCGGGCAGGCTCTGGCGGGGTGCGTTGTCGGTCCACTTGGAGACACATGGTCTTTCTCTTTTGCCCTTTTCTAACCCATCTTTATGGGAAAATGACCCCACTCGAAAGGTTTCAGAGTTTGCTTTCCCACATGGTGACATGCCTGAGAGCTGATTTGCCCACTTAGATGCTGCGGCGGCAGAAACGGAGACCGCCCTGAGGGTAGCTGCACCCTCTCAGGAGGCGGAGCACGTTGGCGCCGAGTCGATGCCCCCCACAAACTTAGGGCAGGCGGGCACCGCCTGGGTGGTTGGCGCCAGAATCAGTTCCAGTGGTCTTTGTCAGCTAAAAAGCTCCCGTGATTTACAAAGGCAGGTGTGCCC
The DNA here is from genome assembly GCF_029834395.1 of Sorex fumeus. Taxonomy (NCBI): domain Eukaryota; kingdom Metazoa; phylum Chordata; class Mammalia; order Eulipotyphla; family Soricidae; genus Sorex; species Sorex fumeus. The sequence goes on along the minus strand of NW_026606199.1, from coordinate 1,329,840 downwards.
ACCGCCTCAGAGGTTCCTCTGTGGCAGCCCGCCCCCGCCCCCAGCTCTGGGGGTGCCCCTGCCAGCTGTTGTAAATCACTCTGGAGTGTGTACACGCCCTTCCACGATCAGCTTTCTCGGTCTGAGATGGGGGCTGGAAAGACAGCCGGGGAGCCCCTGAGTGATATCGGGATCCTGTCTGTGTATTATTTCACACAAGTCTTCAAGTCGATGATACCTATTTCCTTAAGGGACACTTCTGCTGGGCCTGGGTGCCACCAGCATGGTCCCATCCCACCCTTGTGGGACGCCCTGGCAGTTGGGCCCCTTTGGTCCATCTCTCTAGAGGGTCAGTGTCTACCGAGTGGTCACGCAAGGTATTGGCCAGGCCGGGGGACGGCTCTGGCTCCTCTCTGCACACCGTGCAGAGGGCTGTGAGTCTCCGCGTGCTCTTCGCCACACTTTTATGTCTGTAGCAGTGCAGTGTGCCTTTGAAGGAGCAAAAATGGGGTTTGCACACTTCCTGGCTGATGGACGCGCGTCTGCTGGGTAGGGTCCCCCCATCTGCGGCTCAGACCCTCCCGCCTTCTCCGTCTCATTTTCCTCCCATTTCCTTGAGCCTGAGCCGTCCACCTTGGCTCTGGGTGATAGGGGGACCGGATGCAGACGCGGCTTATTCAGCAGCATCAAGATCGGGTCACGCTTTAAGTGCTTTATGTCATTTGAGACGACATCAAGAGCACAGCTCTTAGGAAAGCAGTGGAAAGATCGGGCAGCCCCAGCAGAAGGACTGATGCTCAACCTGCCCCAGAGATTGGGACTTTCCCAGTTCAGAGAAACGATTCCTGGGGATGCTGGTGTTTCTGGACATGTGTGTCTTATGACCATAGTTCAGCACTGGCTACAGTTTGACCAGTCTCTGTGTCTGCTTGGCCATTGCTGGTGAGGGATGGAAGAATTTCTCAGGAAGTCTCTGTTCACGGCGACCTGCGCGTCATGAGAAGCTTATTTGGGCTGCTTTGTCATGTTCATGAATCCTGGGTTTGGGGGTCCTGTTCTGGGCAGTTTTCCCTGCTTTGGGTGCCAGCGTTTGGCCGTGAGGCTGCCCTCTGGGGTATTGTTCCTGAAATGAGATATACAAGGGAAAATTTTAAGCCGCACTTACTCGTTCAGTCAGCATCAGTGTAATGGATAGAAAAACTAGAAAAACAACTGAAAAGGAATTTGGCCCCAGCATCAAATCTTTATAAAAATTGGGATTCTTTTATAGTTAAAAAATGGGGATTGAGAAAAAGCCTCCCACCAGGATAGTTATCTGAAGAAAATGATGGTGCGTCCTATCTGTTTCCTTTACAGGTCTTATCCATTCTACCTCTTGAGTTTTTCTTCTTTGTTGATACTGAGTCCCTTCGATGGTGAAGTCATTCATATTTTTTCTCTTTCCAAAGTAATGTTGGTGCATTTTTCTTTGGTAGCCAAGACTCTTCCTTTTGTTGTCTGCCATGGCTAGTTGTCTCCATTACAATGACCAGCGTAGTAGAGATCTTGCATCCTTGGCTTTTTTTTTTTAACTTTAATAAGAACTTTAACTTTTCACCCTTGTTTAGATATTTACTGCAAAGTTTCATTTGATATGTTATATGAGGTTCAGAACATGTTGATGTATTGTCAGTGTATGGCTGTCATTAATTGCCTTCAAGCACCTTTTTCCAGGCTCTGTGGCCACTTCATCTTCTTCCTCCTTTGTTCTCAGACTGGTGCAATGGATCACGTTCGTGATCGTCTAAGCGGTCAAACCAGCCCTGAATTCCTAGGACAAGCCCTCTGATTTCAACACATTTTAAAACGCAATGTTGGATTCCACTTGCTTAAATTTTTATTTAGCGTTTTAACCTTTTGAGGGCAATTTTCATAACCAAAACCACTCTTTTAATTCCTTCTTTTGTCTTCCAATGCCTTTGCTTAGTTTTTATTTCCCACACAGCGAAAGAGGGAGTTCCACATTTTTTTTTTTTTAGTCTTCAGTCATCTTCAGTATAAGCAGTTTTTTTTTTTTCATTAACACAGTTGGAACTTTTCTTCATTAAAGTGGAGCTGGTCACTTTGTTTTATCAGAAATTTCACTATGGAGTCACTCTCCCCAGTGGTTATCATCTCTTTGTATTTTTTCTCTGCCTCCAAAATAATATTGTATTTTGGGGCTGGAGTGATAGCACAGCGGGGAGGGCATTTGCCTTGCATGCGGCTGACCCCGGTTCGATTCCCAGCATCCCATATGGTCCCCCAGGGCACCGCCAAGGGTAATTCCTGAGTGCAGAGCCAGGAGTAACCCCTGAGCATCGCCGGGTGTTACCCAAAAAGTAAAATAATAATAATAATAATGTATTTTTATTTTGTAGATGTCCCACTTCCATTTTCTATTCTATTAAATCTACCCCTTCTTTCTCAGAAATCCTCACATTGTTCTATTTCTCACTTCCATTGAATGCAGTTCAGCTTTCATTTCCAATCTTCTATTATGTGCATGGAGAAGAGAATCTCCCTCAATTACTGCTCTTGCTTCTGTGCTCCTGTTTGCTTTGCATCTTGTATCATCGCCCAGTCCAGTGTACGTTGTAACTTGCATGATTTTTTTTATTATCATTACTAAGTAATTTTAAACCAGAGCTGTTTAAACTTACTCCACCTGTGGTCCCCTTTTTGCCTGGAGAGTTTTTATGTGACACTGGGCATATAGGAATGTAAAATACCAAACATTGATAACACTGATAAGATGTCGGCCGTGCGACATCTTATCAGGACATCTTTTTATGATATTTTATTATCTTATTCCTACTTTGGACAAACTTGCAGGCTATTGAATGTGGCCTGCCCACAGGGCAGAGTCTGGCAAACTCCCCGTGGCGTACCCAATATGCCAAATACCAGTAACAATGATGGGTCTCATTCTCCTAAAGAGCCTTGAATATAATCTCAGGGCTAGGATGAAGGAGACGTTACTGGGGCCTGCTCGAGGCAATCAATGAATAACAGGATGATGAATGAATGATGAATGATAACACATCATATGGAAATATATAGGCTTCATAGAGGTCGTTGGTAGCAACACAATAGTAAATGGAGACTTCAACACCACCGTGTCACCTCTTGATAGATCAACAAGACTCAGTAAGGAAATACTGGTGCTGAAGTTAGAAATGGCAGAGAGGGGGCCAGTAGATATATACAGGGCTTTTCATCCCCCAAAGGCCAAATGCACATTCTTCTCCAGTGTGCACGGAATGTGCTCCAAGACAGACCACATGCTGGGCCAGGTACCATGCCTCCATCAAATCAAGAAGATTGAAACTGTATCAACTATCTTTCAGATCATGATGCACTGAAAATAAAAATTAATCCCGCACAGAAACGGAGAATCAAATCAAAAACCTAGAACACATTTACGAAAACTTACACAGCCCTCCATGGGGTTGCAGCCCGCAGCTTTCAAGAAACACTTCCATCTTGTTAGCCTACAATCTCTGTGTTCTCTTTGTGTCATTTCTGCGGTGCTGTTAAAATGTTAACATCTGCAATTCAGATGACAGGGTCTAAAAGAATTAAAATGCATTGTTCATTACTGTAAAATAAATTAATTTTTTAGATTTTTATGTTGGGGCCACACCTGGCAGTGCTCAGGAACTTTGCCTGACTCTGCACTCAAGGTTCATTCCTGGCAGGGCTCGGGCGACCATATGAGATGCTGGGGATCAAACCAGGGTTTGCCAAGTTCAAGGCAAACACTTTTACTGCTGTGTTACCACTTCCGTTCCCAAATAAATTAATTTTAAAGTGGCAATCACTCACTCAGATCTTCATCGAGACATGACTGCAGCTAAGAAAACTTGAGACCATTGACACCCTCTATTCATTGCGACTGTTACTTCCAGAATTTTGAATCATGTTTTCCATTTAAAAAAAAGTCTTGGTGTATGGTGTTAGGTTTTGTTTGTATTTTTTGTTTCATTTGTATTTGTTTTTATTTATTGACATCTGCCCCCAAGTTATATATTATTTTGTTGTTATTTTTTGTGTGTTTTGTTTGGGGGCCATTCCAAATAATGCTCAGGGCTTCCCCCTGGCTCTGTGCTCAGGAATCACTCCTGATGGGGTTTTGGGGGACCATATGGGGTGCTGGGGGTAGAACCCAAGTTGGCCATGTGCAAGGCGAGCGCCCTGCCCTCTAAACGCTCTCTCTGGCCCTTTTTTATTTTCCACAGTTCAAACTAGTTGGCTAGTTTGGCCAACGTTGTCAGCCCCCTCTCCATCAAGTCTCCTGCAAACATCTGCTTCCTGAGTCAGTTCCCTGTGTCTCTGCTTCAGCAGAGTTGCAGTGAATTCTGTGAGTAGCTCATTCCCTCCGTTTGTTTGCCTGGCAAACGTTTGCTTTCTGATTGTCTTGAGCGCTAGTTTGACTCTGCAGCGGTGTGGAGGTTGGCAGCTGTTTTCCATTAGAAGGTGGACTCGGGGCTGCCCCAGGCGTCCTTGGTGAGTCAGCATTTGCGCTGACCCGGGCTTTGTCTCGGGAGGCTCATCAGTTGTTGTTCTGCAGTTATTATCCTACTTTTACGTGGACATGTTTTTCATTTATTTCTATCTGGGCTCACTGTGCCTTTGAAGCCAATCGCTTATGAAAAGTCGTTAGCCCTCTCCACGGCCATTTCCTTCTTTTCTCTGTTACCTCCCTGGGACTGTTGTTGCATGAACTGGGCCTCATCCGACATCTTCCTTGAAGCCTCTCTTCCTTCATACATCGGTTTGCTTCCTAGTCTGGGATGATGTCTCCGGGTCTGAATTCGATTTCACAGTTTCTCTCTCAAACTGTGTCTAAATAATTTAAACTATACCCAAAACAGATCTCCAAGTCTGCTCAGATCGGGACTGGGCCTCCTCCACCCAGATCCCCCATCTTCCAGTAGGTAGGTGTTACACCCACCAACTTCCCCTGGTGCCGTGTAATCCCATCAATGGCCAAGACCCAGAGACTATAAAACCCAGCTCTGGAAAGCACGGGGCCGCATTTGTGGCCACGCGGCATCTTATTATCTAGTTCTTACTCTGGAGAACCTGGCAGGCTGCTAAATGTATCCTGCCCGCACGGCAGAGTCTGGCAAACTCCCCACGACGTATTCAGTATGCCAAAAACCAGTAACAATGATGGATCTCATTTCCCTGACCCTGAAAGAGCCTCGAATGTGGCACTTTCTAAAATCTCAGGGCTAGGATGAAGGAGACGTTACTGGTGCCTGCTTGAGGAAATCATGAACAACAGGATGACAGCGATACAGTGATACCCAAAATGCCAGTATTGGTGAGGATGTGGTGAAAAGAGAACTCTTGGGGGCTGGAGTCATAGCACAGCAGGTAGGGCGTTTGCCTTGCACACAGCCAACATGGCGGACGCAGGTTCGATTCCCAGCATCCCATATGGTCCCCCGAGCACCGCCAGGAGTGATTCCTGAGTACATGAGCCAGGAGTAACCCCTGAGCATCGCCGGGTGTGACCCAAAAAAGCAAAAAAAAAAAAAAAGAGAACTCTTATTCACCTTTGATGGGGATGCAGTTTGACCCAGTCTCTATGGAAACAGGAGGGGATTCCTAGAAAAAGCTAAAACAGAGCTCGCAGGGGACCCAGTGATTCCACGTCTGGGCATCTGCTCCCAAATTATTTCACAAAGATACATCCACATGTGGGTGTTCATTACAACCCTGAGTACTGTAGCCAGGATGTATAGGAGCAGCCTGGATATCCACGGGTGGATGAACAAAGGGCAACATCAGAGTATAACGAACACACAACGGAACCCTCAGCTCTCCCTGTTTCCTTCAACCTGCTAAATAGTTTGAGAATAAGGTCTAATCATTATCTCCCGCTATGGGTCCGGTATATCTTTCTGTACCTAAGAAATTTCTAGATGGATGTTGCCCCCTTTCGTACTGGGCTGTGTCTGAGTACTCAGCGTGCTGGGTGCTGAATCTCACGCACGGTCTCTTCCAAGGTCCTGAAGATTTTGACTCGTGATCATCTTTGCTCGTTTCTCGAGAACCTCGTGTGATGTGCCCGTGTCTGTGAACTTGCCACCAATCCCAGTTTGGACGGTCGTGGTTCACCTTGTGGAGTTTGTTCCACCTCTTGCCATTGTCCTCTCCTCCTCTCTCTGCTCAAGGGTTGAAGTCTGGATTCTTCCTCGGGAGCGCCCGCCTCTCCCGTGCCCTCTGAGCAGACCCAGCTTTGCCGTCTGCAGTTTCCTGGCCCCTGGAGCCTGGGCAGGGCAGTTGCGCAAGGCCCTGGCTGTGGACAAGAATCCCACCAGGCCCTCCCTGGGATGTTATCTGAGCCCAACTTAACAGGACCGCCGGCTGCCCCCCTGTAGTCACAGGTGCTGGTCTCTGGATTCCTACCACCTTGGCGGTTGTCCGCACGCCGGCTGGGAATTCCCTTTTGACGTATGAATCCCGGCCGTTTCCTTCCCCTTCTCTCCGGGTTAGTGCAGACGCTCTATAAAACCGTCACTTTTCATTTAGCCCGACTGTGTCTGCAGTGGGAAGGTTCCCGTCCCCGGCCACCGATGCTCGGCGCTTTCAGAACCAGCAATCGCTGCTGCCGTCTATCCAACTTTTTTGTTCTCTCCATCAACACATTTATTTGCCTGTTGTTACCTTGGCTGCATGCTGGGAGCCCAGGGCGGCACAGTGAGAAAACTGTTACAGAGACCCTCACCTCCCAGCATGCAGACGCCGAGGCCTCGGACCCCCAGGAGCTCACTCCACCTGGCTCCCTGCTCCGTACTCGCTCGCTCCTCTGAAAGCCTGTCAGCTGCTTCCTGTTGGCACGCTCCATGTGGCCTTGGCAGCTGCAGGGGGGAGATGTGCTAATGAGGGGCCCTGTGCGGAGCTTTGTTTGGGGAGGGGGCATCAGCTGTTCCTCCCTCGGCTGCAGCAGCCAGAACAGCTGGGGCAGAAAGTGGCCAGCCAGGGATGGGAAAGGCCGGGCCCCGGCACGTCGGCCAACTGTCACCTCTCTGAATCTCTAGCGCAGAGGTGCCCGCTGGACGGAGATGCCCCTCTGGGACTCTTGGGATGAATGATAGGATGGAATGAACGGTCGCTTGTCGATGGAGTTCTCTGTGGATTCTTCTGGAAGAATCGCGTGCCTGACCTGGGATAGAATTTGGATGGGACGCGGTTGGTGTCTTTCCATCATTAGGTGCTGCTCCCAGCTTCTGAGTCGGGAAAGCCTGCGCCTCGGACGGAATTCATGCAGCTGCTAAGGACAGTCTTCCAGAAACTTCCTTTCACTGTTGACACCAATTTCAGTCTTTTTTATTTATTTTTTTAAAAATCTTATCTCTGTTCCTGGGCTGGAGCGATAGCACAGCGGTAGGGCTTTTGCCTTGCACCGGCCAACGTGGCCGACCCGGGTTCGATTCCTCCACCCCTCTCGGAGAGCCCGGCAAGCTACCGAGAGTATTCGATATGCCAAACCCGGTAACAACAAAGTCTCCAATGGAGACGTTACTGGGTCTGCTCGAGCAAATCGATGAACAACGGGAGGACAGTGACAGTGATCTCTGTTTCTATTTATTTTTTACCCTTACCTAGTACTGGGGTGTGGGAGTGTGTGTGTGTGTGTGTGTGTGTGTGTGTGTGTGTGTGTGTGTTGGGGGGGAGTCTCCAACTGGCTATGGAGGGTCAGTCTAAGGTCTCTGCCTGCAGAGCAGATGACCAGGCCTCCAGCTGCCTCTCTAGTCCTCTCGCTTCTCATGAGGGCAGTAAGAAAGTCATTCCAAAAGGGTGGTGAGCGGAGTTGGGCCAGAAGAGAGCCTGGGGCCACCCCCAACTGTGCTCAGGGCTCACCGCAACGGGGGCTATGTAAGGCCAGCACCACAGCCCAGGGGCCGAGATGGAAAAGTTAAGTCAGGCTACAGGCCGACCTGCACGGCCTGGCCATGAGTCCTCCCAGCCCCTCCCGTGCCTGGCTGGGGACGGCCAGGGCGCACCCTGCAAAGGTGGATCTGGGAGTGGGAGCCTGCGGGTGGGCTGTGGGTCCTGGCGTGGCCCCGAGCAGCTTGCCTCGGGCCTCAGCTTCCTCCGTTGTCGAGCCCATGTCGCTGGGTTGTGGTAGCAGGCACGGCCAGGACACCAGGATTCCCGGCTGCCTTGGGCTCCTAGGGCAGGCTTGGGAGGACCAAGATGAAGACAGAGGAACTCCAAGTGCAGTGCTCGCCCTGTGCCGGCGGTGTCGAGAGGGGCCCCTGGTGTCCTGCTGTGTGTGCGGGGAAGCGCTTCTGTCTGCTCTGCCCGGCTGATCATAGAGGTGCCCCGGGCCTCTGGTTCCAATCACTGTAGCTGTAGAACATTCCAGAAGCAGACGGGAAGCTGTTGTTATCTTCTTAGTTTATAGGAGGGGGGAAAAAAGTGATGCTAAGTGGCTAGGTATGCCGCGGCCCTAATCCTGCCTCCCCACCCCAGACATATTGCCAAGATGTTTTTTTTTTTTCTTTTTCACTTGAACTTTGCCTAAACTGTTGGTTTGGAAACGGTCTCCTCTGGACTCAAGGGAAACAGATGAATTTTCAGGACTGTTCCCTTTCCTCGCGGCTCGGTTCACTGTCAGATGAGCTCCAGGGGCCTCCTGGTGGCAGCTGTACCTGCATGCCTGCACACACACCCCGCACGACAGGGCCAGGATCAAGCCCTGTCCAGGCCGAGTGTCCCAGTGAGTCCTCCCTGTGGCACTGTGCAGGGTCCCGGAGTGCTCAGCCTGGCCCAGCCATCAGCTGGGAGCGAGCCCTGGGGATGCCCTCAGGCCAGTACTCAGCCCACGAGGCATGTGGGGGGTGATGGGATCACACTCAGTTCCTTCCCCTGCAGTAGGAATCAGACAGGAGCAGTTCCCCTGCCCCCGGGTCCACCATGCCCCTGAATTCCCACCTGGTGGTCTCAGCGCCATCTCGGAAGCCTGGGCCAGAATTTCCATTTCCCATGGACGAGGGCACAACTTGGGATCCGCTTTCCCCACTGTCTGCCGAGAGGCTGCGCCAAGCCCACAGAGACCATGTCCTCAGAGCAGCCGGCCCCGGCGTCTGGGCAAGGAGGGAACGCAGGAAAGAACCAGGACGCGGCCCGAACCCTTCCCGACAGCCTCCGTCGTGTCTGTCTGGGGCAGCATGCCCGGGGCCAGGCCAGAGAGGGGCCCGCACGGAGCCGCCCAGAGGAAGGGGGGCAGGGGCCCCCTCTGACCCCAAGTGTGGGGGTTCGGTGGGGAGAGCATCTGAGCGGAGAGTCACAGCAATGGCCCAGGCTCTGTGCCTGGGGGCTGGGTGCGAGGGTCTGGGGGGGTTCTTGTTTGCATGTTTCTTTGCTTTTTCCCATAAGCGCATCCTCCTGCTTCAATTTGAGGGATTTGAACCCAAATCACATAAAAAAAAAAAGAGGGCAGTTAGGGAATTCCTTGATCACTTGACATCCTGTTACTCATCGATTTGCTCGAGCGGGCGCCAGTAACGTCTCCATTTGTCCCTGTCGCATGCTAGTGTTAGCCCAATGGCATCTGCTCATTCTAGGAACATGCAGAGCCTCAAACCGATCGTTCAGGGTCTTGACGAAGAAGTCTGACCATCTCGTGGGTGGGCGGGAATTTCAGTTTAGGAATATGGACTGTTTAGATACACAGAGAATGGGGTGCGGGGGGGGGAGAAAGAGAGAGAGACAGAGAGAGAGAGAATCTGTATGGGTAAGTGTGAGACTCTGTGAGTGTGAATTTGTGTGTGTGCACTCGTGAATGTGAGTCTGTGTATGCGAATTTGTGTGTATGAATCT
>NW_026606199.1:1220000-1315000 GCF_029834395.1 Sorex fumeus | reverse complement strand
CAGGGGGAGTTGAGTCCATTAATTTGCTATTTCTTTTATAGTTGCCTGGTATGTTTTGGTTTCTTTCTCTTCTCCTTCTATTCCTGTTTTCTTTTGGAGGGAGTAGTTTTAGTATCCTGTTTTTAAAGCTATATCCCTTAATTGAATTATGGTTATTTTCTCGAGGTTGCTAAGGGAATGAGAATATTGATCTTTGCCATAGCCCAGGCGTGGCGGGGAGCCTGTGTCCCGGGGAGACCCGGAGCAGTCACGGAGTGGGAGTCCGTTCCCATCCAGGAACTCGAATCTCAGCCTTTCCCATGGAACCCATCGATCCATCTGGCATTTATTTGGAAAAGAGGATTAACTGGAGGAATCTGCTTTCCTTTCAGCTGGCTGCCCCCCGTGATCCACCCTCTGATTCTCCTGGATCTGAAATGCTCCCTTGAGGGGACATCACATTCTCACGGGCATTTGGGTGGGCTTTCTTGCTTCTCTGTCTCTCCCTGTCCCCCAGTTACTGGTGGCTGCTTGCTGAGCCGTGATGAGTCTCTGGCTCCGTCATTCCCATTGTGTTCCTGCACTGCTCGCTGATATTTCATGTGAATCTGTAACTCCGAAGGAAACAGCCACAGAGGGTCGTATGAGCAGTGTGGGGACTCTGAGAGAACGCAGGGGTCCCTGACGGCCCTCGGGGTGGTCCCCACCTTCCACCTGGCCTTGTCTGCATGCACATGTCCCACCCGGTGGCATCAGCCATGAGCATCACCCTCTCTTGGCGGGAAGTGTCACCCACCTTTCCCACGACCCCCCCTCCACCCCAGCATCCCTCAGCGTCACCCCCCTCCCCGGGGGCTGCAGGGGAGTGTGACACCTCCTATTGTCCGGAAGCTTGGGGAGAATGGGGGGTCCTCAGCCCTGCTCCCCCACCCTGGCCGTATGAGGACTGGTCCTGCTGAGCTGAGCTGGGCAAGCCCTTGCTGGGCAAGCCTTCGCCCAGACCAAGGGCACAGGAGAACGTGCCGTGGACAGAGGCAGGAGCACTGCCCGCATGGAGCTGGGCATCTGCCTCTTTGACCCTCAGGGGCTGGACACTGGTGCAGGGAGAGTGTCTAAACCCACACTCAGGCTGCCCAGGGACCTCCATGGCGTGGGACCCTTCTGGGGCGACCCTGCCAGATCCACCCCACGGGCCTCTGTGTTCCGTTTTTTTTTTTTTTTGCTTTTTTAGGGTCACACCTGGCAATGCACAGGGGTTCCTCCTGGCTCTGCACTTAGGAATTACCCCTGGTGGTGCTCAGGGGATCATATGGGATGCTGGGAATCGAACCTGGGTCGGCTGCGTGCAAGGCAAACGCCCTACCCGCTGTGCTATTGCTCCAGCCCCGCCTTTGTGTTCCTGAGGATTTGTCTCTCCTTGATCTGGGCTGGAGCGATAGCACAACGGGTAGGGCATTTGCCTTGCACGCGGCCCACCCGGCTGACCCAAGTTCGATTCCTTCGCCCCTCTCAGAGAGCCCGGCAAGCAACTGAGAGTATCTCGCCCGCTTGGCAAAGCCTGGCAAGCTCCATATGCCAAACACAGTCACAACAAGTCTCACAATGGAGACGTTACTGGGCCCGCTCGAGCAAATCGATGAACAACGGGAGGACAGACAAGGGCTACAGATCTGGGAAGAGCTGTTCGGCCCCTCCTGCGAGGCAGGATTCCTACTTGGATGAATCACACGCTCCTTCGTTTCTCGCTAAGCACGGTTAGGGTTTGGTTTTGTTTTTTCAAACTAGTTATTTTTCTTTTCCTGTCATAGCGAAATTCAATTTTCAATTTTATCTTCATAATGTTATTCTCTTGTATTGATTTCTATTATATACAATCTGGGACTGGCCTGTTTATTAAAATACCTTGCTGGTTTTAGTAGATATTCAGTTGATTTCCTTGGGTTTCCTAGGTAACTAATCATATCATCTATAAATAATTTCTCTTTTCTAATGTTTATTTCTCTAAGTTCTTTTTTATTGCTTTCTTGCACTCAAATACGAAGAACTTTTTCAAATGTATAAAAATTTCAGGGCCCCTTTTCATTCATTTTGGTCTTTGATATAAGAAGTTCTGTGTTTCTACATTGATTATAATATTGGCGATTTATTTGAGATACGGGTTCATTATTTCCAGAAATAGCCTAGTTTCTAAATGGGCATTTAAAAAAAACCCAGTGTTGGAGGCCGGAGCAATAGCATGGCAAGTAGGGCACTCTCCTGGGCTGTGGCTGCCTTGAGTTCTATCTCTGCACCACATACGGGTCTGAGCACAGAGCCAGGAGCAAGCCCTAAGCAGAGTTAGGTATGGCCGAAAAAATAAAACAAACCTTGGATGTGTTCTAGAACCTTCTTGAGACATTCCAACTGCCCTTTCTTTCCCCAACTCTTTCTCTATCCCTCTCTCCTTTGGTCTCAGGATGATCCATTGACTTCTTGATGGATCTATTTCTTCGTTGATTTGAAGTTCTCAAATAAGTTCTCTCCTCTCCCTCTCTCTCCTCTCTTCTCTTCTCTCCCTCCCCTCTCTCTCCTCCCCCCACTCCTCGCTAGGGGTTGCACCCGGTGATGCTGAGACAGTGCTCAGGGGTCTCTCCGGTAGTTCTCAGGGGCCTGTGTGGTGCTGGAATCGAATCCTAACTCTGCGAAGCTTGTGCCCCAGTGCTCTGCGCCATCCCTGATGATGAATCAGGCCCGGGTGCTGAATTCCTCCGCATCCAGATGTCTTTTTCATTTGGGGGAACACATCCGACGCTGTCAAACATATCCCGTTTTCATACAGGGCTGAATTTAATCTCCTGGTGCTATTGATCTTTTGCGTTCACTTTAGGAAGGAAGAGTGGTTTTTCTATCAATCGTTATTGACATGACAATACTGTTTAGTAAACTGGCCCCAAATCCGGGGGCTTTGAACAATAAAAACATTCCTTTTATTTGTGAGTCTGGGGAGGGGGTGGGCAGAGACTTAGCTCTCAGGGAAGTGTTGGGCGTGTCTGGGGTCCTCTGTCAGCTGAGGGGTGATGGGGTCTGCTGGGGACACCCTTTCTTCCCCTCAGTGTCCTCATCCGGGCATCGTCCTGGCCATGACGAGGTATAGGAGCCTAGAGGCCTCCACATGCATGATCATCTCAAGGTTCCGTGGAGATCATTGGGTGGGGTGGGGGGGTCCCTGGCTGGCCAGTGAGCCTGGACTCCAGATCCCAGCTCCCAAGCATAAGGCTCCTTGGGGCTCTGACCCGACAGGGAAGCATCCCAGCCATTGTCGCAACCACTCAAGTCTGGAAGTTTCTTTTCTCGTGTGTGTGTATGTGTGTGTGTGTGTGTGTGTGTGTGTGTGTGTGTGTGTGTGTACCTACAGTCAGAATAACATGAGAATGATCTACCTTTGGGCTCTCAACACTCTCCTGCACATTGCAGCCTCCCACCCCCACCCCTGTGTACGTTGCTAGTTTGGATTCTTCAGTTTCTTACATCATCGTTGATTGGACTTTTTCTTGTTGAGCCAATTTTGGTAAGATTGTTTTCTTGAACAATCTTTTAGCATTTTCCCCATGTTCATAGCATAAAACCTGTGTAATACATGATCATAAGTTAAGTTTACTTTGTGCTTATTTTCTTTTTGTTGTTGTTTTGTTTTGTTTGCTTTTTGGGTCACACCCAGTGTTGCTCAGGGGTTACTCCTGGCTCTGCACTCAGTCCCCTGGTGGTGCTTGGGGACTATATGGGATGCCGGGGATCGAACCCAGGTCGGTCGCATGCAAGGCAAACGCCCTACCCGCTGTATTATCACTCCGGCCTCTTCAGTCCATTTTTCTTCCTCTATAATTATCTTTCTCTCTTGATAAATTTGAACATATAAATGTTTGGGGTTCATATTTGAGGAATACACTCACTTGCATTTATGAATCAAATCCTCTTGCTGCAGCTTCTAATTAGTCATTTATGTTTTTATTTCTTAAGTCCTTTCTCTCAATCGTCATGACCTTTGTTTGGTTTTGTAGCTTAATGCTTTATTGATACTGATTTCTCTTCATAGTAAATGTATTAAAAACAGCATTTTCCCATTGGCTGGGTGCTGTCTGCCTTCCCCCACTCACCTCCGCCTGGCGCATCTTTAGGAGAATGTTCTGGTCCGGTTCCTGTGGTCCTGGTGGGCCGCTCTGGGCCTGGGCTGTTCCCCTCATAGGAGCTCAGCCCCCAGGGGCAGCTCGGAGTTCCCCTTGATGGGGGATGACCCTGGAGTCGGGCGTGGCCGACAATGTTTTATTGTGTCCTGCCTGGGTGCTCCTCCCAGCACTGCTATCTTCTCACGTCCTGGGAGGCAGCGGGACCCTCGACCCTGGTCCCCGAGCAAGCGCCTCCCGCATCCCAGTGGACTGTCGCTGGCTGGCCATGTCCTTTCGGGATCCAAAGAGGAGGTGGAATTCTGGGGTGTCTGTGGGCTGAATCAGGGGGGAGGAAGAAGCGCAGGCCCCAGGGCGAGAAGGACACCATGACAGTCCCAGGGACGTGTCCATCAACAGGCAGGTGGGGTCAGTGCCTGTCGTGAGGGGTGCTCCCGCCATCTCACTGTTGGGGCTCTTGGGGGGCAGGCAGGGCTCTGCAGGAGGGAGGTGCTCTCACTGTCAGGGCCTACGGGGGTCCCCCCTGTCCCCACCCGCCTGACCTCTCGACTGCTCTTTTCCCTGGGCCCAGGATGCTTGGCCACAGCAGGGACTTGGAGGACAGTCGGGGTGTCCCCTCTAGGGAAGGAGTGGCCACATGGCTGAGAGAAGCCCACGGCAGGGGGCGCCCATGTGCTCAGGGCTCACAGGGCCCCTGCAGGCAGCGACTGGGGCAGGAACGGACCTCGAGTGCTGGTGGTTCCAGTGACCCTGGGCCGGCCTGTGTCACCTGGGGCCACCTTGGCGGAGGACAGGTGGTAGAAAGTCTGCTGTGACAGGGTCCGGGGTCTGCATGAGGCTGAGGGGCAGAGGGGGTCCCTGGGCCATCTGGAACTCTCTGGGCCGGACGCTCTCTGGGGCAGTCCCATCACCTCCTTCCTGGGGCTCCCACTTGCAGCCCTGTCAGCTGCCCAGAGCTGCCGAGATGGACATGTCGTAGTGGACAGGGGAAGATCAACCTGAGCTGAAGGTCAGAAGCTAAAAGGGAGAGGGTGTAGGGCGTGGCCCGCAGCAGGAGTGGCAGGAGTGAGACCAGGCAGGAGTCTACCCGCACCCACCGGGGGCCTCCCCAGCCCAGCACCTGCACCCTGGCTGCCGGACCCCCTTGCTAGAATAAAGTGCCTCAAACCCACCCCTGTGTCTGGCAGCTGCCCACCACAGAGCCTGCAGCAGGCACTTTGCAAACTGTGAAGTCCTGGCACGGGTGGGTGGTCCGTGCCCTCACCTCACCCCACAGGGCGGCAAGCAGAGCTCCGGGAAGTGCCCGGCTGTCCCCACCCTGCTGCCCTGGCAGAGCTCATGTGTGGCTCCGATTTGCACCGAGAGGGTCAGGTTCAAACACCCCACGGAAACCCCATGTGACAGTCCCCGCTCCCGCCGGCCCTTTGCATGCACACAGAGGCGGAGCTTTGCTGCAGGGATCTGGCGCATGGCCCTGGCTTCCCTGTCCTCACATCCCTGGGGAACAGGAAGGCTCTGACACCCCCCAGACCGTTGCTGGCAGTGTGCGCCCGCCCCGGAGCCCCCCAAGGTATACCCCGCGCTAGTCAAGAGAGGAAGGAGAAACAGGAGGAAATTGAGGTCTCGGCAGCGTTAGCACAGAGAGTATCAGGGGGTCCTGCCTAGGCACGCCTGGGTCCTGCTGGAGAGGGCTCTGGGGAAGGCGGGTGCAGAAGAGCCTGTCTGGACGCCCCAACCTTGCGTCCAGCCTCCCCACACTGGCCGGTCCTCCTTCCACCGACAGCCGCGGGCCCAGTTGTGCGAGCCTGGCTCTGACAGTCAGGCCGTCGGAGCTCAAGGGCTCAGAGGGCAATTCCGCCTTCGATCTCTTGACTCTAATGTCGAACCTTCCGCCCTGGCTGTGAGCCGGCTGGGCCAAGCCCCCCTCTTTCTCTTGGATTTCTTGTCTGTTAGTTTGCAACAACTAAACCCTCAACCCTGCGCCCACAGCTTCTTGGAAACTCGGCATCTCGTTCTGTTTGTCACACTCGGCTTTTGAGGGGAGCCGTCGGTTACCTGGAGAGTCAGCACCTCGGCTGGGCTCGTCTCAGGGATGTCCGGGGTCCTGGGGACTTGGGAGTTAGGTCACAGGGTAGAACTGTCGCATCCATCACGTCCAAATCCCGTGCTGCCCTCTGAGTGCTGTCCGGGGGCTGTGCAAGGGTTCCGTGACTCCCTGTTGTGAACTGGCTCTTCCCAGAGTGACCTGTGCTGTGGCTCTTTTTGGCGGCGCTGTTGGAAACTGCATGCCTGATCTCCACATGGGCACTGTTGTGGGAGCCAGCTCCTCTCATCGCTCAGTACCCGGCGGGCTCCGGGTCACTCACTTGGGTGGTTGGTGGGTCTGGAGTCACTTTGGGAGGGTCTTCATGGAGGGTCTTTTCTCAGACTTCAAAGGCGTTCGGTGCAAGGTCCCCGGGAAACTGGGCCAGTCCCTAGTCCCTGTCAATCAACCAGGGCCAGGGAAGGGGTCAAGAGCAGGAGAGCACCCATGCTAGCTGCCGGCTCCTTGTCCCCCGCGAGTGCCCGCGGCCACTCCAGTCCTCTCCTCCCTCCTACTCTGAAGTGTTTTTGTTTGGGGAACCACACACAGTTGTTCTCGGGGCTTGCTCCCGGCTCTGTGCTCAGGGATCACTTCTGGTGGGATTTGGGAAACCGTTTGTGGTGCTAGGGATTAAATCAGATTCACCCCGTGTGCAAAGCAAATGCCTCCCCCCTATCCTGCCTCCCCCTGCCCCTGCGTTCTGAAGCAGACGGGCCCTGGGGTAGAGCTGGAGAATGTCAGGCTGAATGCTGAGGTCACAGGAGACACTGCCCAAGGAACCTCGTCACATTATTGGTATTGTTGTTGCTATTTTTTTCTTTTTTTTCCAATTTTTATTAGTGAAATACCATGAGGTATAGTTGTAGACTTACATTTTCTTGTGCTTGGGTTTCAGTTATACAGTGATCGAGTACCCATACCTCCACCAGTGCCCATTCTCCGCCCACCACTGATCCCAGTATCCCTCCCACCCCCCACCCTCCCCATCCCACCCTGCCTCTGTGGCAGGGCATTCCCTTTTGTTCTCTCTCTCCTATTGGGTGTTGTGGTTTGCAAAAGAGGCAGTGGGTGGCAATCATGTTTAGTCTATAGTCGACTTTCAGCATGCATCTCCCCTCCTGGGAGGATCCTCCCAACACCCTTTATTTGGTGCTCCCTTCTCTATCTGAGCTGCCTTTTCCCCTGTTGCTATTTTTTTGGATCAACTTGGTGATGCTCAGGGGTTACTCCTGGCTCTACACCCAGGAATCACTCCTGGCGATGCTCGGGGGACCATATGGGATGCCGGGCATTGAACCCGGGTCGGCTCCATGAGAGACAAGGCACCCTCCTCACTCTGCCATCTTGCCAGCCCCACATTGGTTGGTTTAGAAACTGCTGTTTTGATGTCCCAATGTTAAGAGAAACAAAATGTATGCAGACTCTCTATTTTAGGTCGTGTCACTGTCCCGGGCCACTCGGGCACGGAGCTAGGCTTCATTCTAACCTGCTCTTATGGTTAGTCGGCGGGATCGCCCGGGGACGTATTCATGATAAGTTGGCAGCATCGCCCGGTGAGGAGTTTCCTGATGTCTCAAGGCTGTTCACACTTATTCTTTCCATCCACGCAGCACAAATGAAATTTTTATTTGCATCATCAAAAATACCAGTGTCTGGAGACATAAGCAAGGTGCGTGCAGAAAGCCCTCAGCAGGTGCTGGTGGGACGTATCTTGTGCCAGTTAAAAAGTAAAGAGTGAGGCTCCACTGTCCACGCACGGAGCCGAGAGATATGCCCACTCAGCAAAGAGCGCCCGACTCAGTTCCTTACAAAGGTTGTGTAATACGCCAGAGGGCTGGCGCAGGCTGCCTTGTAATTCTCTGTAGAATACTTCTGCATCAGCTTCTTACGGGCAGAAAGAAGTGAGCCAAAGGGCCCTTGCAGAGGGAGAGGCCGGAATCTGTGTCAAAGGGAGCTGTTCTCGGGAGTCTGAGTAACTCGTCTGACTAAGAACCTCGGAGGCCAACAGGCCCGGGGCTGGGGTGGTCATTCCACTGAGTCTCGGAACCTCCGAACACATTCCTTGTGCATGTGGAAGGGCCCTGTCGCCCAGGCCCCAGGTACTGGGTGGACACTGAGCATTCACACTGAGTCTTTTTCCTCCTCTTCCTCCTCCTCTCCCCTCCCCTCTCCTGGCCTTTCTCTCCCCTCCCCCTCTCTTCCTCCCTTCCTTTCCCTTCCTCCCCACACCTGGCCTGGCATTATTACTCAGAGGGCTTACGCCTGCTCTGCACTCAGAGACCACTTCTGGCGGGCCCAGAGGACTGCATGGAGTGCCAGGAATCGAACCTGAGCCAGCCACATGCCAGGCAAATGCCCTCCCCGCTGTACTGTCACTCCTGCCCCTTGGCTCTCTGGGACTAATGCCATCTCCACCCACTTCCACTCCTGCTCTTCCTACTTTTATTTTTATTTTTATCTCTAATCACTGCATGCCTTGGTGGGAATCTTCCCAGCTGTGAGTTGGAAGGGGACCGGGAAGGGGCGTCAACTGTCCAGTTGTCTCTGCTACTGACCCTGACCAGGCAGTGGGTAGCCCAGAGTCCCCGTTAGCACCACCCCCCTCCCTTCTGTTGCCCACGCCGCAGTTGATTAAACGGAGGGTCAGCAGTTCGATTTACCGATCCCTCATTGTGAGAAAACAACCAAAGCGAGTGCCACGGGCATCTTGTCATCAGATTGGTCTGTTCGCGGAGAGGAAATCTTCAGAGGCTGTGCATCCTCTGACCGCCTGGACCCGGTCTCTCTCACGCCGCGTCTCCTGGCCCGTGGCCAGGCTTCATTGATCCACAGCAAGGGCAATGCACTCAATAGCCGGTCCTTCCCCAGCCTGTGTACATCTCACGGCACACAGTAGCCCTCTCCACGGAGCCTGCGGTTCATCACCCACTATCATCGGCTCTCGGGAGCCGGATAACTGAATCAGAACTCACTTTGCAGCAGGAAATTTGAACGGTTGAATCCCACAGACACTCCCGAACTAGAGCCCAGGGGCCCGACTGCTGAGACACACCCGCTGCCCAGCACCAGCCCCTGGGACACGTCAGCCGCTCTTTGGGGCTCAGACACTCCCAAACCCTAGGGGTCTCCGCTGACATGCCCCCTCCCATCCTGCCCATGCCCTGCAGATCACTGGATCTCCCCATCAGAGTCTCCCATTCCTGGCTGGCCAGGTCCACGGCAGCACCTGTCCAGATGCCACGGCCACCCAGGTCCTCTTGTCTCTGTTCCAACAGGAGAGGAATCGGGAGGAGGGTTGTCCTGACCCCTCTCTGGGGCATGGGACAGAGGGGGCCATGCCTTGGGGGAAAACTGTGCTGAAGAGGGGAGGGCCGGATGATGCCGGCAAAGGGGCTGATGCCAGGCCGTGTGGGGGAGGGTCCGAGCCTGTGGAAAGGGGATGTGGGGAGGGGGCTGCCGTTGAGAAATGACTGCTGGACAAGGGTTTGAGTGAACAAGGTTAGGAGAACAGTAGGTCTGGAGCCATGTTGGTCCCCAATGGGGGTGGGGTGTGCTGAGACCCCCGGGAGCCCTTTGAGGGGATGAGGAGCACAGAGTCGGCCCCGGGAGCAGCATAGACCCCAGCTCACCCTCCACCAGATTCACGGGCCCTCTGCCCCCAGTGGGACCCTGGTCACCCCGACACTGGTTCACACCCCCCCCTGCACCCCTCATTCACTGTGCCCCATCTCTTTCTCTCTCACTTCCTCGGCCTCTGCTTGTGCTCAGCTGTGGGGTCATCCCCGAGCACTGGGCGCGACCAGGGCTCTGTCGCTGGCTGATGGGCTCCCAGTGTCGGGCAGGGGACTCTCGGGAGCAAGGCTGTCCCAGCAGTGACTCCTGCATGGAGGGAGATGAAATAGTGTGGATTGAAGAGCATCTGAGGAACTGTAAAATATCTGGGGATTCAAATTTCGAACCGCGTATGCCCTGGACGTGGGGAATGTTCTAGTCCCTTGACGCCATGCTGTCCTGAGTCGGGTCTGAGTGTCCAGGTGGGAAATGGGGCCCACGGGTGATGTGTCGGTGGCGGCCCCTTTCTGGGACCTGGGGCCAGCCACATCTGACGGGGAAGGAACCAGAGAGGAAATCATTGTCCTGACCTTGAGACTTATTTATGGAAGTGGAGTAAGCACCCTTCTCTGAGAGAGAGTGAGCGGTCAGAGGCCCCGCAGATGGGACCCCAAGAGGCGAGGTCACAGGGCACTTTCCTGAGTGGCTGTTTTGTTCATCCTGGTCTGAGCTTGGCCGTGTCACAGACCCACTCACGGGCGTAAGAGCCGGGCCTTGAGAGGGTGGAGAGGCACCCGGCATTGCGTGTCATGCCCTCCATGGGCGCGGGCTGGTGGCTTTCTTCCTAGTGCAGCAAAATCTTTGGCTCAGCCAGCATCCATCACCTGACACGTGGTCTTGTGTCCTTCCCTTGCATCCTGCAGGTCAGGCCTCACCCGGACTGTGCTGGACTGGGCAGTGGGGGCTGGGGGCCCGGAAGGAACACACAAGCTTTTGCTCTTCTCTGAGCTAGATGTTGTGGTCTGGTGGTCAGAGCATCCCCTGTTTTAACACTGAGATCGGGGAAGGGCCGGGGAAGGTCAGGTTTCTCGGCCCTCACCTGGCTTCAGGGTGTTTTCTCTGGGGCGGCAGAGCGGCGGGGCTTCCCGGCACGTCTGACAACCGGACTCTTTCCTTTTCCACGCAGGGGTGAGTTGGGGGAGCACCTTAGCACCTGCCACACCTGAGACCCCGGCAAGGGGTGGGGGCGGAGCTCATGAAGTGATCAGCATCTCGGCCTTGGATGGAAGCTTCTGGAACCCGATGGAGCAACTCCACCGGCAGGTCAGTGCCCTGGTTTCTTTCTTGAATGATGGTGGTGGTGTAAATCACACGTACGGTCCACAAGGTCTTTCATTCCGCCTGGGCTCGCTTTATTTATTTATTTAATTTGCTTTTTTTGGGGGGGTCACACCCAGCGATACTCACGGGTTCCTCCTGGCTCATGCACTCAGGAATTACTCCTAGTGGCGCTCGGGGGACCATATAGGATGCTGGGGATCAAACCCGGGTCAGCCACATGCAAGGCAAAAGCTCTCCCCACTGTGCTATCATTCTGCCCCCCCCCCCGGGCTCACTTTAACCTTATAAAGTGCTCTCAGCTGGGGCCGGAGAGATCGTATGGCAGACAAGGCACTGGCCTACAGGTGCGTGGTCCAGTGGATTCATGCCGGGGACCCCATACGGTCCCCTGAGCCCCGCCAGGAGTGAGCCCTGAGCTCAGAGCCAGAAGTAAGCCCTGAGCACTGTCCGGTGTGTCCCAGAAAGGAAAAAGGAAAAGTGTGGTCTTTCTCTTGCCAGGTAGATGAAATGCTCATGAATATTGAATTGTTTGGCGAGGCTCGGTGTTACATGTTGCTCATAAAAGCGATTTTTCACCACGTCGGGGTCCAGTTCCAGACAGACACCTTCCAGCCCTTTCCTCGAGCGCTGCCGCCTTTGATCTTTGTGCCTCTGTCACCACCTGTTGGCTGCGTTCTCAGTTCTCTGGAGAAACACTGCACTGCCACTTGAAAAATGTTTTGGATGCTACTTTAGTGACGGGCTGGAGCGATAGCACAGCGGTAGGGCGTTTGCCTTGCACGCAGCCAACACGGCTGACCCGAGTTCGATTCCTCCGCCCCTCTCGGAGAGCCCAGCAAGCTACCGAGAGTATCTCGCCCGCACGGCAGAGCCTGGCAAGCTCCCCGTGACGTATTCGATATGCCAGACACAGTGACAACAAAGTCTCCAATGGAGACGTTACTGGGCCCGCTCGAGCAAATCGGCCTTTACCTTACTTTAGTGACGTGTCACACTTTGTTTTCTTTGAGCCTTTGGCGATGTAAAGTGCAACGCACAGTATGTGACACGTTTGACTCGCTTTAATATTCTGATGGGTTTTGCCTGTCAAATGAACACGACTTTCTTAGATTTCAGAATGTCTTGGGCGGGAGAGTGAGTCAGCGGAGAGAAACCCGAGCTCTGCGGAGAGGTCGTGCAGATGGCTCCGTCCTTGTGTTGTGTGGAACTATTCAACAGTTATTTTTCATAATAGAAAACAGACCGGGGGGAAAATGGGCAGCTGAGGTCTCAGGCAGTTCTCTGGCTTTCTAGAAAGACACCGTGATAGGAGACGACTCACAGCGTTCATTCACACTCCTGCGAGGCTCCCTCCTGGAAACTGGTGCTCAGAAGGGCTGGAAGTTTGGATCGAGGGTGTCTAAATGCCAGAACTGCACCTTTCCGGTATTTCTGGTTAGCAGAGACGATTCTAAACAGAAGAGACAAACGCCGCTTCAGGATGGTTGAGCTGAAGGTGTTTCCTGGGGAGGGAAAGAATACATTAACGACCCTCCTCTCTCTCCCCTCCAGCTCCCCTTCCTCCTGCTCCCTCCCCCCTTCCTCTTTTCTTGTTTCCGTTTTTGGGCAGCACCTGGTGGTGCTCAGGGATCACTCCCGGGGGACTCTGGGGTGCCACAGGCAAGTGAGTGTCCCGGCTGCTGTCCCACCTCCAGGCCTGATCTTTCCCTTCGCCAGAAACAATGTAACCCACGCGATGGATACAGGGGAGGAGAAGTATCCTCTGCATTAAGATCAGTCCACAGGCAGGACGGAGAGGCAGAGCTGGGCACAGTCCCAGTCACAGGACGCACCTGGGAAGCAGAGCAAAAGCCCGGCCCCGCGCCTCGCCCTGCTCTGCGAGGCTCACACTCGCACCCCCCCCTTGGTTCTTGTGGTGATTGAGGGTCACGTTCTGAGGATGATGCTCGCTGGGCCTTGCACACACGGTTGTGGTGTTTGTACTTGGTCATGGTTCGTACTTGGTCATGGTGCTTGTACCTGGTTTTAGTGCTTGTACTTGGTCATGTGGTTGTACTTGGTTACACTGCTTGTCCTTGGTCAGGGTGCTTATACTTGATCATAGTGCTTGTACTCGGTCATGGTGCTTGTACTTGGTTGCAGTGCTTGTACTTGGTCGTGGTGCTTGTACTTGGTCATAGTACTTGTACTTGGTTGCAGTGCTTGCAGCAGGTCTTGGTACTCCTGGTGATGTCCACAGTGCCAGTGCCTCAGAGATCTCATGAATTATTGTGGTGCTTGGAACCACAACAGCAGGGCCTCCAGGCCCTTTGCAGTGACCTGGGGGAAGGACTCACACTTACCCTGTGCAGTGACCTGGGGAAGGACTCATCATGCGCAGTGACCTGGGGAAGGACTCACACTTATCCTGTGCGGTGACCTGGGGGAAGGACTCACACTTACCCTGTGCAGTGACCTGGGGAAGGACTCACACTTACCCTGCAGTGGCCTGGGGAAGGACTTACCGCTTACCCTGTGCAGTGCCAAGATCAAAGTCACAGACTGCAGGTGGGTGCACCGAACCTTCTGGCCTCCCCTTTGGGAAACAGACTCTTCCGTACGAGCAGACGGAGGTTGGGAGGCTGCAGAGAGGAACTGTGTTCCAGCTCCCACACCTCGTTTCGCCACAAAATGGGAAGATCAGCCCTTCTCGCCCCTGCACCCAGGTTGGTGGTAACTAGGCCCATCTCTCTGCCCGTGGCCTCGCCAGGCCCCTGGCCCCTGTTTCCTGACCCATCCAGCCACCACACGCTGTCCACCACATGGTGTCAGTGGATGGACAGTCGTGAGGAGGGGAGTCAGGGAGATCCTCTGCAGTTTTCTCGTGCCTCGACTGGGTGGGTCTGCTTGGGGACAAAGAGGAGAGGTCCTCTCTCAGAGGAGAGGACCGTGTGGGTCACTCCCCACCAAGGGCTCATTGTCCACATAACGTGGCCCTGTGGGAGGCAGCCGGGATCCACCAGCTCACGTCTTGGCTGTCTGAATTCTGAGCAGGTGGTCCCAGCTCCGAGTCACTGAAAGGTGCCAAGTCCCACCACCTGGCGAAGAAGCAGTTTCCGCTTGGTCTGAGGATCTTCGCGGCCAAGCCATGTCCCTTGCCCACACTTACTTAGTCTGTGACTCAGCCAGCATGGACTCCTCGTATGTCTGATACTGGGGGGGTTGGGGGGGTGGAGTCCAGGCCCTTCTCGGGATGGTGGTGAGCTCCGTGTCCTGGCCAGGCCATTGGAAGTTTCTTCTCTGGCCACCCTCTTCCCTGGAGGACCAGCAAGTCCTTGAGGTGGGTGGTGTGAGGGTGGACACTGGCTCTGGTGCTCCAGAAGCCGTGGACCCCGCTTGGTCTTCTCAGCACAGAGCAGACGTATGCACAGACTTGAAGCTGCAACGCTCCCATGGCATGTGTGTGTGGGGGGGAGGGGGGTTGCCACACCACAAACCTTCCTGCCTGATATATTTTCGTCCTGAGAACCAAACCTGAGAGTCTGGCATTTTGATGGCCACCACATCTATGCAGGCCGAAAAGGGGAACAGTGACCCCCCCACACCCTCCCCCACACACACTTTATTTAAACACCGGTGTGCACAGAATTGTTCATGATGTTTTGTTACAGGGATTCAATATTCCCACCCCGCTAGTGCCAGAGAACAGATGACTGGTTAAAGAAACTCTGGTACATCTACACAATGGAATATGATGCGACTGTTAGGAGAGACAAAGTCCTGAAATTTTTCAGATGAATGGATCAAAATGGAGAGTATCATGTTAAGTCAGGAAGAGATTGACAGACATAGAATGGCTGCACTCATTTGTGGAATAGAAAGTAACAGAATGGGAGACTAACACCCAAGGATAGTAGAGATAAGGGCCAAGAGGATTCCTTCACTGCTTGGAAGCTGGTCTCACATGCTGTGGGGAAAGGCAGCTGGGATAGAGAAGGGACCACCAAGCAAAGGATGCTTGGAGGGCTCGCTCGGGATGGGAGATGCGTGCTGAAGGTAGACTATGGGCCAAACATGATGGCCACTTAGTACTTGTATTGCAAACCATAACACCCATAAGGAGAGAGAGAGAGAGAGAGAGAGAGAGAGTAAAAGTGAATGCTCCTGTCACTGAGGTGGGGTGGAGGGCAGGGGTGGCAGGAGGGATACTGGGAACGTTGGTGGTAGAGAATGGGCACTGGTGGAGGGGTGGGTGCTCGACCACTATATGACTGAAACGTAATCATGAAAGTGTGTAAGTCTGTAGTTGTATCTCATGGTGTTTCATTTAAAATATTTTTTAAAAGGGGTTAGAGCAATAGTCCAGTGGGTAGGGCATTTGCCTTGCACGTGGCCGACCCTGGTTCAATTCCCATCATCCCATAGGGTCCCCCCTGAGCACTGCCAGGAGTAATTCCTTAGTGCAAAGGCAGGAGTAGCCCTTGTGCATTGCCAGGTGTCACCCAAAAAAGCAATAAATAAATAAATAAATAAATAAAAATATTCCCACCCAAATCTCACCACCACTGTCTCCATTTTCACAGCCTCCCCTCAAGTCTGCCCCCATAGCAAGCCCACAACAGTGTATTTTCCACTGCTTATTACCGTTAAACAGCTAACGGAATGATCAAAAAATTATTCCCTTAGAAAAAAATTTGTAAAAATTGTTGTATCTTGCCATGGGGGCATTAGGTCCTTATCTGAGGGTTTCCTGAGCTGTTGTTGCGGGCTGAGCCTTCTGTGGTCATGGTTGTCAGTGGACATAGGTTGGCTTCTGCGTTCCCTTCCCTCCAACCTGGTGTGGCCCTGCTGGGTGCCAGTGTTGGAGAGTTAGGACACGTCTTGGGGCCGCAAATGTGGCCACACTCTCCAGAAGGTCCAGAATATTCAACAGGGCCTGGCTGCTGGGCTTCCAGAGGAGATGGGAGGAGGAGAGGTCTTCCACTCCAGCTCCAAGGAGGCCTGGAGTTTTTAGCCACAGACTCACGTACCTGGGGTTGTGGGCAGATTCAGTTCTCTGTGGCGCTCAGTCCTGGGGCTCTGGGGTCCAGGCAGAGACCTGACAGCAGTTTGGGGTTGTGGGAGCAGCTGCCAGGGCTTGTTGGGGTGGGGTTGGCCCACCCCCTCCTGGGATTGCCTCAGAGGTCTCAGCCTGGAGCCAGTGTCTGAGAACTCTTTGTGGATCATTGATCTCTTCCAAGATTTGTTTCTGAGTCTCTGGAGCAAGGTCAGTAGTTGAGCTCAAAAGGCAGGGGTGGGGGTCGTGGGCGTGGCTGCCAGGTCTTCTGGAAGTTCTGGCAGGTGGGGGCGGTTGCCCACCCTGACTCTGAGGAGCCTGGGGGTTTCAGCTTGAGGGCCCGTGTGCCTGGAACTCTCGGCAGATTGGGTGGGAACAGCGATTTCCTTCAAGTCAGTCATTGGTGGAGCCTGAAACCAGGGGTTAAGTTCTTTTCCCTGAAACATTATCTTCAAAAATGAAAGCCACGACAGCCCTGGGGAGGGGGCTGGGATGGATGGAACGCCACTTTGCCAGGAGAGACTGAGTCAGGGGTCCGGTGCTGGCCAGCTCCAGAGCATCCCTGAGTGTGCCTTGGTGACCCTCATGCTGCTGGCCTGGGCACTGTGCCGTCAGCCTGGGGGCCAAGAGTGGCCAGGGGTGGCCCCCGATTCTCTGGGAATCACTTGAGGCTCTTCCCCCCGCCCCTTGTCACTGTCGCACCAGCTTCTGATCCAACTCTGACTTTCTCTCGGTCGTGAGTGGCCCCCGGGCCCCATGCCAGCTGCCTCCTGTTCACTCCCTGGCCTGGGTCACGACCTGCTCTGCTCTGAGCAGCGTCTGCAGAGAGACGGGCTTGACCTATGTGGCCTTGCTCACAGCCTGGCGGCCTGCCTGTCTCTCTGCACCTAGCCCTCTTCTGCGCATATTATTTCGAGAACTGGCTGCAACCCAGAGCACTGTCCGGGGAGGCTCAGAGCTAATGAGGGGCAGGTCACTGTGGTATGCCCCTGCTCCCGGTGCCAGGCGGCCATCGGCCAGCTAGCTCTCCCGCCCTTCCCTGGTACCTCTGCCCCACAAGCGCCCCCCAGGGACACTGTGACCCTCAGGAACCCTATTCCTGCTTCAGGCCTGGTCACCTCATCTGCCCCCTGGCCAGGGGTGGAATCTTGGTCTCACTAGAGGCTCCATTATAGTGCTCCGTGCTGGCTGCTCTTCTTGACTTTTTCTTCCTCAAACACATAAAAGGAGAAGAAACGGTTAGGATGAAGCGAGCGTTTGCCTGTGGACACAGCCCTGCCCACCTCCAGAGACCCGGACAGCAGGACACAGAGACGGTGCAACGTCCCCCTGTCCCATGAGCAGATGTTCATGGCCCCGTTTCTGCCTTAGGCCCCTGGCTCCATGTGTCCATGTGCGGGCAGGTCCCCTTGTCCCTTAGCCCCTGGAGTCGTGGCACGCGGCCGTGGCCCTAAGGAACCGTGATTTCTGTCCGAGTCACACTGTCCGTTACTAACCTGAAGGGGCCACACCTGGCGGTGTTGTAGGGGCCCCGTGGGATGTTATGTCCCAGGAAGGGAGTTTCACTCGCACATGGACCAGACCAGATGTGAGGATGCAAATGCAAGGCCCCTTTATTGCTAGCTCGAGCCAGGGTCCGAGTCTCATCCAAGGCAGTGGAGTCTTGACGAGGACCCCGACTCCGAATTCTGGGCAGTTAATTAGGGTTTGGTCACATAACAGCATTTTCCTAGGAACTGGCAACATGTTTCCAATTCTGGTCCCTGTCTGTCCTGTGACTCCAGGGACCAACATTATGTTTCCAAGTCTTGGTCCCAGTCCTGTCCCGTGACCGCCCCCATTGTCCCTCTCTGCCTGGCTGGACGCCACTGCCCATGCCCCCTACTCTGACAGACTGTTCCCACGGGCCAGCCTATCTGCCCAGGGTGATACTGTTCTCTGAGAAGTTGGGACTTTCTGATGGGGGAAACCGAGTCTTAGGCCTGCTGAGTTTCTGTCTTAGAGTGGAGCCTGTCATGACTCCACTTCAGCCTCACAAGGACTGGCCCCCACGTGCAGGGCATCCTGTTGGCTCCCTGCACCCGCTCCCAGGGGAGAGAGGAGGGGACAAGTCAGCCTCCTCCTTCCCTGCACGAGTCCTCCCATGGATCAGCACAAGCTTCCGGCGATGCCCATGGAGGCCGGCTGTGCGCTGTCCTTCAGACAGGGCTCAGAGGATCCTCCAAGCCAAGGCCAGGGCGGAGAAGGGCTGACTGTGCAGAGACTCCCACCCCGGCCCTCCTCGGCTGGAAGCAAGGCCCGGGGGCACGAAGCTTCCCACACGCAGGAAGTGTTTGCTCCGCATGGAGCCCTGGCTGCCGGGGTCTTCTCAGAGGAGGTGGGGTTGGGGGTCAATCTTGGAGCCCTGCCCAGCAAGGGCTGCTCACTGGACACACCAACCAGCAGGCACTGGCTTCCCGGCTGGGCTGAGTGGCTGAGTGGACAATGGGGGTCCCTAGATCCCTGGACGTGAGTGGGGAAGAGGGAGCTTTGCAAGGTCCAGCATAAAAAACATCTCAGTGGAGCTAAAGGGCTTTTCCAGCCTCCATTCCCTGGAAGGTGCGGAACTGTCCAGTTCCTTCTGGAAGCTTCTAGGACTGAAGTGGCTTGTGGGACAGAGTGATGTGGCTGATGCCAGACCTGAGGCTGGGGCTCCCGGGAGCAGGCCTGACCCCTGAGCTGGCTGGGGTGGGCCGGGCCAGCCACGTCGGCCAGTGGGAGCAGGGGTTGGAGCCATTTTAAAGGTCCTTTCCTATAAAAGCAACTTCCGGAATCCGTGGATGCGTTGGCTTCTGTTCAGTAAACGGGTGTGCTTACCAGAGCCAACTGTGCGTGTTGGGGGGTGCGAGTCACCCCAGCCGGCTCCCCCAGCCCAGGGACCTCCAGAGCTGACCAGGGATGTGGTGTGTGAGGGGCGGGACCCCAGGTCACACCCGGCTCTGCCGTTGCTTCGCTCTGTGTCTCTGTGTTGGGTGAGTCTCACAGCTCCTCGGAACCTCCACACCCTTGTTAAAGCAGCACCCCGTCCCCGCATGGGGCAGTGTGGCTCAGTGGACAGCTACCGCCTCCCTTCAGGGGCGACTCTGTGAGTCCAGCCCTGGCCAGGCCCAGTCGCCACCTGGCGGCTCCAGAGTCACCCCGAGGGTGTCCGATCGTGTCATCCCCAGTGAGCACCGTGACACGTATGGGACGCCCGCGTGGGAAGCCCAGCAGCCTGGATGAGACCTCCAGGTGGCCCGTCTTGCCCCTCCTCAGAGGCTGCCCGCACCTCTCCCCTCAGCACCTCAGGGTCCTGCCGTGTTTGGAGTTAATATGTTTTCTTTGCGAGTCCCTTGTTTTTCAATTATTTCATTTCCTTTTTTTTTCCCCCTCGACTTTTGTTCTGGCCTAGTGATTTCCTGTGGAGGTTTGATGAATGCCACAGAAAACTTCAGAAAAGAATCATTTCCATAAATCGTTTAATAGTTGGAGCCCTTCCCTCGGGCACTGACATTTCGGGGAGTGAGGAGAGACTGTGAACTGCAGGCGTTCGGTGTATCTCCTCTCTGCACAGGGATCGTGGGTCCGTGGCTGGGAGAGTTGAGTGCCCTTGTGGGGGGACTGACAAAAGACCAGCACCAGGTTCTGCACTGTGGCTGGGAACAGCAGTCGGGCTTTTGCCTATGGCCCAAGACCCTGGTGTCCCCTCGGCCGGGATCCTCCCTAACGTGTCTGCAGAGCCTGGGCGGGCCACCCCAACCAGCGGCTGCTGGACCTCACCTGGGACACCTCCAGGCACCGGCTGACTCTGGGCTCGCATCTTGAGACCTGTTTCTCCATCCCAGCACCTCTCTCCAGAAACCCCAGCTCATCGCAGGGGCCGGAGAGATAGTAGAGTGGGTTGGACACTTACCCTGCATGTAGCAGACCTGGGTTCAATCCCCAGCACTACGTATAGGCCCCTGATCCCTGGGCACAGAGTCAGGAGTAAGCCCTGAGCACTGGCGTGGCCGCAAAGATAAAAGCTGCATCACATTCTGTGTGATGTATGAATGGGTGAGTGTCTGGGGGCAGGGGGCAGTGATGGATGTGTGGATAGAGTAATGGATAGATGGATGAGTCCCGGGATAAGTGGGCTGTGATGATGAATGGGTGGGCATGTGTTGTGTTCGGGATGGATGGGGTTGGTTAAGTAGTGATGGATGGATGGGTGGGTGGGTGGGTGGGTGACAGAAGGATGGGTGGATGACGGATGGATGGATGGATGGATGGATGGATGGATGGATGGATGGATGGGCAGGTGAGTGGGTGGTGGAGGGTGGTGGGTGGGGACCTAATGTGTGTATGAAGGATGGGTGGACAGACAGCGGGCAGATGGATGGGTACCGGTGATGTTTGATGGGTGGTTGAGTGGAAGGAGGGGCGGGTGGTGACCTGGGGTAGTCAGGTGGGTGGTGACGTGTAATAGGTGGTGAATGATGGGTGGTGGATGGGTAGTGCTAACAGCATGGAACAAGGGCGTGATAAAGCCGTTCTTTTTCTAACGTGGCCGCCTCAGGCTTCCGACTCTGCCCATCAGATCTAAGTAGGTCTTCGGTCCCTGGGGTGGAAGATTCTGTCCCTGCTTGGCCTGTTTGGAGTTTTGTGTCTTCTAAACTGACTTTGTGCTTGGAGAATCTCCATCCTCACCCCTCCCACCTCGAGTCACTGTTAGCATAAGGCAGAAATGGCAGGGCGTGACCTTACACATTTAGCTTGGTGCCCCCCCCAGCACTCTGGGGGACGCCAACTGTCAGGCCATGAAGACATACATCAGCTGGTGGGGGTCCCTGGGGGGTAGTGGCCTCCAACCCAGACATGCCCAGTGCCAGGCAGAGTTTGCACCACCGTGTCGTGGAGGGCCCTGGGATGTGTTGTGCCCTTGTCCACTGGGGCCCTCACCAGCATCTGCTTCTCAAGAGAGACCCCCACAAAGGAGCCTGGAGAGACTCAGCCAACCCGTGGCCTCTGCCCACCCCCGGGAAAGCAGAAGCCACGTCATGCTCGGTGGTCCTTGCTTGCTCGGGGCTGCGGAGCACTGCAGAGGGCGCAAGAGGAAGTGGGGGTGCAGCTGGCATGAGAAAAGGAGGTGCCAGGGCCTGCGTGGGGCAGGTCAGCCCCAGACAGGTACCCCGGCCGCCCACACCTATGCCTCAGACGGAGCCCCAGGCCCACTTAGAAGTAAGGAGAGAGTTAGCCGAGGAGGTTGGGATTTTGTCCCGCTCGGTCCCGTCCCCACCTGCCTCCTCCCTGCAGGCAGCCCTTCTCCTGTCGGGGTGCTGAGACAGGGAACTCCCTCAACACGTCGAGAGACACAGGCAGATTGAACCCTGGAGGCGAGGCCTGGGTGTGAGGCGCTGGGGAGCTGCCATGTGCAGAGGCCCTGCCGGGGGACCCCCCCACCCGTTTTGGGGTACCTGCTGGCGGTTTGTTCCGCACTTACCCCCAAACCTCCCTTAGCTTCTGGCCCGCTAATGCCTGGAGTTGAGCAGAACTCTCCTGAAGGTCTGGAAGGGCGAGAGAGAAGCGTCTGACTGCAGCTCAGGCAAGAAAGCTGCGGTGTGAGGGCCTCAGGCATGGGAGAGACTCTCCCAGGGTCCGAGGAGAAGCCGGCGGGCGGAGTCTGGGCCAGCAGGGGCTTGTGTGCAACCACAGCAGAAGACAGGGCTGGACTGGACGGGGCCGGGCTCGCCTGGTCACTCTGTACTCTGCTGCAGCTGCCGTCCCTTCTTTCTGGGTGTGGACGAGGATTGATTTCAGCAGGAGAAGCCTCTGCCAGGCTCCTGAGAGCAAAGTGACGGTGATGGGGAGAGGGTTGGGGGCCCAGCGGCCCGCCATGGGCCCGGCGCCGCCCTCGATGGGGACCAGGGGACCTGGAGAGATGTTGGGACCAGCTGAGAGCTCAGGGCCTGTCTGTTGGGCACCCTCAGGATGCGGAGACTGGACGGCCACGGCCCCTCTGGGCTCCGGCTCCTGCTGTGGTGGTTCTGACCATTACATGTGCTGTTTGCACCTCTGGAAAGCTCTGTCAGTAAATATGCTAGTACCGACACACATGCACACACACAGACACACACATACATGCTCACACATGTGCACACACACAGACACACACACACACATATGCTTACACACGTGTATACATGCAGACACACACATGCACACACACACAGGTATACATTGGCACGTACACACATGCAGTTGATGATGGGAGCCTTGGCAGGGGTCATGCTCTCACCTGGCATGTCCTGCTGCCATGTCCCATATGTCCATGCCCCCTCAGCACACATGCCTGAGCATGGGAGTGCCAGCTAAGACTCTGGGAGTTGGATGAGATAGTATGTCCCGGGCGGAGTTTGAATTCCAACACAAGTTCCTGGGCTGGAGTCACAGCACAGCGGTAGGGTGTTTGCCTTGCAAGTGGTCAACGTGGCCGACCCGAGTTCGATTCCTCTGGCCCCCTCAGAGAGCCCGGCAAGCTACTGAGAGTGTCTTGCCCACAAGGCAAAGCCTGGCAAGCTCCCCGTGACATATTCAATATGCCAAACACAGTAACAAGTCTCACGATGGAGACGTTACTGGGCCTACTCAAGCAAATCAATGAACAACAGGAAGACAGTGACAGTGATCGCAAGTTCCTGATCTGGTCACTCTGCCTGACTCTCCATCCCTACACTCCAGGCTATGATTTCAAAGTTGCAATGAAGGTGGACAGAGCACTGTAGCTCTCGGAGCCCAAGCCCTGGGTCCCCGGGCCTGTCCCTGCCGTGCACGCCAGCTCCACCTCCAGCCAGACCCTCTGCAGGGTCCCGCCCGCTCTAACTGTCGCAGAGCGAGCCCTGAGAGCGGCCCAAAGGCCGAGCCGACTCTCCGTCAGTGGCTGAGTGGAAGGCCCGTGTGAGTCGGCTTCATCGTTCTAGCAAGATGGGAAACGCCGGGGAGTGTTTCCTGCCCACACACGCCTGGCACCACGACTCGGTCAGGATCCCAGGCTGGCACTTACCCCCACATGCCAGAGTGGCGCTCAGGGGCTCTCTTCCTACCAGAACACCACCGGCCCCCTCCCCTCTGTATCCTTCTGCAGCACCAGCCCTCCTCCCTTCTGAACTCCATTGCAGCCCCGCCCCCCCTCCCCTCTGCATCCCACCGCAGCACCGTCTCCCCTCTGCTCTGCATCCCACTACAGACCCATCCCCCCTCCCCTCTGCATCCCACTGCAGCCCCGCCTTCCCTCCCCTCTGCATCCCCCTGCTGCACAATCCACTCCCGGTGTTGCGAGAAGGTCCTCAGATGCAGTCCCTGACAGCTGAAGTAGCTCATGAGCCAAAATCTGAAATGACTCAAATGACCGGGAATGTAGGTTGCAGGGACCGGCCCTGGCCGGACCTTTGCAGCATGGAAGGACACGTGCCCCCTAATCATTGCTGTTTCACGGGAGACCCTGGGTGCAGGGACTTCACGGGAGGAGAAAGCAGGGCCTCTTTACTTGGTGGCCCAAATGCTGCTCTCATCACTCCAGAGAAGGCTCTGACAACTGGCACGCCCTGCCCCTTCCCCGCCGGGTGACAGATCAGACCCTCCGCCACGATGATGTGTAGGACGCCTCACAAGCCATCGGGGTGGTTGCGCTGCTCACTCAGAGCCGATGAGGACGAGCCCTTCAGATGTCCTCCACTACAAAAGCACACCAGGCTCCTGTCAATTTGCAGTGAATATTTTTAAACTTATAGAATAGGGTTTGAGGGCATTTCTTCAAATAGAACAGTAAGATCTGAAAAGAGTCGTCAAAACACCACTTCCGGAAAACTTGAATTCGTTTCAGTAGGGGCTGTAGAGAGGTTTGCTTTTGTCCTCGCTATCAAAAGGCGCCGAGAAATCGATGGTGAGAGCAGGATTTCTGCTGGATGTCTCAAGTAGGGAAGGGAAAAGTGGTGTGTTGTCTCAAGCCTCTTGGCTTCATCAGTTTAGGGGGTTGGGGTGTTGGTAGAAAGGTCAGAATAAGCTCTCCCGCACCCTGGATCGGAAGGCAGCGTCCAGCAAGCAGAATGGGGCTTCAGAGACTCCCGCCACTGGCCTTGTCCTTGGGCCAGAGTTTCTTTGCACAGGGAAGAAAGTAAGTGTGACCTTCAAATCCCCCAAAGGTAGCCACGAGCCTCTTTTGCAGTTGTGCGGGCAAGAGCATAGAGTCTCCCAGACCTTCTATCCAGACTGTGGAGGGTCCCTGACCAGAGATGAGCTGAGTCTTGGTCAGGACAAGCCAGCTCCATTTCTGACAGGTGAGGACATAGTCTGGGCAGGGGAAAGGAAGTGAGCTCGCTGCTGGTGCCTGGACGGGGCTTTCATATTCAACATCCATCTAAAGTCGAAAAAGGTCATTAAACACGAAAAATGGCAGAAAATAGTGATCCACAATCAGGAAAGGGGAAAAAAAATAAAAGCAGAGTCACAGGAGAAATTACTTCATTTCGTTTCCTGCAGATGGGAGTTTAATTGGGATCAATCTGGTTAAAAATAAAAGGATAAACAAGAGAAAAAAATGTATTATTTCAACAATGGTGTAGAACCTACAAAATCGAATAGACCCTCTGTAACTGAAAGAAGAGTATCAGAATTTAAGTGTTCATTGGAATGTCCAATAGCAGAATGTAAATAGAAGTTCACTTGATCACTTGATCACTTGACTTCCCGTTAATCGTCGATTTGCTCGAGCAGGCGCCAGTAACGTCTCCATTTGTCCCTGTTGCGTGCTAGCTAGTGTAGCCCAATGGCATCTGTTCGCTCTGGGAACATGAAGAGCCTCAAATCGATCGTTCATGATCTTGATGAAGAAGCCTGACCATCTGGTAGGTGGGCGGCCACGCGGTCTTTTGACATTCCATGGAATCCAGTCGGTAACAGCTCTAGTCCAGCAGTTGTCTTTAAATCTCATTACGTGACCAGCCCATCTGATTTTCGACACCTTGGCAAATGAGACAGCGTCCCTGATCCTTGATCGTCGACGGATGTCAGAACTCCGGATTCGTTCTCTCATTTGAGTGAAACGTGATATTCCAAGCATAGCTCTTTCTATTCTTCTTTGGGAGACCTGAATGGCGTTCTCATCTTGTTTGCGTAGGGCCCAGGTCTCTGAGGCATATGTTAATGCAGGAAGAACAGTGGAATCAAAGAGATGTGCCCGGAGCCGGAGGTTCTTCGTCCTCTTAGCTATTTCTTCGACGTTCTTGAAGGCGTTCCAAGCCGCTCTCTTCCTCCTGCGCAGCTCGGGTGCCAGGTCATTTGTCATGTTGACCTCTCGACCTAGGTACACATAGCTGTTGCATTCGGAGATGGTCATTCCGTTGAGAGCTAATGGGGCGTCAGGAACGAGGCTGTTTCTCATAAACATTGTCTTCGTAAGATTCAGCTGTAGTCCGACCAGTAAATAGAAGTTAGGCTTTGTAAGCTGAAAGGCAGAGCAGTGGAAGGTCATGAAGCCCAGAGATGGGCTGAGTCTGGGTCAGGACAAGAGCACGTGGGAGGGAAGAGGTTGCTCGGTGCGCACGCCACCTGGCTTATGTGTAGTGGAATTCCATCAGGAAAGAAGGGACACTGAGGCAGGGGATTATCTCAAGAGATAAGGTTGAGAATTTTTCAGAAGTGATGAGAAACAATCAGACTTTCAAGAAGCACATGGAATCCCAGCTAAGGGGAAATGGACACCAAGAAACCCCCTCACACTACTGAAAACCAAAGCCCAAGAGAAAATCAGGTGGAGAAATACATTCGACGAAGCAGAAGGAAGATGTATCGCTGACTCTTCAGCAGAAAGAGCCAGAAGAAAATAAAAAGGTATATTGAATGGCCAGAGTTAGAAAAATTGCTGATCTGAAATTCTAATGTGGTGAAAGTATTCTTTAAAATAAGGAGACGTGAATGTGTTTAAGGACTCAAAAGAGGCGATGAAATTCATCTCTAATAGACTAAACTATAAAACCTATAAAAGAATTTCTCATCTGTTTGAAGAAAAATGATTCTGGATGGAAATAGAGAGGTCAGAAAGAGCTCGAGGAAGTAAGTAAGTATTTTAGTCAATATGAGTATTGACTGTTTCAAACTAACAGTTGTGAATTTTTTAAAGATCTGCACACACACTTACAATCAAAACCAGGACATCAGCAAAAACAGAGTTAAGCTGGTGTGAGAGTTTGTGTTTTGAAGCTGCCAGAGACACTC
The DNA here is from genome assembly GCF_029834395.1 of Sorex fumeus. Classification (NCBI taxonomy): domain Eukaryota; kingdom Metazoa; phylum Chordata; class Mammalia; order Eulipotyphla; family Soricidae; genus Sorex; species Sorex fumeus. The sequence goes on along the minus strand of NW_026606199.1, from coordinate 1,288,581 downwards.
TATACTGTGATGAGGCTGAGAGGCATATTTTCACCCCTAAATTACCAAAAAAAATAATGGAATAATCTAAGAAGCTATTAGAGAATAAAACATGATTTGAATGGGTTAAGTAAAAATAAAGGAGCGAAGTAATAATGGGATATGACAGAGAAGGATCGTAGACTTATTGCCGATATGTTGGTAATGACATTGACATTAATGGCGAATGTAAAGAGACTTTTCAGTGGAATTAAGACAGCAGACTCCCTACCGTGACTTCCGAGAGAGAGGCGTTGAGTGTCAATTATAAAAACATAAGATAGAGAGACAGACTATTTATAGACGGAATGTAAAGGATGGAAATACGTATTCCATGGAAAGACTGATCAGAATCAAGCAGACCACCTGTTCTCCCGCAAGGATAGCAGATTGGCGACAGGCTGAAGTCAAAAATGAAGCCATGTTTCGGGACAAAAGGATCAGTTAACCTGTCCTAATTCCTTTTGAAATTGATTTCCTTTAACATAAAAAAAAAACCACGCTTCAGAATTTATTTAGAATTTGTGCCACAGGGCCAGAGAACTGTTCAGGGATTAAGGTGCTTGTCTCGTGCATGGTTTGATCATTGGCACCAACTAAGTTCCCCTAATTCCTGCCAGGAGTGAACCCTGAGCACTAGTCAGTGTGACCCCAAACACAATGAATGTGCATCAGAAAATCAAAAGATCTAAGAGGAGAGACCGACAAAAGCATGCCATGCTGGAGATTTCTTAAAGCCATCTTCCAATTCAGAAAAATCATAAAATGTTTCACTTCAATGACTTTGACAAGTCTACAAGCCCATGAAATCACTGCCAAGATTTAGTTACTATTCCATCATCTCCCAAATTTCCTCTGAGGTTGGTCTCATTAACTCTGACCCAAATTTGTTGTTGTTGGGTATTTTGTTGTCTTTGGAGGGGGGGGGGAAGTACTTCCAAATCAGTGGTTAGGGGCGTGGGACCTCTCTGAATGAGCAGACCAGAGGTTCAGTGTGAGGACTGGGGGATGGGCTGCAGTTCAGTCCTGAGAACCACCAGGGTCTCACCCAGCAGTGCATGGGGGACCACCAGGGTCACACCCAACAGTGCTGGGGGACCACCAGGGTCGCACCCAACAATGCAGGGGGACCACCAGGGTCGCATCCAACAGTGCAGGGGGCCTCTCGGATACAACCAGTGATGCTCAGGGACCATGTGGCATCAGGGATCAAACTGGGTTGGGCCGCATGTAAGGTGTGCACCCCAGACCTGAACTAACTCCCCAGACCTCCTCCAATCTATTTTTCAATCACGGAGGATGAATTTTTTTCCCTTCTAGGAAGTCCTAGGAGCACTATGTGCTAGAGTCCCTGTCCACTATGTGCCTTGCCGTCTGGCTTAGCATGCCATTATTGAGGGTGATTTTGGTTCCTGCTGGCGTCAATCTCCCCCATTCCTTCACTGAGAGCCATCACGGGGGATGCCGTGCGGGTGACTCCAACGTCTCCCTGGGGATGGGTCTCTGGGTTAACTCAAGCCCTCAGCTACTGAGAACTGTCAGGAGTGGTGGAGTCCAGCCCCGAGGGCTGCGTGTAGCATGCAAAAAAGGCCTGAGGTTCGGTCTCTGACACTGCGCGACCCCCAAGCTCTGCTCAGTGTAGTTCTGGTGACCCCAGCACCACGAAAACTGTCCCCAAAGAAGAAAATTGCTATAATTACTGTTGTGTGGATATGTATTTTTTTCTTGGGAAAATATTTAAGAGTGGAATTCCTGTTTCAAGTGTTAAGTACATGTTTGACTTTCTCAGAAGTTGTTAGATTGTTTTACAAAGTGATTATAGCAGTTTACTTTTCCGCCAGCAAAGCATCTGTTCGCATCTTAGCCCTGCGTTGGTTTCTGCTTGTTCCACTCGACCATCGCTCCAGGGGCTTCTCCGGGTCCACTCTCGCTTGATGCTCTAGGAGACCGACCTTGGTTATTACCTGCACTTTTTCACTCAGAGCTGGAGCGATAGCACAGCGGTAGGGCGTTTGCCTTGCACGCAGCCAACGTGGCCGATCCGAGTTCGATTCCTCCGCCCCTCTCGGAGAGCCCGGCAAGCTACCGAGAGTATCTCGCCCACACGGCAGAGCCTGGCAAGCTCCCCATGACGTATTCGATATGCCAGACACAGTAACAGCAAAGTCTCCAATGGAGACGTTACTGGGCCCGCTCGAGCAAATCGACGATCAACGGGAGGGCCTTTACCTTTACCTTTACCTTTTCACTCAAACCTGATTTATGTTCAGATACTTCTGCCCATTATGGTTGTTTTATTCCTTTCCTCTGGAATGGTCATAATAATTTTCTGTATATAAAGTTGTCTGTTTCTTGGGGACTCACACCGCTGCTGGCTCTGTGCTCAGGAATGACCTCTGGCGGAGGTCGAAGGGCCATGTGTGATGCTGAGATTGCAAGCCAGGGTTTCTGCCGTCGCTCCTGTGCTATTTCTCTGGCCTCCTTGTCCTTCCATTGTTCATCGACTTGCTCGAGCGGGCCCAGTAACGTCTCCATCGTGAGACTTCTTGTGACTGTGTTTGGCATATGGAATACGTCACGGGGAGCTTGCCAGGCTCTGCCATGCGGGCGAGATACTCTCAGTAGCTTGCTGGGCTCTCCGAGAGGGGCGGAGGAATCGAAACCAGGTCGGTCAGGTCGGTTGTGTGCAAGGCAAACGCCTTACCCGCTGTGCTATTGGCCTCATTGTAAAGGCCCTGGTTTTTATCTGATTTTATCTGATGCACTGATGGATTTTATCTGATGGATTTTATCTGATGCACTGGTTTCGCATTATTTTTCCTTCATGATGCCTTTGATAAGCAGAACTTTTTGTGGTTGTTGTTTTGGTTTGGGGCCACCCCTCGTGGCGCTCATAGCCTGCTCCTGGCTCAGTGCTCAGAAACCGGGCAGGCTGAGAGATCAGATAGGTGCAAGGGATCGAACCCAGCTTGGTCACGTGCAAAGCAAGTGCCCTTCCCGTCTGTGCCATCTCTCAGGCCTCAGACCTCTAAACATTTGAAGTCTCGTTTCTCAAACAGTATTTCATTTTCTATGGATTGTCACCCTTGCGCCTTTAACCTCACCACATCTTTTTAGCTGAAAAACTGTAGCTTTTCTCCCTGACAATTTACCTGTCCAGCTTTGCCACAACTATCTCTGCCTTTAATCTGAAGAACATTTATACTCGATTATTGATATAATTGATATAATTGGCTTTATGGAATGACCTCTCTTTTTTCTCTATTTCTTTTTTCTTTCTTTCTTTCTTTTTTTTTTTTTTGCTTTTGGGTCACACCCGGTGATGCTCAGGGGTCACTCCTGGCTCTGCACTCAGGAGTTACTCCTGGCGGTGCTCAGGGGACCATATGGGATGTGGGAATCGAACCCGGGTTGGCCACGTGCAAGGCAAACACCCTACCCGCTGTGCTATCGCTCCAGTCCCCATTTTTTCTCTATTTCTATATTAATTTTACTATATTCTTTTATATTAATCCTAGGATTCACGTCATTTATTTCCAGAATTCTTTTCTCTGCTCAGCTGGTATCCAGGTTCTCTGTGGGTTTTTGGCGTGATGTTAGGCGTTTGTACGAGGTGTTCCCTTTCTCAACCTGAGTTTCCATCCGAAACATGGAAGAAAACATAATGTATGTCTTTCTTTTCAGTTCTCTGAAGAACGAGACATATTCAACTTGGTTTAAATGTGTAAGACAAAAGCGTTCATTCTTCCTGTTTAATGGATGTTCTAGAGCGTCTGGCTGGGTCTCTGGAGGAAGTCGGCTGAGAAGACGGAAGGAGGAATTTATAACATGCTCCTTAAACTTGCTCACAGACAATAACGTTCTACCATCGTGGGAGAACTTAAAACGGCTCTCAGCCCAGGCTCCCCGCCTGCGCAAACCAGCCAGTGTGCCCCGACCTGGAAGGAGCGTTCCTAATCAGGGACACTGAGGCACGGCCCTGCTTTTCAGGGAGCTGAGACCGAGTTCTCCCTGTGTGGGCCATCTGTCTGAATTGGTTCTGAGTATCGGCCAGGGGACAGTCATCTTAACGGGCCCACTGTCCTGTTGTACACAATCCTTTCACTTGACAGGGTCCCCGGTCGCGCTGCAGAGCTGTGTTAAGCTGGCAACGAAGTTTGTGTTAATTAAGCCACATGCCCGTGTGTGCCGCAGCTGGTACATGTGGAGTCAATGTGTGGAAGCAAGTGACTCACCTCAAAACGTTTCTAAGAGGAATCAGAGCCATAGGAAGTGGGAAGGGCGCTCGCCTGGCCCATGGCCAGCCCAGGTTCCATCCCTAGGGTACCCTGAGCCCCACCAGGAGTGATCCCTGAGCACAGAGTCAGGAGTAAGCCCCAACCATGCTGAATGTGGCCACAAACAAACAAACAAACAAAAAAACATTTATAAGAACTAGGAATTGGGTGGGTGAGATACTCTCGGCAGTTTGCCAGGCTGTCCGAGAGGGGTGGAGGAATCGAACTCGGGTTGGCTGCGTGCAAGGCAAACGCCCTACCCACTGTGCTATTTGGCAAGCTACTGAGAGTATCTCACCCGAGCGGCAAAGTCACCCATGACGTATTCGATATGCCAAACACAGTAACAACAAGTCTTACGATGGAGACATTACTGGGCCCACTCGAACAAATCGATGAACAATGGAGGACAGTACCACAGTGCTGCAGGAATGGGGTGGGATCTTATTAACTGCCCTGAATTGTTACTCTTCTCCTTTGGGGAAGTAATTGCATGAGCTGCTTCAAGAGTCCCTATTTTATTCCGATATTATGATTTGGGGCCCTTCGCTTTGATGGACAGTGCCAGTGGTCCAACGTGAGAGTCTGAACATATGGCATTTCTCTGCTGGGGAATTTCCAGAACATCCTGGTGGTCCCTGGGAGTCTCCAGGGCTGCACCGGATATTGCATGGGATCCGGTCAGTGTCGGGGATGGAGCTGGGATCACCCCTATACTCTCTTCCCGCTGCCCCAGCCTCCCCGCTTTTAAAGTACTTACGTTGCTCTTCCTAATTGGAGTTCTGCATTTCTTCACGACTTCTCCCTACGTGTGAAAGAGCCGTTTAATGACAGGGGAAGTGTTGGTTTTGCGCAGAGAAGCTGTACAAACACGTCTGTACTTTTCCAGCAAAATGACAGCCTCAAGAAAAGCAGCTGCTGGGGTGTGAATCACCCCCACAAGTTATCGTGAGCGGCCACAGTGCCCCCAGGACGGTGCTCGGGGACTTCCGGCCTGCATGTGAGAGGGGCAGGCAGATCCGCTGCCTGAGATCTGCCAGCGAGGACTCACTTCCTACTCAGAGACACAGTTTACTTATCTCTTTCTTTTTAAGCAAGAGAAAAGGAAAACATCCCATCAACCTTCTTTAGCCAGGTCCTACGCCTACCTGGACACCCGCATTCTCCCAGACACCCAGCTTTTAGGCAACCCCCTCTCTCCCGGGCACCCCCGCTTTCTACCCTAGACTTCCGCTTCTTTCAACGTTGGCATCCAGCCGCCCCAGAGGTGCAGCCTTGCTGTTATTTATTTTTTATTTTATTGAATCACCGTGAGATAGTCATAAGCTTTCATGTTTGGGTTACAATCATGCAATGATCAAACACCCATCCACTGGTGAGTGTATATTCCCTACCACCAATATCCCCGGTATATCCCCCCCTTTCCCACCCTCCCCCTGCCTCCATGGCAGACATGATTCCCCATAATCTCTCTCTACTTGGGGGCATTATGGTTTGCAATGCAGACCCTGAGAGGTTATCATGTTTGGTCCTTTATCTACTTTCTGCCCAGCCATCTTTTTCTTAGTGATCCCTTCTCTATTCCAGCCTTGCTGTTATTAAGTCATGTCTTTTCTGGCATTGAAACCCTCGTGCTCAGCGAGTTGAAACCGTTGGCATTGTGCGGTGGGCATTGTGTGTTGGCATTGTGCGGTGGGCTCTGAGCGTTCTGCAAAGGCGCCCCCGGCATCACGGTACAGAGCTTTCGGGGAAACCCTTCACGTTTCTCTTCTCTAAGCTGCCTGCCATGGCGACTCCTGCTTCATCCTGAGAGCAGAGCCTCTAGGTTAGTGGCTTCCTGGGAAGAGCAGCTGAGACAAGCCGGCCTTGGACAGGAGACAAATGTGCTCTGTTTGGATTTACGGCCACCCCTCACTGTCCTCCACCCATCACGGCCTGCACCTCGGTCCTCCTCTTGCCATGCCCGTGTCCTCAGGCGTGGGGTGAAACTCAAGAACCTCCCGATCTCTCTGTGTTCCTTTTTTATCATACTAATTTATGTTTTTGCAAAAACTCATTTATCATGTTCAAAATATCATAAAAGACCAATTACTCTATTTTGTAAAGAAAACTGCTGACTTTCCGTGTTTAGCCCCAGCTCCTCACGCCCGCGTGCTGGAGAAGCATGGCCCAGAAGCACATCTGGGATGACATCAGCATCAGCCCGAGTCCACGGGCGCCCCTCCGGTGGTGGGGCCGGCCACGGAGAGCTGCAATCCTGGGGAAGCGGGGTGGTGGACAGTTTGGACCGAGGCAGGCATGGGGGACAGTGGGGTTTGAGAAACAGTAAGAGAAGCTGGCCAAAGGATTCCTTGATTTAAGCATCAGAGTTGGATGGCCCCCCGGAGTCCCCCTGGGGGTGAACACGTTGTGGATTGTAGCTCCTGCCGAGAATGTGAGAAGGGAAGAATAAGGCCAAGACGTTCGCACACTCTTCTGACTGGAACTTCTGCTTACGTGGCTGAGGCTGCAGCCGGCTCACAGACACGGCCCTCACCCACGTCCCTTCAACTCAGATAAGATGGCCGCGCCACAGAGTGTCCGTGGGCTAGAGGAGGTGGTGTTCCAACCACACCTGCTTGGCAAGACCTAAGCCCAGGGCAAGTGCAGACGGGCCGGCGTCCTGGGCTGGAGAGGTGGGACCATGACATCTGTCTCTACTAAGGCTTTCTGAGTGCGCCCATGGGGATTCCTGCATCTCAATCTCTCAGGGGCACATGTGAACTTTTGTTCATGGCTCTCAAGTCATCCAGCCAAGTGATCACACCCTCGAAGCCTTGATCTCCTGCAACACACAGCTCTTCCCATCACCCCTTCCACCCCCCACCCCGCCCCCCGCAACTCTGCAAATCTACATACTTGCGTCAGAAACACAAGCTTCCTCTTCCTCCCACCAGCCGGCCCTGGTTTCCCTTGAAGTGAAAACCCAAGACCTCTCTCTTCCAAAAATTCCTCCCCAGATGATTCTCCGCATTAATCTATTTTCCAATGCACCCTCGTCTCCGGGGCTGCGGGAAATTGCATTCATCCTGACAGAGATGGAATGGAGTTCTGCCTTGGCAAGTCTTAGCCCATTCAAAGGTGGTCCCCCCCCCCAAATACATAATACATCTGTTTGCACAGAGAAATAAAATAATGAGTAAGAGTGCTCTGCAAGCCAGTGGGTTGTTAGTCGTGATTAAGTTATACACCATCTGTTTCAGGAGAACTCTTTGTGAAGGGAATTGTAAAAGTGCCGTTTCTCAGCCATGGCATGACACCATGACATGTTGGACGAGATGATTCTCTGCTCTGGGGATGGAGCTGTGTGACCCCGCCTTTGGGCTTGTCACCTAGAGGCCCAGGGCACTGCTGACCGAGTTGTGATGACCAAGAAGGTCTCCAGATGTGGCCCCAGGTCCGCTGGGGGCGGGGGACCCCCTCCACAGTGAGCCGGTGGTTTCCGCCCTCCCATCCGAGGGGTACTTGTCAGGAGCATGTGTTTTTATTCAGCAGACACCAGCACGGAGACTATCTGATGGAAATGTTGGGGCCCCTCAGCAGCGGGAGTTTTTTCCATCTTAATACAGCTGTGGGAGCTCATGGAACGAGCCACTCAGACTCTCATTTCGCAGCTCTTGCTTTGGATCTGCGGGAAGAATCGCAGAGCTCAAACCAGGCGCACCTTTACACCTGAGTTTTACTTCTTAATTTTTGTTTGGGGGGGACCCTATCTGGCCATGCTCAGGGCTGACTCGTGACTCTGTGCTTGGAGCTCACTCCTGCTGGTGCTCAGAGAACCCTGGGACTCGCAGGGGACCCAACTGGGACCAGCTGCGTGTCAAGCAGGTGCCTTACCCGCTGTTATCTCCTTAGTGCTCCAAGAGGGTGGGTTTTCAAGGGTCCCTCCTGTTTTCTGTTTAGAATGTTTTTCTTCTTCCATGGGGGTCCACATGAGGGCCCATGTGAAGCAGCCCTTCCAGAAGGAACCGCAGTGCCGGCGTTCAGAGTCAGGACACTCTAACAGCGTGCGGGTCACCGGTGATGCAGTCAGGCCTGGGATGGACGCCCAGGAGTCTGAGACTTAGGGGCTTAAGTTGCAGACCGGTCAAGGTGGGCACGAGTGCCTCAGGGTGGGAGAAGAGCATGAGTGTTGGGGGCACTGGGGCTGGCCACAGGAGGCCTCAGCGCTGTTTCTCCCTTGCTTCCCACCAGTGCTAAACAAACCCGAGACGTACGAGGGGACATCGAGCAGTGGACCCTCCTTTCTGCCCCTCTGAGTTTTGGGGTTTCCTCCTTGAAAAGGAGTGCTGGGGAGATGACGATGGATAAGGCACCTGCTTGACACTTGGCTGGTCCCAGTTGGGTCCCCCGAGAATCCCAGGGTTCCCTGAGCACCAGCAGGAGTGAGCTCTGAGCACAGAGTCACGAGTCAGCCCTGAGCATGGCCAGATAGGGTCCACCAACAAAAATGAAGAAACAAAACTCAGGTGTAAACGTGCACCTGGTTTGAGCTCTGCGATTCTTCCCGCAGGTCCAAAGCAAGAGCTGCGAAATGAGTCTGACTGGCTTGTTCCATGAGCTCCCACAGCTATATTAAGAGGACCCTGACCCCAGCTCTTGGCCTGAGTGTGAGGACCCCTGTATCCATCTCCTGGCCTCGATAGCTGGACAGCCCAGTGCCCTCCTCCAGAGTCCAGAATGCTGCACACTGCCTTCTGTAGACACCGAGGTGCCCACTGTGATGACCCAGAGGACCAGCTGAACCGGCACAGACGATGGGAAGGAGCTGTGGGCACCGGCAAAAGCCAAGGAGGGGACCAAAGGCACCCGAGCCTGGGGGTGAGGGGCTCCCATACAGCACGCATGGGGGCGTTACAGCCCCGGGGAGTCAGAGCCGCTCACTAAGTGTCCACGGTGAGCAGGAGCTCCGAGATAGATCCAACAGCCTTGGCAAAGCCGCGCTCAGCCTGAATGGCGCTCTCTCAGCTAGGAAATGGGGGTGTCCATCTCTGCACTCTCTCCCACCCCCTGCACGGCACATACTCACCACAGGTACTCATATCTCCAGGGACGAGCATCCTCCAGGGATGAGCATCCCAGGAGCCACAGCCTGGGGATCTGGAACCTTCTTTATCCAGCTGACAATCTGTCATAGGCTAGAAGACATTGAAGGTGGGTGTGTGTTTGTGTGTCAGTGGCCAAGAACGCATCCCCGGGCTCTCTCCTCTGGTTTTCCTTCCCGGTGAAGGAGAGGCTCCTCCAGGGTGCCCAGAACCATCCGCAAACACTTCGCTTGGCATCAGAATTATTACAAGTCGAGGCCAGGTGAGACCCCCTAGGTGCCTGAGAAACATTTCACTAACTTTGTTAACTAGAAGGATGAAAGCTGGACTGACCCCCGTCCTCAGCACTCTCTCCAAGGAGCTTTTGACCCGCGATGTCTTTTCAATGGCAGGGCAAGTATCTAACTGCGGAGCATCTGATTATTATCTTTTTAGACATCTTTTAAAAAATGCTTTGGGGCCCATATCCAGCAGTGCTCAGGGCTCGCTCCTGGCTCTGCATTCAGACTTCTGATGGGGCTCAGCTGGTCATAGTGGGTGCCAGGGGTTGAACGCGGGCTGACCACAGGCAAAGGCCAACGCCCTACGTACATGCTGTATTATCTCTCTGGTCCCAGCATCTGATTTTTATCACAAGACTCTGCCGTTCCCGCCCGGTCCTGTGATGGTCCAACCTCTCTCTGTAATCTCCAGGCACCAGCTCATTCCCAAGCTCTGAATCAACATTCTGTCCCCACTGACTTTCCAATTTGCATCCATGTGCAAACTCCATGCCTGTGTCATTGTCCCTGATGCTGATTTGATTGCTTGACTAGCCCGAGGAGAAGTCAGAGAGGGAGCGGGAACTTCCGTTCAGCCTGAAGTACCTTTAGCATTCAAGCACAGGCTCCTGCAAGCTCCCCCCGCCCCTCCCTGTCTCTGGCAGCTCACAGTCCGTCAAGGGTAATTTTCCTCTTGTCTGAAGACCAGCTCTTAGTAATTCTCTAATCTCCTGCTTATGACTTATCTCAATTTTTGTCTGTCCAAACACATATTTATTTCACCTTCAATTTGAAAGGCTGGATGATGGGAATCAGAACTCTAGGCGAAATTATTTCCATTAGGCACTGGGACTTGGTTTTCTGTGAGGTCATCTGTGAATTGTCTCCCCTCCTTTTAAAGAGGCTTCACTGGGCTGGAGCAATAGCACAGTGGGTAGGGTGTTTTCCTTGCACTCGGCCAACCCAGGTTCGATTCCCAGCATCCCATATGGTCCCCTGAGCACCACCAGGGGTAATTCCTGAGTGCAGAGTGCAGAGTCACACATCACCAGGTGTGACCCAAAAAGCTAATAATAATAATAATAATAATAATAATAATAATAAAGAGGCTTCACTGTTTTCCTTCATTTCTATTTTTGTAGAATCCTACTTTGTTATGTACAAATGTGTTTACTTTCCCTGTGCAGTATTTGGAACTTGGGATGTCCTAAGTATGTGGATCACGGCATCCTTTCCTCTGTCTGGAAAGCTCCTGGATATTTTCTTATTAAGTCTTTGTCCTCTCTGGTTTTTCTTATCTCCTGTTCTGGATCTCTGATTTGTACATGTAACCCTCTCACCGTCTCCTTTACTCTCTGAAGTACTGTCCGCAATTTTTCATCTTTTTCCCAGCTCTTTATTCTGTAAGGTAAAGGTAAAGGTAAAGGCCCTCCCGTTGATCGTCGATTTGCTCGAGCGGGCCCAGTAACGTCTCCATTGGAGACTTTGTTGTTACTGTGTCTGGCATATCGAATACTCTCGGTAGCTTGCCGGGCTCTCCGAGAGGGGCGGAGGAATCGAACTCGGATCGGCCATGTTGGCCGCATGTAAGGCGAACACCCTACCCACTGTGCTATCGCTCCAGCCCCGTTATTCTGTAACTGTGCATATTTTCTTCGGATCTGTTTTCCACTTCACTGTTTTTCTCTTTGGTTGTATTTAAACAGTACTGAACTGTTTTTAATGATTTATATTTTTCAGTTCTAGAGTGTCTGTGCAATTCTGATAAAAGTAAAAGTAAAAAGTAAAGGCCCTCCCATTGATCATCGATTTGCTTGAGCGGGCCCAGTAACGTCTCCATTGGAGACTTTAACCAGACGCCCCTGCCGTGCCATTGCTTTGCAATGCTGGGCTGGAGCGATAGCACAGCGGTAGGGCATTTGCCTTGCACGCAGCCAACATGGCAATTATGATAATCTGCTAAAATTTAATTACAGAGAAAGAGAAAGATGGATGGATATGCTGAGATAGGTAAATGTGTAGGCCGGTGGATAGGCAACATATAAATAGGTATGTAGATAGTTAGATGGGTGTGTGAACACAAAAGGACAGCCCCAGTCTCTCTCTCCTGCTGCCTGCGTTCGATAGTCTCCGGCCATTTCCCCCACTCCAGGGAGGTCGATGGCGATGGGCAGGCGAAGGAAGGAAACGAGGGCCAGGCTGGTTGGTCTTAGTTGCAGTTTATTCCAATCCTCTCTCTCCATTCACTCCTGTCTCTCCTCTGCCTCCGTAAGCCCCCTCTTACAGTCTCATTATATCCCATAAAAGAAATTTATGTCATGGAGGGCCCAGGTTCTCTCAGACCCGTGACCCCTAGGTTCTCTCAAGCCTGTATTCCCCCAGGTTCTCTCAGGCCCGTGACCCCCAGGTTCTCTCAGGCCCGTGTTCCCTCAGAGAGCCCTGAGAATCCCTTTATATAGATCATGGTACCCCTAAAGGGTGCAGTGCAGCAACATCATCAAATGGAGTTCCGGAAAGAACATTGAGGCAGCAAAACATGCATTGTTTCTTTACATCTGCAGGCCAGTAATTTTGGCCTCCGAAAAGAAGACCCAAAACCAGGACTATAACATTTCACAAGCACTTTTTACAAGCTACAAGCACTTGAATTTGCATCCCAAAGACTAGCCTACTAGAGCTTGGAATCTACACCCCAAAGACAAGTATCTGAGCTTTGCACCCCCAAAGACTAGTCTGGCTAGAGCCTGGAATCTACATTCCAAAGATCAGGCCTGGCTAGCACCTGAGATCTGCATGTCTAAGACCAGCCAGGTTTCTGTGAGAAAAGGAAAGCTGCCTCTTAGGATGATATACTGAAATTATTTACTGAAGGCAGTTTGAAGGGGAAAAATGTTCAGCCTCATCCAAACTAGTCAGGACACAGGAGAAATCTCACCCATTTTCATGGGTCCCTATGTTCCTGCCCTTGTGCAGTGCAGTCTATATGGGCTCACCCTGACAGCTCAGTCCAGCCCCAACAGTTGGGGTAACAATTTCATATAGGTGTGGTCACAGTCAATAGGGGTAGAGTTCTTTCTCTTGGGGAAAGCCGCTTCTAGGACAGATTCTCATTTAGCAGATCGACCCACCCTAGAACGGAATCCTCTGGGTGTGTTTCTCCTTTCCTTGTCCAGTAAACATATAAGCATACATAATATAAATCATTTTGTATGGACACAGTAAGAAATACTTTAAGTTTATAGAATTGCTCTCCTAGGGCCATCTCGATCTCAGACTACAGTGCTCAAGCCAGATAGTCTTTCCTCCCTAACAGAGTCCTAGTCTCGTCGTTACTTTTGGATCATGACAACATTTGTCTATGATCAAACTCCTAACTTATAGTTAAGAATCGTGGCACTTTGGCCTGGCCCATCTCGATGCCAGGGTTAGCACATAGCTTACCGCTTGCCCTGGTTCCATTCAGTCCCTCGTCAGAACCCTGCTTTTGGGGGTGCTAGGAAGTGAGGGCAACTGAGGCTTAAGTTGAGAAAGCAGATATCCAGGAATGAATAATATTTGAAGCCAATTAAATCCCAAGTTACAAAAGCATAATATTAATTGTCTTCCTGTATCTATACAAAAAGGATATTGCATTAAAATAAACTATTCAAAAGACATAAGGAGAGGAGAAAGGCGATATTAACTTACAATACAAGTTCAGTGTCCTAGAAAGATCTGACCTTACAAATGAACAGATTCTGATTAGGAGAAAAAGCTAATTAACTGGTTGGGGAAGAGAGGAGCATAAAGAAGTGGTTACAGATAAACAAAGGAATGGAAGTGACTCAGGAGCACTGTAATGGGTGTGACTCAATGAACCTAAGCTCCTTGTGGCAGGGGAGAAAGGACAAATCAATTGTTATCCTACAGATGGGTATTGATGTAGATGATAGATAATCGATATGCCAGGCCCAGAGGGGATTGGGGGCTCCTGGGACCACCTGGTATTTCTCAGGGGACCAGCTGGTTCCAGGGATCAAACTCAGGGAATGTCATATGTCAGGCAGGTGTTATGCCACGTAAGCTAACTCCTTGTCACTGAAATTTTGTTTTATTTTGCTGAAATTTTCTTTTATTTTGAATCTTTCAATATATGTGTACTTGTTTTAAAGGCATTTAGCATGCTGAGATCAAACCCAGGGCCTCTCGTATGCAAAGCAAGTGCTTACCACTGAGCTCACTCCCTGGCCTGCGTGCTTATGTTGGTTTTTTGTTTGTTTGTTTGCTTTCTTGGATCACACTTAGCAATGCACAGGGTTTCCTCCTGGCTCTGCACTCAGGACTCACTCCTGGCAGTGCTCACGGGACCCTATGGGATGCTGGGAATCAAACCCGGGTCAGCCACGTGCAAGGCAAACGCCCTCCCTGCTGTGCTATCGCTCCAGTCCCATGCATGCTTATGTTTTAAGCATCCGACATTGTCCATGAGAACGTTACAGATTGTCTGAGACCTCGACGTTTCACGGCCAGACAGGCCTGAAGTCAGGACGCTGGGGTCAGAAACTGAGCTGATTCAGTCTCCGTGATGCTTATTCTGCTTCTGTTCCATGCTCTGTCCCAGGGTTGCCCCGTGGGGCCCCCAACTCAGAGCCTGAAGTGGGTGGTCGTCCATTCCACCTTTTATACCCGGGGCCTGTCCCCTTAGCTCTCAGGTCTGTTGGAAGCTCACTGCCTTCTGCAGCTCCGTCTGACGCCCACAGATGCAGGGAGGGAAGCTGTCCGGCATCCCTGGCCCCATGCCCCGGGTACCCTCTATCTGCTTCATGCTTCCACGAGTCTTCGTTCCTTTGAGAACTCTACCTTGCCTTAAGCTAGAGCTGTTGTTGTTGTTGTTGTTTTAAGACTATTTCCAGCTTTTCTAGCTGCTCTCAGTAGGGGAGAGTGTAAACCACCCAGACTGTCATTACCAGAAGCAGAACTCCCATTTATGACCCTGGATTTAATAACTGTGTAATATCATATCATGTGATTCGTGTATCATTTTTTTAACTATTCCCACCGGGTAGACTTCTCAATATGAACGATGCTAAACGTCCCTGTGCTCAGATCTGTGAATACTTTTCTGGTTATTTCCTTTTGATTAATTTGTGGGAGTGGAATCACTGAATCAAAGATACGCACATTTTTAAGGAATATGATAACTCTTTCCAGATTGCCTCATGAAAGTCTCCACCAATTTATACTTGCACCAGCTGTGCACAAAAGTGCCCATAGCTTGTCATCTCACCAACACCAACATATTTTACTTTAATAAACCTGGCACAGTGTCCGCCCCTACCTGGTTGGGTAAGAAAGTCCTGGCTTTAAAAGTACTCAATAAATCTAAAGTGCGGGCCTCATAAAACAGATCAGTAAGTAAAAGGACAAGAGCACAGTTCAATGTGAAAGGCGCTGAGCGAGCCCAGCTTGCAGTCTCTCAGCGCTCTGGCACTCTCTACGATGCAGAGCTGGGGTCATCCCCGGGGGCCTGCAATTCAGTTGTGAGCTGAATTTCTAGAACGCTTAGGCACAGATGAAGACGGAGGAAGAATCTCACTGGACGCTCCTTAAATGCAGTGAGTCCCCTCTGAAATACGCCAGACGTGGTCGCACTTTACGACTTGGGTCACCTGATACGGTTTCATTAGTCTCTGAATAATCGCTCAGCCCCTGTGTGGGCCCAGCTGGAGGACCAGGGCTGTGCGGTCCCCACAGACCGTGCACTAGGCGGAGAGGAGAGGGACCTTGTCTGACTTTGAAAGATTGGTTTTCCAAGGGATACTCAGCTAGACAGCTGCCTGCCATTTTATTTCAGTCTCTGGGGGGAAGGAGGGAGGGAGGACTCCCCCGCAGTGCTCAGAAGGTACTGGGACCCCACTGGCCTTTCTCAGACAGCTTGGGGGGACGTCAGTTTGCTACAAGAGCCCAAGGAGGTGGCACTGCTCAGGCTTTGTGATGTGGCGATGCCCGGGCCAAGCAAGTACTGGGGGCTGCCGGGGCCACACCCAAGGGTGCTTGGGGACCTTCATGGCTGCATCCAGCCATGCTCAAGGGGACCAGGGCTGCCAGGGTTGGAACCCAGCTAGGCATGTAGGATATTCTCCATCCCTGCTGGGCTCGCTCCCAGCCCACACTGTCCTGTGTGAAGACTTTGGACACACATTCCCCTGATGGCCCCTCGGGAGGGTGGACGTTTCCTGTTCACTCGCTTCCCTCCATCCATGCCTGCTCGAGGCCTGGCAGGGCCATGCCAACAGGGTCACAGAGGCCGATGGCCCCACAGTCTGAGGTGGTATCTGGTCCTGTGCTCCCTGGCCAGTGCTCGTTTTCAGCTTGTGCTTCAGGTGAAGGCAGATGGGCCTTCCTTCTGCCCAGTCTGCCTTCCGTGGCTCGATCGGGTTTCTTGGCGGTCTCTCCAGCTAGTGTTCTCTCGGGAGACTGGGGGAAGGGGCAGGTCTCTCTGTGGGAAGGGAGAGTCAGATGTCTGATGCTTTGGATGAGGTCCTTGTAAGTACTGGTCCAGCCCCCCTGAAGTTTTGGCTGGAAAGCAAATGCATGTGTGATGTGTGTGTTGTGGGCAGGGCACAGTCAGATATTGTGGGTTGCTAGAAAACGGGAACTAGAAGGATGGGGATATTTGGTGGCACTGGAGGGAGAATATAAACTCTCAGACCAAGGAAACAGAGGTATGGGCACACCCAAGGGCCTGCCGTGGTCCTCACGGTCAGTTACATAAGCACCACCCTACCGATACTGATGTTAGCCGTGCCCTGGAACCCTGCTGGGTCAGGCTCAGAGGGACTGGCAGTGACTGAGTCCCAGGGAGGGTGGGCCAGTACGTTCATATCTGACCCCAGCTCTGTGTCATGTTATGTTGGGCAACAGTTTTCCCCTCAACGGTGCCCGGACACGTTGCACACCGGATCCAGGCAGACGTGGGGCAGAAGGATAACGGGCACGCAGAGAAACACCCTCTGGGAGCAGCTGATGGCTGTTGACCTTATTGCCAAAGATAGCACAGTGGGTAGGGCGTTTGCCTTGCACTCGGCCAACCCGACCGACCTGGGTTCAATTCCTCCGCCCCTCTCGGAGAGCCCGGCAAGCTACCGAGAGTATCTCGCCCGCTTGGCAAAGCCTGGCGAGCTCCCCGTGATGTACTCCATATGCCAAACACAGTAACAACAAGTCTCACAATGGAGACGTTACTGGGCCCGCTCGAGCAAATCGATGAACAATGGGAGGACAGTGCTACACACAAATTTATAGGGGGTCTTGGCTTAAGAGGATGGCCCAGTCACAGAAAGTTTAACATTATGGGCCTATCACCTCTCCATCTCTGCTCTGCCACGGTCCAATCCCAATCAAGGCTAGATACTGCGGTTAGGATGACTTGCTAAGCATACATGATGGTTTCTGTGTCTAGGGCTGATGTGACTAGGAGGTCGAGTGAGGCTCAAGGCCGAACACCCAGTGCCAGCTGCCACCCTGTTCTTGCCAACTTTGCCCAGATACTCCCTCTTGTGAGGCTTTGCTTCTGGGCTGATTTGCAAGGTCAGGTCTTATCTGCTTCAGTGCCTGTCACCATTGCTCCACAGTCCTAATCTGGGGGAAGAAGAGGAGTCACTGAAGGAAAAATGGGTCTTTCAGGCCAAGCTACTGCTGAGCTTTGTGATCTGCCTCCTTTAGTTTTCCCTGGCCCTGGAGTTCCTGTGTGTGGAGAACGATCAGGGAGGCCTTTGAGCGAGTTCTCCACATAGTCGGCACTCCTGTATTCGGGAGTCCCTTCCGCGTTAAAGCCGGTACACACACATTCACTGTGTTTATGCAAGATGTCACCTCTCTTGAAAGTTCTGTGAGATATATCTTTGCTCAACTTTTCTCTTTGAAGAGTGAAACAACAAACGAAAGATTTCTCAGCGGCGTTTCTCATCTTCCCATCGGGATATTCCACCTGGGAAAGAATAGAATTTTGATGCCATTGCTTGAAAAGCACATTGGTCAGCTGTGAATCCTTCATGCCCGTGGGCTGAATAGTAGCTGCGTGGGCTCGTCTCTGTTTTATCTTTGGTCAGATCGGGCTTCCTTGGTTCCAAAATTCTGTTACGTGTCCCAGCTTGTTGGGTGGCTGGAAGGTTGTGGGTGGGGCCAGAGCTGCTACTTCCTCTCTCTGGCAGGTCAGGTAGGAGCTGAGCGCTTACCTGCTACCTCTTTCGGGCAGCCATGGATGGCCCCAGTGAGGGACTTGGAGTCCGACCATGACCTCGATCTCTCTTCATCGAGTCTCTGTGGAGACAGCCAGCATTGTCCCTGCAGGAATCCTGTAGTTTCCGTGGTTCGAAGTGCTCATCTGGGGGGGGGGGGAGGGCGGAGAGTTCAGAAGAGGTGGACTCATTGCCAGTTGCACATGTGTGACCGTTCCATTCCCGTCTCCTCAGCAAGGGCTGGATTCTCTGTGGAACTGAAACCTGCCTGGGTGTAGGAGAAACAGAAATATACAACTTGAGCCACACGTTGTCAGCCAGCCAGCAGCTCGCCAGTTCATTTGTTCGGGACTGTCACTGTCACTGTCTTCCCATTGTTCATCGATTTGTTCGAGCGGGCCCAGTAACGTCTCCATTGTGACACTTGTTACTGTGTTTGGCATATCAAATACATCACGGGTAGCTTGCCAGGCTTTGTCGTGTGGGTGAGATACTCTCGGTAGCTTGCCGGGCTCTCCGAGAGGGGCGGAGGAATCGAACTCGGGTCAGCCATGTTGGCCACTTGCAAGGCAAACGCCCTACCCGCTGTGCTATTGCTCCAGCCCTCGTTCGGGACAATTAGCTACTTTCATGACTTTGTAGTAGAGCTGCCTGCATTCATCTGGTATCGGGCATGCAGACGTTTGAGGAAGGAAGGCTTGAGTGAGCATTTTTGATGTATTGATCAGAGCGGTCACAGCAGTGAATGTTGATATGGTCCTTTGGATGCAGCAGAAAGCAGTGCCGGCACGCTAGGGGAAAAGGCAGCTCAGATCGAGAAGGGAGCACCAAATAAAGGGTGTTGGGAGGTTCCTCTCAGGATGGGAAATGCGTGATGAGAGTAGACTATAGTCCGAACAAGATTGCCACTCAATTTCAAACCACAGCACTCAAAAGGAGAGAGAGAACAAAAGGGAATGCCCTGCCACAGTGGTAGGGTGGGATGGGGGGGATGGGGGGTGGGAGGGATACTGGGACCCGTGGTGGTGGGAAATGGGCACTGGTGGAGGGATGGGTATTTGATCGTTGTATAACTGAAACCCAAGCACAAAAGTGTGTAAGTCTACAACTGTACCTCATGGTGTTTCACTAATAAAAATTTAAGGGAAAAGAAAAAAAAAAGGAAAACAGTGCCGGTGGCTCAGCCCCAAACACCTCCAGGAGAAGCAGGTGACTTTGCCCCCCACAAAGCAGGTGACCCTTCTTGTAGTCTGGACGGTGCCACACCAATGCTCATCCGCCTCGGGGCTTCCCATGAGCCCTTGCGGGTGGGTCCAGTTCCACAGGAAGTTAGCCCTGAGCCGTATCTGCAGGTGACAAGGAAACCGTTTGCTTGGGAACGCCGTCCATAATCGGCGACTTCGCAGACCCCCGTCATCATGTGCATTATTGCTGCTTCATTGTAAGACTCTGCTAATGTTGATTTGAAAGAGATGACGGTGATGCTGTGCAGACCACCCTTCTCCGCCTCAGATGCCAGCACCTGAGGACGACGGGCTGCCACCCTGCAACCTCTGCCTCTCGCTGCCTCTCACGGACAGCTTTGAAATGATGGCGTGAGAGAAAATGGCAGGTGAATGTTGGCAGAGAGCGAACTCGTGAGAGAGACAGAAATTCAGCCAGGAACGGAGTTCCTGTTTTGTGAGCACGGCACCTGGCATTTTATAGCTGCGCCCTGAACATTTGAATAAGAAGTGGTCCCCCAAATCTGTGCTCTGTGCCCTTCCCTGGGATTAGAAGGCTTCAGAGGTGACCCACTTGGGATGGAAAAAATAATGTTTTTTGAAGTAATTTTGAATGAAATGCTCTCAGGCACTTTGAAAGTTGGCCAGGCCAATTTTCCAGGACCTTGCAGGTGTGAGACCTTCCCCCAGAAGGAAGAGCTGAGACGGTCAGCACCTGGCTGGCCCCTGGCTCTTGAATGGGTCCCAATTAAAGGATGTATAATATCTCCTTTGCAAAAGGCGCTCTCCTTTCTTCTTCCTTTTGAGAAACACTTAGGGTCACACCTGGCAGTGCACAGGGCCTAGTCCTGGCTGTGTGCCCAGGGGTCGCTCCTGGCAGTGCCCACGGGTACCACGCAGCACCAGGGAATGACGCCAGCCCTCTTGCAAGCAGGGCATGCGCTTAGCCAGCCTGCTAGGCTGGAGGATTCTGTTGTTGTTGTTGTTTAAAACAAAACAAAGCAAACAGCACCCTCCCTAATTTCTGACGCCCACTTAGAAGCAAACACACAAAGCATGAAAGGGTTGCCATCTGGGTAAACAGCAATCAATAAGAAATGAGATTTGTCACTGCCACGCGGCGAGGTGCCAGCTTGATTTGTGGTCGCCTCTCGGAGCACACAGGCACTTCCATTTTGTCATGCACGGTGACTTCGCAGCCGTCACCTCCGCACCGGGGTTTCGCCGTCACCTAGCTGGTCCTGTCCGTGGCCCCCAGGACAGACGGCCGGGCGAGGTGGCCGGCTCACAGCCACGATGCCCAGGCATGAGGTCAGAGGTCAGAGCATCGTCCGGTTCTGAGTCTCACGAAGGTGGAATCGAGGTGGGTTGGGGGCTGCTTTTCTCTTACGGAGCCTCTAGGGGAGGGCCCAGTGCCTGCTCACAGGTGCTGTTAGCAGGCCTTGTCGCTTGTCCTTGTCGCTGTGGACAGAGGACTGATCCAGCTTCTAAGGGCCACTGTGGTCCTTGACTGCTGGTCCCTCAGTCCATCTTCAGAGCAAGCAAGAGGCCCCAGGTCCTTCTCACAGGGGCTCAGATCATGCTGGGAGGTCGTCTGCATCTGAGGACCCTCAGGGTAACGTGGGGTGAATGCAGGTGACTCCCCATTGTCCTTGTCTCAAGGTCCACCTCCTCTTGTCCCGTTGTGTTAAAGTCGGGTGACACTTTTCCAAGAGTCGGCGTTTACCTGGTGAGACCAGGATGCTTGGAGTCCTCTGGGCCCTCCCAGCTCCCCAGTGAGGTCCTACCTGAGTCGTCAAAGCAGCTGTCACGAGGTAGCCAGAGCCCTGGATGTGCGCGGCCGGGCTCAGTCACCTGCACCCTTGGGAGTGCAGGTCTCGATGACATGTGGAGATTCGCTCCCAGACTCTACCTGACCTGTAGGTCCTTGTTGAAAGAACTTGCTGGAAAGACCAGGACTGCAGCAGAGGTGAAGAGGCGACGAGGGGTTCGTCTCCCGAGAGAGATGCCGACCCCCCCCCCCACGCTGACGGGAGAGATGGCACAGCCCGCGGAGGGCATCTCTAGATGCTGGTTTTGTGGGGCCCCGGCCACCTCTGCAGGGCTGGCTGTGCCCAGCCGCCTCCTTGCGCAGTGCTCCCTGGGAAGGGTCCGGACGCTTCTCTCTTCCTGCTACTGGGCGCTCACTCCTACCTGTGTTCGGGCCCAGCGGGGACTGGGCCTGTGGCGGGAAGGCCCAGTTCAGAACCAGTCTCGTCTCTCCAAACATTTCCTAGCTCTCGGTTGCCAGAAACACATGCCAAGGGCCCCTCCCCTCTGCCCCCCCCCCATACCCACAAAGCCACGCTTGGTCAAACATGAGGGCCTGTGCCCGTCACTCTGCTCCCACCCCGATGGGCTGTGAACATTGTTCTTCCCATTTCCCTGGTGAGGAGACTGAGTCCAGAAGAGCTGATCGTCCCAGGACCTGTGTGGGCAAATGAATGATGCTCTCCAACTTAGCCTCAGTATCCTTCACAGCCCAGATGACAGTGGGTCCCTTTCTCCTAGGGGTGGGGGCGGCTCCTTCTTGGAAGGGGGGTGCCTAGGGGTGACGGTGCGGCTGGATCTTGGCACTTCCCAGACTTCACACACACGCACACACCCACACATCCACACTCACACATTCTTGTACACACTCGCTTCCACTCACATCCATGCACACACTCACACATATTCATGTACATACTGACACACAAGCGTCCACACATACAGTCACACCACAATTCACGTACCCACACTGTCGCACACGGACACACATTCATGCACACACTCACAACTCACACACCCACACTCATGCACATTCATGCATCCACACTCACACACCCACACACATGCATTTACACTCGCTTCACCCACGCACACTCCAAAACATCAATCAAAATTACTAACATGCCCACATTCATATACACACTACCTATATCACACACAAATTTACACACCACAAACACCATGGACTCATATATACACACCGCACCCACACTCATGCTCATACAAACTCATACATTCACACACCATGCACTCACACACCACATACACTTCACACACAATCAACCACACACCACATACACACTCACACACACACACGCATGCACCTCACACGTGCATTCACACTCTCACACACTCCTTCCCTCACACACACCACACACAGAGCAGGCCGGCTGACCTTGAGGGTCATGGGGCAGCACGCAGGTGAGGGCACAGGCAGGGTGAGCTCACGAGTCAGTTGGGGGTGGTCCCTGTCCTCCCAACTGTCTCCTCCTCTGGGCAGCGGGGGCAGCGGCATGCTCCCCCCAATCAGCCAACAGAGCGGTGTAAGGTAAAGCGCTCGGACAGTGGGACAGGGACCCCCGACACCACGGGGTTGCCCCGCGAGACCACCCGTGTCCCACCGCGTGCCCAGCCCATCCCTGTCACTGCATTCCAGGTCCCTGGCCTGCTTCTGTAGCATGTTTGTCCAGGGACGAATGGGACACCTGAGCCGGGTGAGGGTGGGAAGGGTCATGGGCCACACTGACCTCCTGGGCCAGCCCCTCTGTCCCTGGGCTGTGGCAGGCGTGTGGGCCCAGCTGGTGGTGGGTCCTTCTGAGATGCTTTACCACCACCTCCTGGGAGCTGCGTCTCCGAACTGCCTGCAGCCCCTGAGCTTCCAAACCAGCCTCTGTGCTCCACTGACTGCGGAGGGCACCGGGTGCAGGGTGCAGAGGCGGGGATGGGAGAGACCCTGGCGTGTGGGGCCCCCAGCCAGGAGGCTGCCCTCATCACCGCCTGAGCATCTGAAACGTTCGTGTCAACTCGAGCATCAGCGACCAGGAGGGGAGCAGGTGGTAGGCTGACCTGAGGAACAGACTCCAAACCCCAGCCTCCACGTCTGTGCCAGAGTCCCACCAACCCCACTCCGGGCCCCCGGCACAGAAACGCAGCAAGGAGAGGCCAGGCCAGACCCCGGCACCTCAACCCACCAACTGCGCCCAGCGTTTTTCACAAGTCGCCTTGCCCGAGGAGAGGCACACGTTTAACCAGTCCTTCGCTCCCATCAGAAACCAAAATCGTAAATAAGTCATGAATAAACATGATCATCATTTGTGTAATGACTAAAAGGCCCCAAGCCAGGGCCGGCCCATTAGGGCGCTGGCAGCCTGGTCCCCTCCGCGTAGCGCTGCAGTAATTCAATTTCCTCCTCTCCCAGTCCCCAGCACGCCTGCCTTCCTGGCTGGGGGGCGGCAGCATGGCGGGGGGGTCGCTCTGATAGTAAAGAGGCAATCAAGATTGCCTCTAAATATTCATGGCGATCAATGACTCCCCTGTGCCCCATAACGCCAGGGCCGCAGTCGGGAGCTTTTCTTGAGGGCCGGGGAAGGTTCTGGTTTCGCCCGAGTCCCTTGAACACAGAATGTTAATATCGTTGTTCCGCTTGAAAAATTGGTTCCTTCTGAGCAGCCAGCTTCCATGTGGCGAGAAAAGACTTTGACTCAGAACTGTCCATCGGCTTGACAGGGTCACCGAGACACCAGGAGGGGAGTGGCCATGGCTGCTGACCCCCACAGCATTTCTTTAATGTCACTCTGTTCCCTGCCGCCTTCTTTCCGTTTCACGGTTGGGTTTGGACTTCTCGGCGCCATGGAAAACTGCCTCTTCTTTAAGGACAGAGACACATCCGGGAGATGAAGAGGGTGTCATTCCACCCATCAGAGACGAGAAGTCACATGTGTCACGTCTGAAGTCATTGCAGAGTGACATCTGTTCATCCCGGATGCTAGGCATATGTTCTGAGTTTTAAAAAGAGAAGTTTCGGGCTGGTGAGATGAAGTAGTGGGAGGGCATTTGCGTTACACACTGCTGACCCTGGTTCATTCCCTGGAACCCCACGTGGCCCCTCACACACTGCCAGGAGTGGTCCATGGGATCAGAGCCTAGAGGAATCCCTGAGCTCTGCTAGGTGGCCCAGAAGCCAAAAAACAAGCTGCACTGCCCTCCCGTTGTTCATCGATTTGCTCGAGCGGGCACCAGTAACGTCTCACAACAAATTGTGAGACTTGTTCTTACTGTTTTTGGCATATCGAATCCATCACGGGTAGCTTGCCAGGCTTTGCCATGTGGGCAGGATACTCTTGGTAGCTTGCCGGGCTCTCCGAGAGGGGCGGAGGAATCGAACCTGGGTCAGCCACGTGCAAGGCAAATGCCCTACCCGCTGTGTGAGGGCCATCTGGCTGTGACATCTGTCACCCCATTGATTGCCAGGGTTGATTTGGCTGATCTGGCTGGCTAGGCGGGCGTCCCCTTCCTCCCTCACCCCTCCATGTGCATCCCTCCCGAAGCTGCGTGCTCAGTCGAAGAGAACGGCATTCCCCGAATAGAGACAGACCCGTCTTCTGTCGAGGGTATACAAGTAGCTGCACTCCCCTGCTAGAATCTCCAAAAAACAAACAAAAA
The DNA here is from genome assembly GCF_029834395.1 of Sorex fumeus. NCBI lineage: Eukaryota > Metazoa > Chordata > Mammalia > Eulipotyphla > Soricidae > Sorex > Sorex fumeus. The sequence continues at coordinate 1,264,028 of NW_026606199.1, read as the reverse complement.
GATTAAATTGGAGTGTGGACGCCCCTGCTGTTAGACTGCACTCCCATATCTTGGTGTGGGTCCTGCCAAGAAGAAGCTCATTAATCAGGAGCCCCATTGTAGACGTCGTCGGCTAGGATCCCAGATGAGCAGGGAGCGCTGGCCCAGGGCACCGTGGAGGTCCTCACGCAGACCACAGATGCTTCCATGAGCTTGTGGCCCCTGGCTGGGGCACTAGAGAAGGGCCGGAGAGCACCTGTGTGGGAGGGCAGATGCCTAGGTTTGTCTCACCTGCACGGCCCAGTTTGCCCACCTGGCACTGCCCTCCTGCCAACCTGGCCTGCCCAGCCCCAGGACCCTGCTAGAGGCTGAAAGAGACTCGCCCTATCTGTGGGGGCTGAGAAGAAGGGAACATGGCTTTCTCCCAAGGAGAAAACGTAAACAACCCGTGTCCGTGCATGGGCCAGTCACTGTCCAGCCCTGAAGGAGTGCCAGGGCCTCTTGGGAGCTGGAGAGGAGAGACAGACAGCCCAGGTGCCTGGGGGCTGAGCTCCAGGCAGCAAAGGGGCCCAGAGGCAGTGCCCAATCTGGCCGGTCAGATGGTGAAGGGAAAGCTGGTACCCAGCCTGGGAGAGGAAGCAGTGTGGGGGAGGGGGTTGTACAGATTGACCGCAGGGCAGAAAGGATGACGAGAAGCACTGGACTGAGCAGGGCATCGAAGACCACGGGCCCTGACCCCTCCTTGGTCCCTCCCGGGTCGCATCTGCGTGGAGTGGCATCAGGTGCATGGCTACTCAGAAGGATTTCCCTGAGGGACCTGGGCCCCGACAGCATCCCTCCAGCTGCCCTGCTGACTTCCTGTTCTCAGGGCCTGATCAGGCGGAGCTAAGACAGGGTCCGGAGATGGGTGGGAAGAGTCAGGCGCTGCCAGGGCCCAAGGGCTGCTGACCCCAGGAGCAGGCCCTCCGCAGACACACACAGACGGGCACGGAGACAGCTGCTCTGCACCGAGGCTCAAGGGCCCGCGGGAATCCACCTGGCTGCCCCAGCTGCGGGCTTCGGTCTCCAGAGTGAGCCCGTGTGCCCACTGCAGAAGCCCCTTCCCATCCCCCTAGGCCCCCAACTGACAGGCAATGTTAGGGCAACTGAGCACACAAATAAAGAGGCTTCCAACTTACTCCTCGAGAACTTCCCCAGTGATAACTTTTATTGTTGCTTCTAAAATTACGCTTGTACATTTTATGCACTCTTTCGCTGTACTTTTCCCAATTAAAAAAAGAAATAGAATTATAGCAACTGCCTCGACATTTCTGGCCTATTGATTAGTGTTTAATTGATTTATCCAGCAAATGCAGCTCTTTAAGCATGCGGGGAAAGACACGGTTCCATTAGAGCAATCAATAGATCATTTTTAAGCAGAGAAATGCTGTATTTAACCAGAACTAGTTCATTATCTCTGGGGTATACCAATCACCAGAAAATGGAATGAATGCATGCTTTTAAACCCAGAAATCTAATGCAATTAGTGGGTCTGAGCTAAACAAAAAAAAAAAAAGAAAAAAGAAAAACCAACTCTCTGGTCTTGGTTTCCCTGGAACCATCCAGAACGCAGCCGAGAGATACAGATAAAGATCTTCTTCGCTTCCCTGGGGGAAACGTTGTTTCTTTGGAAGAGGTTGACATTGGGCTGTTCGAAGAGCTGCAGTGGGCACCTCAGGTGAAGTACACAGCAGCGTTTAAATGAGCTTAAACAGGCTCCAGTCTCTGGCAGGAAAGGGGCACTGCAGATGCTTTTTCTTCACAAATTGACACAATTTCTCTTTAAAATCCTGTCACTGTCTTAAGCCAATATAATTTGTGATTAAGTACCTAAATTACTTATTCTCTCTCTCTCTCTCTCTCTCTCTCTCTCTCTCTCACACACACACACACACACACACACACACACTCATACACACACACACTTATAATCAACAAACCCATGCCATATGCATAGCTAAACTATCTGGCCACCACCATTTGACGGAATATGAAGGCCCCTTTTTGGACTAATAATTCACGGCAAACATAATTATCTTGTTCTTTTTTTTTTCTAAGCTAGAATTAATGAGTACAAATTGTGAATCTCAGAGAGAACATCTTGGAAGATTTTGTGATGAAATCCAAGTGTCAGAAAGTATAGGCAAATTCAGGTCAAAGTTCCCGAAAGAGACGTGGGAATCTCAGCAGAACTCGGGTGCCCTCGGAAGGCCCCGACTGGCAGGCCGGCCACCCACTGCGTCTCCTTCCCTCGGGAAGAAGGGGCCGTGACAGCCAACAGCTGAGCCGAAGAAACCTCCAGGCTCCTCTAAAACACCAGGGTGGAGCTCCATCCATTAGGAAGAGGTGACTTTACTAACAAAATAGTCCACAATCATTTGCTCTAATGAGGCCATAAAAGACAAAAACCACCAAGATCTATTTAAATGAGGAAATGTGCGTGGGCATTGCCTGTCTCTGGCAATTCAGTTTAACTCTGGGGCTTGAAAATCTAAGGGCACCCAACAATAAAACAGATCAGCACCACAATCTCCCTGCAGGCATTGTTGGCTGGTGGATGGCCACTGAACCCGCCTCTTCGAAATCAAGAAGGTCGGTACCCCCAAAACGAGCAATTCAGCTTCCATATGACCCAGCAATCCCTCTCCTCGGAATGGCTTCCAGGGGTCCAAACGCCCAATGCAGAAAAGACATCTGCACTCCTGTGCTCATGGCAGCACTATTATTCACAATAGCCCAAATCTGGAAACAATCTGAGTGCTCAAGGACAGATGAGGGGATTAAAAAAAAAAACCATGGTACGCATACACAGTGGAATATTACTCAGCAGTAAGAAAAGATAAAGCCATGTCCTTCCATTTCTTCATGGATCCGGAGAGTTTCATGAATGAAATTAGTCAGAGTGGGACAGACAGGCAGATGAGATGATCTCCCTGACACGTGAGAGAGAAAGAAACTTCACAAGGAAATAACAAAGCCCCCAAGACAATGCAGCACTGTAGGACTGTCCTCTTGTTGTTCATCGATTTACCTGAGCGGGCCCAGTAACATCTCCACCATGAGACTTGTTGTTACTGTGTTTGGCACATCGAATACGTCACGGGGAGCTTGCCAGGCTTTGCCGTGCGGGCGAGATACTCTCGGTAGCTTGCCGGGCTCTCCGAGAGGGGCGGAGAAAAAAAAAAGAATAACTTTGTAACTTTGAATTCACAGTGATTAAAAATTATTTTAAAATTAATAATAAAGCGAAGGAGTGATGCTGCTTCTGCTCCTTGTTCTGCATCTTCTCTGTGAAGACGAATAATTCTACGAACTCCCCGTGAGAACGGACAGGTGCTCCTCACCATCTGATCGTGGCAGTCACCTGCCGTGTGCTCCTCTGGGGCCTGGGAATGGGCCCTGCTGGCTGAGGGTGTCCTGGGTTCCCCTTCATTTTCAGCAATTCCAGTGGGCCCACCCATGTGCCTAAGAGCCACTGAGTTACCTAATGGGAACTAAAATACTACCGCACAAGCGCAGTGAGAAGCGTTTCACCCCTGCTGGTGGTGCCCACCATGTGGCATCACTCAGTGTGTGGTTTGACCTTTTCCTGGGGCCCACGTGACCTTCAGTGGCTGTGGTTTGGGTTTGAATTCTGGTTTCAACAAACGGTTCTGTTAATTGGATATTGATGCTGACAGTCCGTTTTCTCTCGAATCGTGATGAGATGCAGCCCATTGACTTGCAGGAGAGGGAAATGCTGTATGGGAAAGAGCCTCTGGCCGTCTGGTGTGAGGACAGAGGTCGCAGGTACAGGCTAGGAGAAGACTGCGCCAATGCTCTCTCCCCGCTCACCCTTGAGCAGAAAACTGTGGGAACCTACCGGCTAAGGCAGCCCCGCGCCATGAGAACGGCCCTTGTCACTGCAGCATCTGTGGGTGTGTGACCAGCCTGGCCAGTACCAGGGCAGTGCTGAGGGGAAGCACGAGCCATGTGTAGGTATGGGTGTCCGACCAGGGGTACCTCCCGCCTCCACCCGCCTCTAAGATACCTCTAAGAGTTGCTGCAGAGGGCTGGGCTGGGGTGCAAGGTTGGCTCTGGGTCTTTCCTGGAGCTCGGCAGGGTGTGAGACACTGTCCCCCCTGCCCTGCCCTCTCACCCCAGCCACATCTCCGGGGGTCCTTCCAGGTCATGGAATCCTAGGGTCCTGCCCCAGTGCAGCATTGGGATGGGCCGCCAGTGCTGCCCTCAGCTCTCACACCCACATAACGCAATGCCAGTGGTCTGAGAAATGCCACACGGATGTGTGTGAGGTCTCAGACACCCACTGTCCGGCGGGACGTTGGATGAGACCCCCAGAGTGATGACTTGGGAAGCAGCCAGGCCTCCTGGAGAGCTCTGGATGGTGCATCTTTGGACCTGGGAGCTGACTCTTACTGGTCACTGGGGTGCAGTGGGGAGAGCTTGGTTCAGGGGCCTGCCCTGGCTTAGGGGAGGGAGGTACGGGCAGGGCAAGAAGCCAGCAGGGGTCTCTGGGAGCCCCTTGGCCTGGAGGAGCCTGCTCCCCGACAGGCATGAAGGGGTCTCAGGGTAGAGGGGAGGGTCTCTGCAGGGCAGGCGGGGCTAGCTCACTGAGTACGTGGTTCGAGGAGTGATGACTGAGCATTTGGTCTGTGTGGGAAGCAGACCCGAGAGGGCTGGAGGGAGGGTCCTGGGAGGGCCTTGTTAGACGGGGGTGGTGGGGGAGGGGTTGAGGTCATGGTTGGGGGGACACCACAGGGCCTGGGTACCCTGAACCCAGCATTGCGTCCATCACCAGAATTGGTCACCACTGACTTGGTCCTGCCCTTGGACTAGCCCCCATCTGACCGTGCTGCATGCCTAAGAGTGGCCGTGCTGCCCTGCCCTGTCCATCTTCTCAGACAGGGAGAGGAGAGCATGTGCTCTCCCTGGATCCATCCTGGGAGCCCAGAGGGAGGAGAGGGGGACTCGAGTCCAGCTGTCTTTCCTGCCGTCAGCATACTGGCATCCTGCTTGAGCCCTGTGTTGTCGAACAGCAGCTTGTCCGAGTGGTGGAGCATAGTCAGATGGCGGCCAGGCCAAATGATGGAGCATAGTCAGATGGCGGCCTGTCCAAGTGATGGAGCATAGTCAGATGGTGGTCTGTTCAAATGATAGAGCATAGTCAGATGGCAGCCAGTCCAATCCAAATACTTGGAGCAGTCAGATGGCAGTCTGTCCAAATGATGGATATAGACAGATGGTGGCCAGCCCAAATGATGGCGCATAATCAGATGGTGGCCTGTCCACATGATGGAGCATAGTCAGATGGCGGCCAGTCCAAATGATGGAGCATAATCAAATGGAAGCCAGTCCAGTCCAAGTAATTGGAGCAGTCAGATGGCAGTCTGTCCAAATGATGGATATAGACAGATGGTGGCCAGCCCAAATGATGGCCAGCCCAAATGATGGCGCATAATCAGATGGTGGCCTGTCCAAATGATGGAGCATAGTCATATGGCAGCCAATTCAAATAATATAGCATAGTCAGATGGTGGTCAGTCCAAATGATGGAGCATAATCAGATGGTGGTCTGTCCAGATGATGGAGCATAGTCAGATGGCAGCCAGTCCAGTCCAAATAATTGGAGCAGTCAGATGGCGGTCTGTCCAAGTGATGGATATAGTCAGGATGGTGGCCAGCCCAAGTGATGGAGCATAATCCGATGGTGGTCAGTCCAGGCAACAGCATGATCAAGCAGTGGCCAGTTCAGAGCCATGTTTCGTGACTGATAGTTCTTATTCTTCTTTCAGGGTCACCCAGAAGTCCTGAGTTTCCGGATCCAGCTGGAAAGCAGATCCCTGGTCGTCCACCTGGAGAGAAACGAGTAAGTCGTGCCTTCAGTGCTCTGAGCCCACGCGGGAGGCCGGAGCTCGGCCGCGTGGACGGATGGAGACTAGTGTGTGATTTACGTTGGCGTTAGAGAACAGAACCCGCTGCATGGATTCATCATCCAACTATGGAGTTGAGGCTGGAATTCACCTTTTAAAAATGGTGCAGTGGGAAAACAAAGCTTCTTATCTGCAAGGACTAAGCGAGTCAGCAGTTTCCCAGTCTGGCGTTTCCTTGTGCGGAGCCTGGTTCTTCCAGAGCGCATCCTCGGCCCTTCACGTGGCCCGTTCCATAATTAGTTGACTTTCGGCAACTCCTGACTTACAGGAGAAGTAGCTTCCGATGGATAGAAATATTAGCTTTTCCCTGAGACATTCTAAGAGTTTCTTTTCTCTTTCAAACCTTGTCTCCTTTGGTATAAAGTATTTCATCTTTTTTATTTCAAGTTTGGTGCTTTTTTTTTTTCTCAGAATTCTATAGATTTCTGGGAGATTAGGCCTTACCTGTTTGCCTTGAGCACACAGGTGTTGGCAACTGTTTGGCGAGACTTCCTACTCGGATCTCTGCCTTCTGATCTGTCAGAGCAGCTCTGTCTGACCTTGGTGACGGAGGTCCTTCCGGTCTGAATGGACCTTGCCTGTTGGGTTAACACTAGGGAACTGAGCTCTGCCTTCTGCTGTCTGTACCGAGGAGTGTGCGTCAGTCTCCTCGTCTGGCTTGATACCAAAGAGGAATTTTTTTCTCCTTCAGAACAGCTAATTCTTATTCCTCCTCCCAGCAGTAAAGTACCGTGTGTGTGTGTGTGTGTGTGTGTGTGTGTGTGTGTGTGTGTGTGTTTGACACACAATGAGTAGGACAGTCTGACCTAGGTGCTCAGCAGTGACCATGTGACTTGGTGTGTTCCCCGCCCGTGTGCCCACCCTAAGCCCACTGCCCACGGGCGAGTGAGGCTCATAGCAGCCAACTCTCACATTCCATGGCTCACACCATGGCCCGCCTGGGTGGCAGAGGTAGACGATGGCTGGACTAGGGACCATCGGGACCATCGATGCGTCGAGCTAGATTTCTTAAAGGAATCTCAGAGAAGCAGGCAGGCCGCTGCGTGGGGCTGCCCAGACATATAAACCATCTATTATCGAACATCGTGGATTGCAGCGACAGAGTTACTTGGGATTGACTTGTAGGCGTGCAATCTTCCCACACCCGTCCTTCCTCGGTGTCCACTTCCACCCACCAATGTCCCCACTTTTCCTCCCACCCCCCAACCTGCCTCTGTGGTGGGCACTTTTTTCTTTTTTCTGTCTCTCTTGTTTCCTCCCCACTGCCCCTCTTAGGCACTGTGGATTATCGTGCTGTTATTGACGGGGTGTCATGGCTCGCCACCTGGCCTGGTCGGGAGTGACCGCCTCCCTCCACCAGGCAGAGTGTCCCCGCCCTGACCTCCGCTGCTCCCCACGCCCCCCCTCAGCAGTGGCCTCCTACCGGGACCAGTTCTGAGCTTTGGCAACAAGTCACTTGTCTTCTCTTGCCTTCGTGACATGGTGGCCCTTGCAAGAGACTCGGGTCCATGTTTGTCGTCACTAGTTACTGACCAGGAGCCCGCATCTTGCTGTGATCTGTCTCTTGGGCCAGATCGTGGACTCCCGTATGAGGCGATCATGGGGTGCCACTGAACAATCACGTCTTTGAAAACATCTCCATGGTGGAACTGGGGACCCGGGCAGGGAGCAAAGCAGAACTGTCCTGCTGCTCTGGGGGTCAGGGGGTGGGGGGAAGTTGATGGTCACTGAGGGTGGGAAGAAGAGCTCTCACACCTGCGCCCCTCCGGCTCCGGGGGCAGCGTGAGCTGAGGGTCCCGGGGCTTCTGTGGTCCGATCACTGCTGGGGGAGGGGGTAGAGATAGACATAATAGAAACCTAAGGTTGCTTTTTTTTATAAAAAATGAATCTCTGTCTAGAGCTGTGATGTACAATGTATAATACAGCTTTGAATCATTTTGAGTTAGCTCCGGTTGTATATGCTCTGTCTCCTTTGAGCTTGTGAACTTGCTTGTCCTGGAGAAATGCTGTTAACGGCAACCTGGGCCAGCCACAAGGCCCCCTGGTTTCAGGGAAACCCCTTCCCTTGCAGCTAACGCCCTTGTCCAACTCCTTATCTTACGGGGCCATGCTGGAACTCCAACGCTTTTGCTGAACTGTCGTCTCCTGATGCGTAAGCCCCCCACAGACTGCACCAAGTGCTCTTGAAACCCCGGGTGGGGGCTGACGGTCTTGGGCGCCTGGACTAGCCTTGGCCCACCTGTGAATAAATCTCCTTGTTCTCGGGCCGTAGGACTCCTGTGCTTGGTTCAGTGATCTCCGTGGTTTCAGCGCTAAAGTAAACCATGTCCCACGTGCTCCCGGCTGAGCTTGTCTGGGTGGAAGGTGGTCGCCAGACTCTCCCCTTGCATTGGAATGGACACACTTTCCTGGACAGGAGTGTGTTTCCAAGAACCCATCTGGTGCTCCAAGTCTGTAAAGTGGCTTCATAGCCTCCGTCCTGGTTCCCCCTGGGTTGGTCGGTGCAGGATTCTCAGACACCCGCTCAGTGGTGGGGAGATCGAGGTGGAAGGAGCTGGACTCGCTCGTTGCTTATTCCGGGCCTCCCAGAGCATCTCAAAACTCCAAGAGCTGAAGACAGAAAGCAGAAGACTGTCTCTGCTTGGCGGCGGTTCCCTTGCCAACTGCTGTGGGGCTGCAGTTTGGGAGGTAGGGAGAGTTTCAAACAGGTCCCTGTGCCGCAGCCGTACTTCAGTCCGCTCTCCATAATAACTGCCACAAAATCCCATCCTCCTAGCACGAACATTTGTTCATCCTTGGAGGATGCCGATACTGTGTGCAGATCGTGAGTCCCCGAAATACTCTAACAATGGTTTTAAAGATGGTCACATGTCTACTACGGTGTAGAGACTTTATTTTTGAGATGATGAAAAAGGACTAGAATTTTATAGAATTTTATAGAGTGTGAAATATGAAATCGGCCCTATCGGGCATGAAAGGTCAATCCATGCCTGCATTGACCAGTTGCTGCTCTCTCTCTGTCTCTGTGTGTCTGTCTCTCTCCCTGTCTTTCTCTCTGTCTGTCTTTCTCTCTCTGTCTCTCTGTGTTTCTGTCTCTCTCTATCTTTCTCTCTGTCTGTCTCTCTCTGTCTCTCTGTCTCTCTGTATCTCTGTCTCTCTGTGTCTCAGTATCTCTGTCTCTGTCTGTCTCTCTCTCTCCCCCTTTCTCTCTGTCTCTCTCTCTCTGTGTCTCTGTATTTCTGTGTCTCTGTCTCTGTATCTGTCTGTCTCTCTCTCCCCACCTCTCTGATTTGGGGGCCACACCCAGCGGGGTACTCAAGTCTTATTCTTCGGCCTGCCCTCAGGAATCACTCCTGGTGGGACTTGGGGGACCCTATGGGATGCCTGGGATGGAACCTGGGTTGGCTTCTACAAGTGTGGATCCCACTTGCTAATTTCCATCACTGGGGTAGAGCAGGGGTGGCAGGGGGGATGCTCTGCCCACCGCCGGGGCTTGTTCTGTGCACTGCACCTATGGGGTGGGCCAGCCAGCGTGAGGCAGCAAAGCCGGCACCTCTCCAAGCCTCTGAGCTCTCTGGTCCCACATCTCACTGCCTTGTGACTGCCAACAGTGGCTGTGGAGAGTCGTTGGTTGCTGGATTTGTGGCTTTATATTCATATTTATATTTGGGGTATCTCTGATCTAGAAGAACTCTGCGGTGTCTTTTGTTCTGGAATCAGTTACCCCAACGTCTCTGATCAGTACTCCCTGGGAATAGTTGCTGAAGAAACATTTGAAAGAGATCCAACCTGGGCACAAAGATTTGTGAGGATTATTTGCGTGTGGCTGGGAGTATTGTGGGGTGGGGACGGGGGGCGGGGGGGGGGGAAGAGTCAGGGAGGAGAGCGCTGGGTGCCTCGGGGCTAGCCGAGGGATGGGCCAGGGGGACCCTCCCGGGATGTGCCACACTGCTCCGAGATGGCTGCCAGTGGCCTTGGGCTGGAGACGAGGCCTCTCTGGGCTGCAGTTTGGTCAGCAAAGGTGCCTTGACCAGAGTTCCTGGCCACCCACGGCCGGGGCGGGGCTTGGTGGGGGAGGCGTGCTCCCAGCCCAGCAGAATCTGGATTATGGAGATCTCAGCACTTTGGATCAATGGGCCAAAACTAACAAGATGAGATTTAATGGGGATAAATGTGAAGTCCTATGCTTGAGTTCACCAAAAAAACATTGTTCTTCCCCAAGGAAATGTGCTGTTTGGCGCGTGCCATCTGCAGAGTCGGGACGAGCCTGTGAGGAGGCGCCGGCCCTGAGGCCCGGCCCAGGCAGGGAAGCTCGTCACGAAACTTGTCTGTCACCCTTCTGTGCAGTGACCCTGCCCAGGGCCCCTCCAGGACACTGCCCACTGCTGCCCCCTCCCACTCTGCCCTCGAGCCTGACTTCCTGTCCATGGACCACACGTGTCCTCCCAGGAACGGGAACTCAGCATCCTCCCCTGCCACCTGCAGTGTCCCGCTGGGGTGACGCACCCAGAGAAGCTGTGACAGGGCGTTCAGAGCCTGCACGAGGCCGTGGTCTGCACGGGGGTCCCGGTCTGTCCCGGCAGGGCGTGGGAAACCCCTTAAGGAGACTTTTTCTGGAAAGGACAGGGAGTCGGTCTGGAGACAAGCTGGAACCTTCTCACACAGAGCCAGAGCTCACAGCCTCGTGGGTCCGGGGAGCAGCTCTGGGGCCCAAGGGACTGCGGGATGAGCGCCCACCACCAGGGAAGCCCCCCGCCCCCCAGAGTTCTGGTCTGCGGCAGGCGGTGGTAGCTGATTCCCGCCTGGGAAATGTCCTCGGCTTCCGGGACTGACCCTCCGTCCTGAGGCTTTGCTCTGCCCTGGCTCCCGGGAGCCAGCCCGTTCGGAGGCGTTGCTGGGTCCTGTGTGGGGGCCACGAGAGAGAAGCCCCCAGCTCTGTGCCGGGACTTGGGAAATGGCCTGGAATTGCTGAAACTTCAGTGATCTTCTAACTAGGCCAAGCTCCCTCCGGTTTAAGTGGAAGCCTCTCCGCATTAACATTTAAGATCGTCTAATTGGGCTAAATGGTGTTGGCAGAGGAAGGGCTGAATTCCCCCAGGGGCCCCACTTCAGCCTTTGAAGCCAGGTAGGAAAGGTCAGAACCCCGTTTTAGAATTTTGCTTCGTCCCCAGCTTGACTTCCCATGGAAATGTCGGGTTCAAGTCACCTTTGTGACACTCTGCGCCCTTGGGCGCCAGGTCAGGAGTACGACACCCTGGGCCAAACTTCCATAAGTGTAAATCGACTATGAATCAGGTCGCCCGGGGGATGCCAGTACCAGCCCTGAGACTGAGATCTCCTGACCAGGAGAACAGGCTGGACGATATCCTAGGGATGAAACCAGAGTCCAGAGGAGGGAAAATTCTACTGAGGCTGCAACTCAATTTTATTCCCAAGGCTTGTAAGATTTCGATTGCAAGAAGCATGAAAAGGCAGAAACAGAAATCTATGTATTGAAAGAGGCTTAGCTGGAGTGAATGAACGCACATGGGGGCATGTTCCTATCCTGATTCCAGATGTTAAGTGTAAGTTAGATCCTGGCCCCGAGCAGGTCCCGGATTTGGGGGGACTCCCTCACTGGCGAGACCTTCCATGGCACCGTGCCAAGATTCTGTGACGGCTGCTGCTCTTGTATTTGCGATCAGTTGATCACTGGGTGCTGGGGGCATCTGATACTTCTATTAGAAATCTTCACACCAGCCTTTTTCTGCCAGGGGCCTGGCCAATAACCATCTAAAGTCTCACTCGGCTCTTTGAGTCTTGCACAGTAGAAGTGTTCAAAGTCTCTCGTGCTTTCTTGGTCTTTTCGTCGAAATTCCTCCAAAGGAGGTAGCTTGTCCCGCCCACCACTGGTCGCCCAGGCGTCGAAAGACAAAAAAGCAGGGTAAATTCTATAGGGGACACATCTAGCCATCTATCAGTGTCATTGTGTCCCCTGATCTAGCTGTTCCTGTTTGGGGTGCACTCCACAGCCGGGTGAGCCCCAACAACCATCCAGGCTCCATAGAGGTCTGAGAGCACCCCAGCAGCCTCTGGAGACAAGCCTAACTGTGAAACATCTTTCTTAGGACCTGATTCTTTCCTTCCTTCCTCCTTCCCTCCCTCCCCTCCTCCCTCCCTCCCTCCTCCCTCCCTCCCTCCCTCCTCCCTCCCTCCTGTCCTCCCTCCCTACCTCCCTCCCTCCCTCCTCCCTCCCTCCTGTGCTCCCTCCCTCCCTCCTCCCTCCTGTCCTCCCTCCCTCCCTCCTTCCTTCCTCCCTCCCTCCTCCCTCCCTCCTGTCCTCCCTCCCTCCTTCCTTCCTTCCTCCCTCCTGTCCTCCCTCCCTCCTTCCTTCCTTCCTCCCTCCCTCCTCCCTCCCTCCTGTACTCCCTCCCTCCCTCCTCCCTCCTGTCCTCCCTCCCTCCTTCCTTCCTCCCTCCCTCCTCCCTCCTGTCCTCCCTCCCTCCTTCCTTCCTTCCTTCCTCCCTCCCTCCTCCCTCCCTCCTGTACTCCCTCCCTCCCTCCTCCCTCCTGTCCTCCCTCCCTCCTGTGCTCCCTCCTTCCCTCCTCCCTCCTGTCCTCTCTCCCTCCTTCCTTCCTTCCTCCCTCCCTCCTCCCTCCCTCTTGTCCTCCCTCCCTCCTGTCCTCCCTCCCTCCTGTCCTCCCTCCCTCCTTCCTTCCTTCCTCCCTCCTCCCTCCCTCCTGTCCTCCCTCCCTCCCTCCTCCCTCCTGTCGTCCCTCCCTCCTTCCTTCCTTCTTTCCTCCCTCCCTCCTCCCTCCCTCCTGACCTCCCTCCCTCCTGTCCTCCCTCCCTCCTGTCCTCCCTCCCTCCTGTGCTCCCTCCCTCCCTCCTCCCTCCTGTCCTCCCTCCCTCCTTCCTTCCTTCCTCCCTCCCTCCTCCCTCCCTCCTGTGCTCCCTCCCTCCCTCCTCCCTCCTGTCCTCCCTCCCTCCTTCCTTCCTTCCTCCCTCCCTCCTCCCTCCCTCCTGTCCTCCCTCCCTCCTGTCCTCCCTCCCTCCTGTCCTCCCTCCCTTCTGTCCTTCCTCCCTCCCTCCCTCCCTCCCTTCCTCCTCCCTTCCTTTCTTCCTTATTTCCTTTCTTGGAGCCACGCCCAGCAGTGCTCAGGATTTATTCCTGGCTCTGCACTCAGGGATCGTTCCTAGTGGGTTCACCCCTATGGGGTGCTGGAGGTGGAACCCAGGTCGGCAGCTGGCAAGGGAAGTGCCTTCCTCACGGTACTGTTGCACCAGAAGAAGCTGAATTGTCTCATCCTTTAAAATCAGAGGCATCCCTGTCTTGGAGGGAGCAGAGACTCTGGCTGGCGCAGGAAAAGAGCCTGGCCCAGCCTTGCCACAAAGTCCAGGGCTGACCTGGAGTCCAGACACCGCCTGTCCCTTGGAGAGTCATTTCCGTGTCACTGTGATAGCCAATGAGGTGCGAGCAGGTCGGAGGGTTCACGCAGCCTGGAGGGGAGCGGGGGTTCTTCCCTGGGCGTGGGACCCGGGAACTGGGCCCACACCATCTGAACTTGCCCTGCAACAATTCACTCCTTTGCCGTGGAAGCAGGTGGCTTTGCCCCGGGGAGGAAGTGGGTTTAGTAGACTCCGAGCACCAGCGTCTGGCTGTGCCCATTTCTTCCTTCTGACCAATGAGGAGCAGAGAGGAGGCTAGCAGAGTGGTGGAAGGAGAAAGACCTCAGGGGAGCACTGCCTTCAGGGGCACCCTCCCATGGCCCCCACCGAAGTGGCCGCTGACCACTGTCTGGACTTCCAGATCCTTCTGGGGATGCTGAGAACCAGCCCTGTGTGGTGGGCGTGGCCTCACACCCCATGTGACAAGCCACCGCACCTCCTGGTTCCCTGGCAGCCACCGAGGCTTTTCGTTGACTACAAAGTGATGACTTGAGGGCCCAGAGCCCAGGGTGGCTGGGAAGACACTGCCTTGCCCGTGCCCAGCTTGGTTCCATCCCAGTACCCCAAAGGGTCTCCTGGGCACCTCCAGGAGTGATCCTGAGTGCAGAGTCAAAGGTCGGCCCTGAGCATCACAGGGTGAGGCCCCCCACCCCCCCTCCACCCCCAAAATAATGATTTCATAGGCTTGGTAAAATTCTGTTGGTCGTAGTATACGTTCATATTGACAACATGGCAGTTTTGAAGGTGGATTGACTGAAATATAAAATGACATAAAAAATTTACTGAAAGCACTCTCCCTGCAATTTCATAAATACATTCACTTAAGCGGTTAATAGTAAGTGTTTTATATTGCATGTTGTAACTAAAACCAATGCCACACCATATCATTTTATTTAATAGGCTTAACAATATATTTTCCTCTTAACTGCTAGCCCAGAGGCCTTATCTTTACTGTATGGGTGACGGCTATGGTCCTACCTCCTGGTCTATAAACGCCTCATCTGAAAGCCTTTATTTCATCATTGGGCTATAAATGTTCTGTGTGGATGTGGCACAAATCTTTCATTTTGAAAAATCACCCATGCAAAGTCATGGATTTTTTTAGAAATAATTTTGCGTCTAGGAGTCCAGCTATGGATTCGTTGCTGTAGACTGAACCGTTGATGTAGGTGGGCGCATGTTATCCATCATAAACGGGTTTCCGCCCTCCCCCTCCCCAGGAGAGTCTGTGGTTGCAGGACAGGCCAGCATGGCCAGCAACCCCCCTCGCCCTCCTCCAGAACTAGCAGCTTCACTGTGTCCTGCGGGGATGGAGGCTCCGTGACCGTCCGAGCTTTTTCGACTTAACTGAGAATCAGGTACTTAGCGTGGCCTCCGGGAGAGGCCCTGAGCCGAGAGGAAACTGTGGGAGCTGAGTTCCCTCCCGTCTGCGGTCAGGAGAGGAGGGCCTGGCCTTGCGGGCTGCTACCTGGGTGATTCCCCGGCATCTCGAACCTCACTGAAGTGGAGAATCCACTCACTGACTTCCCGCAGGGCCTCCGGAGCCCATCGCACTGGGAGGAATTAAGCTCGGGATGTTAGGGGGGGAGCCATGTCGAACAGGCTGTACTTCCGCTTGGAGACCAATTAAACGCGTCCCCTGAGTGCCGAGCTCTCTCACTGAGCTGTGTGCGGGGAACTGCTTCTGGTTCTGCTGCTGGACTGGAGATGGGGGTGTCCGAGGCGCAGCTCTGTGCCTGGGTAGTGGGGGGCGGGAGGGACTTGTGACACTGCGTGTCTGCAGCAGTGCTGTGCGCCCACAGGCAGCTCCTGGCCTGTGATGCCACTCCAGGACGGGGCCTCTGGAAGAGGCAGCCCGGTCAGCATGATGTAGAGGCTTCCTGACCTGACACAGGACCCAAGCTTGCCCTCCTCAGTGGCAATGAATTTAGTTGGCTTGGCCAAGGCTGGGGGGCACCCCTGTAGGGTCCAGTGTGTTCCCGCCTTGCTCGGGGGACCCTGCTTACAGGGAATTGAACCCAGGTCCTGTGCATGCGTGGACTATGCTCAGTTTTCTCTCCAGCCCCTGAAAATTATTTTTCAAATTACTGTGAGCATCGGGAGTCGGCACTGCGGTGCGCTAGGATGTCAGCTCTCTTCCATTTCTTCAGCCCAGGGTCGGGAATGTGAATGAGTGTGTGTGTGTGTGTGTGTGTGTGTGTGTGTGTTTTAATGTAATGAATGTGTGTTTTGTGTTTAGTTCTTCCATACGTGCATTAAAAGGCACAAAAGTAAAAGCACTTTTGGTGGCATAACCTAACCCGACTGTCATCGCCCGCGGAACCCGGCATCCTGCCTCTTGTGGATGCATTTGCTCAGGGTTTGGCTCTGGCTCGCTGGCACAGAGACCTGGGTTGAGTGGCCAAGAACGACAGCACAGGAAGGAGGGGAAGGGCCGGGTCCACTTTCTGTTGCCAGAGAAGCAGGTGTGCAGACACTGTGATGAATTGGCATCTTTCTCCTTTCTTTTGGCTCTTTATCTTGAGAGGCCTCTAAAGAATTGGGTTATAGATTCACGCAGAGTGGCAGGGATCTCCGATCCCCCCATGCCCTCTGTCCACTCGCCCCCAAAGGTGACATCTCGCAAAGCTTCACAGCGTAATGGCACCTACCCGGGGTGGGGACATTGACACAGTTCAGGCTGTTTATTTAATTGAGGTCAGTTGGGCTCTCACATTATTTAGACTTCAGGAATGCGCCAGACTCACTCAGCACTTGCAGTAAACTCACAGCCCAGAGGGGAATTCTAGCCACCACCTGACTCAGAGCTTTTTTATTTAAATTATCCTCAGCCTGGGGTTTCTCTACATGGGAAAAGTGAAAAGAGACTCAAATATTATGTTAAGCATGGGGTTTTCTCAAATGTGTTTGTCATGAGAACACATAAATACGTGTGCTAATGTATTACCTGATATACGTCTGCGGTATTTCACTGTGTCAGTCACAGAGCACAGTGGCTCACTTTAGGGGAGAGCAGTAATCAGTGTGCCACGGTTAGGAAACCTTGACTTTTACGAATTGCTCCAAGATGTCATTAGTGAAGTAAGCTTGAATTATACCTTCAAGAAAAAACACAGGTTGAAACCACAGAAAGTACAGCTGTTTGGGGGGTATGATATAAATGTTAATTCCTTTGGACATTTGTATGTTGAGTATTTAAACACACACACACACACACTGATTCTTTTAAATTGTGATGGGCTCAGCTCGTTGCTTTGGGCTCCCCTGTGGCAGTGCTCGGGGCTTCCTCCTAGCTCCGTGCTCAAGGACCACTCCCAGCGGTGCTTGGGGTGGGGGCGTGTGTGGTGCTGGGGGTGGGAGCAGACTGGGCCTTGTGCCTGGCAGGTGTCTCCTTGGGGTCCAGGTGTGGGCGGCTCTGGGGCTGTCAGGCTCCGCCTCAGATGAGCGCGTTCGCTTAGGAGAGAGCAGTTCGACCAGGCCGCCACACACACAGGACAGCAGGAGAGACACTCGCTCCTTCTGTTGGTACAGAACGGACGCAGGAGGGACACTTGATGACAGCACATACGCGGTCGTTCAGGAGCCAGGCTGACAGAAATCAGACAGGGCTTGGGAGCCAGTGGTCAGCTCTGTAAACTCAGTGTTTGATTTTGCAAAGTGTGGCTGTCCTCGGGGGTTTTCCTGAACCCCCTCCCCTCCCCATAAGGGTTCTTGGGCGAGGCTGCCATGGATGCCCCCAGCGTTTAGACCTTCTCCTTGCTACCGAGCTTCGTGTGAATCCCAGGGGCCTGCGGGAGGCCACGGAGAAGCAGCCTGCACCCCAGAAAGCTGCAGCCCTGGGGGTGAGAGACACACGACCCAAACGAGGGGTCTCTGTTGGGGAGGCAAGGGGGCACTGGAGCAATAGCACAGCAGGGAAGGCATTTGCCTTGCACACAGCCGACCCAGGTTCGATTCTCAGCATCCCACATGGTCCCCTGAGCACTGCCAGGAGTAATTCCTGAGTGCATAAGCTAGGAGTAACCCCTGAGCATTGCTGGGTGTGACCCAAAAAGAAAAAAAATTGGAAAAGGGGGCAGCAAGGGGCTTGGTTGGACCCTCTGGGGAGTCCAGAGGACAGAGTAGGGGGCCCCAATGGCCAGCACCCAGGGAAAGCCCAGACCAGGCCCTGTCGGGCGTTGGTTGGGTTTGGGATCTGATGATGCGGGACCAGGGAAGCCGCTGAGGGCAGGAATGACCTCGACAGCCTGAAGCTGGGATTTTCCAAACTCTTCCCAATGGCTGTGCAGAAGGAAGGCGGGCTGCGGGAACTGGGTCCGGGGGCGGGCACGTAGGGGTGGGGTGTGTGGGTGTGACTGCAGGAGTCAGAGATGCGGCTGGAGGAAGGTTCTTAGTGGAGGAAGAAGTTAGATGCTGTTGGAGGACGGTCCTTGGTCAAGGAGGGAATTAGGGGGCTGGAGCGATAGCACAGCAGGGAGGGCGTTTGCCTTGCACACGGTCCACCTGGGTTTGATTCCCAGCATCCCATAGGGTCCCCTGAGCACTGCCAGGGGTAATTCCTGAGTGCAGAGCCAGGAGTAACCCCTGAGCATCACCAGGTGTGACCCCCCCACACACACACACACAAAGGAGAGAGTTAGATGTGACTGGAGACAGGTCCTGAGCCGAGGAGGGGGTTAGACACAGCTAGAGAAAGGTCCTTAGCGGAAGGAGGGGTTAGATGCGGCTGAAGGAAATTCCTTAGCTGGGACTGTCCTCAGCAGTGGGAGGCTCCGTCGGCGGAGGTTCACGTAGGTGGAGGGACTAAAATTCCCTGCCCAAGTGCTCTTTGGGGTGGGAGATTGGGAAATGCCACATTTCTTGACTTGCTTTAACATGGACGTGCATGAGTGAGCAGGATACCACCGGCAGAGCCCATGGCTACACTTTTCTGGGATCTGGACAGAATCTCCAGATACTTGATGGTCAGAGCTCCCGGGCTGAGTGCTCACCCCTGATCCCAGCACCCGTCTCTTCAGGAATCATGGTCCGTCCAAGTCCCCCACTTAGGGCCCCTGAGCCCACCGCCCTTAGCCCAGAAACCCCCAACCTCTGGGGAAAAGGCTCCTAGTCAGGAATGCCGCCTCACCTGGGTCTTTATTTGTATTTTCTCTTGCTTTCAGGGCTTGGCCCCAGGGTGTCCCTTTCTCTCTCAGTCTCAGTCTGACCCCATGAAGGGGTATGTAAGGGGGACCCTGAGGAGGAAGGGGCTGACCATCCCCCGCAGAGGGTGACAGTGCCCAGTGCAGTGCCCCTAGTGGACACTACTGTAGTGCCCCCCCTTCCAGGAATCTGAACTGAGCCATCCTCTGGCCACTGACCTGGTGACTCTCTTCATTGGCCTCTGAGGTGCTTCCCTGGTGTTCCCTTGACACATGTGGAAACTGAGGCACAGCTGTGTCTCACAAGGTGGTGACCAATCCCTCCCCATGTCGCTGTGTTCCGGGGGCTCCAGAGCTCAGGTTGGTGGTCAGGGAAGCAGAAGTGTGCTGGGGCCCGAACACCCCTGGACACACACCCCCAGCAGATTTTGGGCAGAAGGGGATGAGGTGGGTCTCCAGAGTCCAGCCTCTGGCAGTGCCTTGGAGTGACTCAGGCCAGTGGCCCTGGGGGTTCCGGAAGGCTCAGGGAGCTTCTCTCCCAGGTCTGCACAGGTGGGGGGGGGCCACACGGGGACCCCGACTCGCTCACAGCTCTGACCAGTCCTCACGCCCCACCCCAGAGTCCCCACGGGACTGGGTGAAGGTGTGGGGAGAAGCCCACCCGCCCTCGCAGATGCTGCGGGTGAGTGAGTGCTCTGGGTGGGGGTCCCGGGGGAGCGGCCGCCCACCCCTCCCGCCTGCCAGACCCCCGTGAGCTGCGTCTCCGCCCATCTCCAGGGCTCCGTGGGATGGGACGTTCGCAGTTTCATCCTGGTGGGGCGGCTGGTTCCTCGCCGAGCACAGCCCCCCCTGGAGAAGGAGAGAGATAAGCAAGCATCAATCAGGCCGGGAGGAAGGAGCCTCATCGTGGAGAGTCACCGGCACGGACGACACTGGCCGCAGCTGAAGCCCCTCTGATGAAGACCAGTTGTGAAAGCGCAGATTCACGCTGGAGCTAGGCGCCACGGCGTGCGAAGGGCGAGGGCCCGGCCCCCTCCTCCCTCGCACTCAGAAATGTTTGCAGTAACAGTCGGGAGGGGCTGAGTGACATTTCCTGCAGGGGCCTGGGGGAGAGGTCCGGGGAAGGGCAGGGCCGAAGGGGGCCTTTTAATCGGTGTGCACTGGAGTGGCCCCCACAATGCAGTGGGAGTGAGGATGGCCCCACACCTGCGTGGAGGCGCTGGGGTGTGAGAAAGCACAACAGAGCCGGGCAGCCGGCCATGCAGAGGGGTGGGGACACGAGTGAGCTGCCCACGCAGGGGGACAAGAGTACAGGGCCCCTGACCTCGCAAGAAGAGAGAGGATAGGGCTCCTGACCACGCAGAGGTAAGAGTGGCCCCTGACCACAAGAGGCGAGAGTGGCCCCTGACCTCGCAGAGGTGAGCGTGGCCCCTGACCAGGCAGAGAGGTCCCAGAGAAGGGCGTTTAGAGCTGCAGGGCACAGAGGTGGCAGAGCAGATGGCACCCGGCCTGCAGAGCGAGCGCGCCGTGGCCTCTCGTGGCCTCGTGACTGGGACCCCTGCTTCTCCCTGGGGTGGCTTCTTTCCCTAAGGACAATCGCTACCTGGCACCTGGTCACAGTTAACAGCAGGGGCCGCTGACTCAGCAGAAGGACGCTGTGGGAACGGTGTGGAGGGCCTGGGGACTAGACAGCATCCAGACTGATAACATCGGGGCCTTCCCGGGGAGCCGCTCTGGGAGTCGCATCAGGCGGCCTCTGTGTCAGCCTGCTGGGGACACGTTCCAGGCAGTGCGCCTGACTGCCTGAGAGCCCCTTTTGCTGCCTTCCTGCCTCTTGGTTTGCAGAGAACAAGCCTTTGCTGGGTCATCGGGGGCAACAGCGTTTCTGCTCCGGAGAAGGAGGTCAGCAGAGGGTTCTGGGGGTTCAGTTCCATCCTGCACAGGAAGTTCTTGACAACCCCCCCCCTTCCATATGGGCAGAGCCCAAGACTCAGTGGTCGCAGATGAACAGTTCCAAAGAAGTTGTTCCTGGTAGGGCGACAAGCACACCCTGGTGAGGACAGTGGACGGGGCTCAGGGGGCCCTAAGTGCC
This sequence comes from Sorex fumeus, assembly GCF_029834395.1. NCBI lineage: Eukaryota > Metazoa > Chordata > Mammalia > Eulipotyphla > Soricidae > Sorex > Sorex fumeus. The sequence goes on along the minus strand of NW_026606199.1, from coordinate 1,243,418 downwards.
AGGGAATGGACCCAGTTTGGCAGGGTGCTCGGCTCAGCCCTCATGTGGAAATTAGTGAGTAACCAGGCCCAGGGGCGGGCCTTCCTCGATGCTGCATCGAGGGCTGACAAGGGTGAGCGGGGCCTAGAGGGCGCTTGGACGTGTCCTGTCACACGGTGTGAGATGCCACCAGGACGAGTCGCCACGGAGACTCACACTTGGTTCTTGTCACACCCTGGCTGTCAGCGTCATGGAGGTGGGACTCCAGTAGGCTTTTATTGATTGGGTTTTTTTTGGGGGGAAGGTTGGGGGGGTCACACCCGGTGATGCTCAAGGATCACTTCTGGCGGTGCTCGGGAGACCATATGGGATGTCAGGTCTCGAACCCAGGTCGGCCGCGTGCAAGGCATTCCCCACTGTACTATCGCCACGACCCCCACAGCAGGGTTTTCTTAGACGCCCTCTGAGACCTTTTCCAAGTGGATCGGAGCTGCTTTACCAAGAGGGGGTCATTTCATTTTACTAGCGATGACAGATGGCATTCTTCTTTGCTGTGAGAAAGTCTGGCTGGGTACTGGCAACCTGTGCCTTGGAGACGCTTTTTCCTGACCCTTCCCTTGAAGACAAATGACTCTTTGTGCAGGTTCGTGGCTGCCCCTTTTGAGGGCATCCCACACAGTGACTTGACTCACACCAGTCTTCCTGAGAAAGACCAACGTCTGCTTCCCAGGAGTGGGGCTCTGGGGTCCTGTTATCCTGGTTCTCTTTCCCTTAGAACTCCAGGCTTTTGCATCCTGATTTCTATGTTTTTTTTGTCATCTTCCCTAATTCATATTCTAGTTAAACTTTTCTTCTACTTTATTACTAAAGAAAAAGTAATTTAACGGTTCACCCACCTAACCTTCTGCCCATCCGTCCAGCATCCATCGTCCCTAAAGCCAGCTTGCGTGCTTGCAATTTCTTTCTTGCTAGCACAGCGGGTAGGGCGTTCGCCTTACAAGCGGCCACCATGGCCGACCCGAGTTCGATTCCTCCGCCCCTCTCGGGGAGCCCGGCAAGCTACCGAGAGTATTCGATATGCCAGACACAGTAACAACAAAGTCTCCAATGGAGACGTTACTGGGCCCGCTCGAGCAAATCGACGATCAACGGGAGGGCCTTTACCTTTACCTTTACCTACCTTACCTGGCAGTGCGCAGGGATCACCCCTAGTAATATTGGGGGGCTCTATACAGTGCGAGGGATCAAACGAGGGCTGACTGCATGCGAGGCAGCAGAGGTAGATGCCTTCCCCTGCACTGTCTCTGCTTCCCACACTCTCTCCAGGAGGCTTGATTCTCTGGGCTTGCTCTGGCATCTGGGTCCCACTTCCGTTGACTCCACAATACATGCTTCCAGCTGTGACTTATCATCTGCTGACCAGTCCCGTGGACATCCTGTCATCTGCCCAGACTAACTAGCCCATCCAACCACGAGGTCTTCATCTCCCCCCATTTCAATCCTGTTTTTTGTTTGTTTGTTTCTTTTTGCTTTTTGGGTGGCCTGGAGAAGAGCACAGCAGGTAGGGCGTTTTGCCTTGCATGTAGCCGGCCCGGCTGAGCCTGGTTCGATTCCTCCGCCCCTCTCGGAGAGCCCGGCAAGCTACCGAGAGTATCTCGCCTGCATGGCAAAGCCTGGCAAGTTACCCGTGACGCATTCGATATGCCAAACACAGTAACAACAAGTCTCATGGTGGAGACGTTACTGGGCCCGCTCGAGCAAATTGATGAACAACGGGAGGACCGTGGCTTTTTGGATCACACCGAGGGGTTATACCTGGCTCGGCACTCAGGAATTACTCCTGGCGGTGCTCAGGAGACTGAGAGAGACATAAGGGATGCTGGGGATCGAACCCAGGTCAGCCACGTGCAAGGCAAATGCCCTACCCACTGTGCTATCGCTCCAGCCCCCCTCGATCCATTTTTATAATATCTGTTTACTCCACACTTCCATGTTTCTTCCTTGAGTCTTTCTTTGGGAGGGGGTCTTCTCCCCCTGTTCTAAGTCCTCATCAGTGCACTTGCGAGTCATTTCAACAATCCTTTAGGTCACAACTTAAACGTCTTTTCTTTCTTTTTTCTTTTTCCAAAATTTTATTTTGTTAAAGTACCATGAATGACAGTTATTCATAGTTAGGTTTTTGACATATGATGTTGCCTGCAAGTCCCACCACCAATGTAAACTTCTTCCCACCGGTGTTCCCAGACTCCCTCTCCTACCTCCCCACCTAGCCCAACCTGCCATCTTGACAGATCTTGACAGGCAGCTTTTAAAACCTGTTTATTAAAATTTGGGTCTTCTCTATTAATTCCAACTGTTACAAAAAGAAAAAAAATTCAGGGTAAGGGTTCAAGTTTTAGAGCAATACATCAGCATAAAGCAAGGCATTACTGATGATAATGAAGCATTGTGATTTTTTTTTAATTTTTTTTATACATCAAGTTGTTTATTAATGTTAAAGATCCCCGATTTAAAAATCCTTCACTTTCATTTCTACCAAAGCATTTTTTTTCAAATTTTTATTATGGCTTTTTATTATCTTTTTTTTATAATTTATTTATTTATTGAATCACTGTGGGAGAAGTTACAAAGCTTTCAGGTTTAGGTCTCAGTCATGCAAATATCCAACACATTTCCCTTTACCAATACTTATTTTTCACCACGAAGAACCCCAATAAAACCCCACCTCCCACCCCTCCCAATACCTGTGAGGCAGATGAATTCTGGTTAACACTCTATCTACTTTGACTAGATCCATTGTTTCGATAAAAGATGCACCATTATTATTTAGAGTTTGCCCCCCCCCCCAAATCAGACATGCTGAAAAAGCGTTGTGAAATTATTTGCTTTCTACAGCTGGGTTCAAGAATTAAATGTCGCGAGGCCACAATAGCGGCCGCGTGGTTTTGGATTTCTGCTATTTTACTTATTAACCCTGGAAGTATTTCAACTAAAAGTCAGATAATTAAGAGATTGGTTTCTGTGCTCTGGAGTCGTGGCTGTGCCGGAGAGCCGCTCGTGGGGGGCAACTGGTGACCTCGGCAGGGCATGAAGGACGGGCCGGAACGCCCCCCGTCCCATAAGGTTTTCGTCTCCCCCACACCCCCGGCTCATACCTGCTGTCCACAAGGCTCCCATGCGGCCGCCATCTTTCTTTCCCTTTTTTTTTTTTTTACTAAGATCTTGCTTTAATTTTCTTTTCTTTAAAATTTTTTTTAGGTTGTCCTTTCATTTTTTTATTTTTTTAAATTTTTTTATTAGTGAAACACCATGAGGTACAGTTAGAGACTTATAAATTTTTGTGCTTGGGTTTCAGTTATACAATGATCAAGCACCCATCCCTCCACCAGCGCCCATCCTCCACCACCACGGGTCCCAGCATCCCCCCACCCCCCATCCCCCCATCCCACCCTGCCTCTGTGGCAGGGCATTCCCTTTTGTTCTCTCTCTCTCTCTCCTTTTGGGTCCTGTGTTTTGCAAGAGAGGCATTGAGTGGCCATCATGCTTAAACGTCTTTTCACCAGAGAAATTTTGTGTGATCTGGGTATGGATGTATATAGAGTCATTCACTGCCAACACATGAGAGAGATTTATTTTATAACTTTCTCCCCACCCCATATTCAGTTTTTTTTTTTTGAGATAAGACCCTTTAGTTTAAGACACTAGGTCATAGATGACCTTCGGGAAGTTTCCAGTCACCGCTTTATCTGATAGAGATGCCAGACTAGAATCCCAGCATCCTGTTCCTCTCTCCCGCCTTCCCATCAGCCGAGCATTTTCCCCAAAGCACAGGTGGGAGTGAGTGATGGTGGTTCAGACCTCAGGGGAGCCCCCATCTGGAAGGGGAGCCCTGTCCCTCAGGGGGCTTGTGAGTTTCCCTGTCATGTCCCCCCAGGGAGGTTCCTTGGCATCCTGGTCCTAAGGAGAGCTCACCTGTGTGTGCAGATTACGTGGTGTGTCTGGCTCAGGTCCACCTGGGACCACCATGCCACGTGCTCTGTTTCGTGGCCTTGGTTTGGGGGATCAGCGGCTGTTCTTTATAAGACCCTGGCGTGGCAGTGGCCCTTCCAGCTGTCCCGGCTGCCGCTGGCTACCTCCTCAGAGCTCTGCTTTTTATTCCGCCTCTTCACCAGCTGCTGAGAACTGACAGAGCCGTGGAGCGTGTTCAGGTGGCTGGCACATGGGACACACTGCATCTTCTTAGAGCCCACGTGCAAACAGACATCAGCAGACACGACCTGGGTCGACTGTCAGCAGACTCTGCTGTTGAAGGAGCAGGGCCTGCCGGGTGGATGGGCCCAGCCAGACCCACCCTGCTGGCCACGGTTACTGGACACTCTGCCCACGTTGTCCGAAAACCCTGGGTCCAGTCTGTGCCATGTGCCACCCCAGTACTGCCCTTCCTGCCCTCCCCCAGGGCTGGGCACCGGGCTACGTGGGCTTCCTGCAGACTCACAGAAGCCTTCCTGCCCCGTGTGTGAACGGATGCCGAGGGCCTGTTCTTCGCCCCGGGGAATAGAAGGCGCGAGGGCCTTTGAGCCCTTTCGCTCTCCTCTGCTCCTTCCGAGACCACCAGTGCCTCTGTTTGAAGCTGGACCGTTGGGCTCTCATCACCCAAAATGAGATGGAGCCTGGAAATGGCTCGAATTTGACACACCCGGACAGGGATGCCCCACCCCCACCCCACCCCAATACACTTCGCCCTTTGGCAGACATGTCCCTGCCTTCCCCTCCCAGGGCAGGACTGGTGTGGAGAGGGTCCTCCCACTGCCAGTGCATCCAGTTTGGGTCGCGGGGATGAGTTGCTGGCCTCTGACCACTTCTCCGAAAGCCGCGACTGGTCGGGAGAAACATCGTTTGCTTTCTCATTGTCCTGCGCCGAGCACCCCCCCCCCCACAGCAGTGCCGCTGTTTGGATAAGGTGGGCACCACAGGACGCTGCTGCCATGTGGGGGACACCCTGGCCTCCAGCCCTGGTACCATACGCAGAGGACAGTGACACTTTCTCTCCCCCAGAGACAGGACAAACAGACGCACTCAGGGGTTGGAGAGAGAGCACAGGGGAAGGCGCTTGTCTGGCGCACGGTGGGACCTGGTTGGTTCTTGGCCCCCTCCGTAGGGTCCCCTGAGCACCACGGTTAAGTCCTGGGAAGGGAGTTTCACTCGCACATTGGCCAGACCAGGTGTGAGGACGCAGATGCAAGGCCCCTTTATTACTAGCTCGAGCTAGGGTCCAAGTCTCATCCAACGCAGTGGAGTCTTGACAAGGACCACTGTCCTCCCGTTGTTCATTGATTTGCTCGAGTGGGCCCAGTAACGTCTCACAACAAATTGTGAGACTTGTTACTGTTTTTTGGCATATTGAATACGCCACGGGGAGCTTGCCAGGCTTGGCCGTGCAGGCGAGATACTCTCTGTAGCTTGCCAGGCTCTCCGAGAGGGGCAGAGGAATTGAACCCAGGTCGGCCATGTTGGTCGCGTGTTGACAGAGACCCCGACTCCAAATTCTAAGCAGTTTATTAGGGTTTGGACACATAACAGCATTTTTCTAGAAACGGGCAATGTTTCCAATTCTGGTCCCTGTCCATCCTGTGACACCAGGGACCAACATTATGTTTCCAATTCTTGGTCCCAGTCCTGTCCTGTGTCTCCATTGTCCCTCTCTGCCTGGCTGGGCGCCACTGCCCATGCCTCCTACTCCGATAGGCTGTTCCCACAGGGTGATACTGTTTTCTGAGAAGTCGGGACTTTCTGATGGGGGAAACCAAGACATAGGCCTGCTGAGTTTCGGTCTTAAAGTGGAGCCTGTCATGGCTCCACTTCAGCCTCACACCACCAGGAGGGACCCCTGAGCACAGAGCCAGGAATCAACCGGGAACACAACTGGGTATGGCCCAAAAAGAAAAAAAAACAAAGAAACCCTGAAAGCCAAGATGCACCCAATCAAGGTTCAGTCTGCTCCGGGGTGGCCAAGGGAGGTGGCAAGGATGTGTGTCCTCAACTCTGCCAGCCCCTGACTTTCACTCTTACATGCACTAACACACACAGACACACATAAGCACACACACAGAGATATATGCAGACACATAAACACAGAGACATATATACACACACAATCACACAGAGGTATACACACACAGACATACGCAGATACACACAGAGACAGACACACATACAAACACACACATAGACATATACAGACACGGATACACAGAGACATACACACACACAGAGACATACTCAGACAGAGACACACAGAGACACACACAACACACACACACAGGAAGTCATATCCACGTGGAGGATGTTGGTTCCCGGATGCCAGAAACCAGAAGGACCTCAGCTGATGCTTGAGAACTTAGCTCCCCTCTGCTCAGAGTGGGAACCGGTGTAGGGAGGGGGGGCTGGCTACATCATCCCCCAGGCTGCCCCCACTTTCCCTTTGGTACCATTTAGCCTCTGATGAAGACATGTGGGGGCATGAGCCGGTGGGCACCAGGCCCAGAGTCGGGACCATGTGGCAGACCTCAGCTCCAGCCAGGCCACGTGAGGCTGCTCCTGGCTCTGAGTGGGCTGGGAGGGAGCCCGCAGGGAGCGAGGGGGCTCAGAGCTGTCGAGAGTGGCCGGGGGCCCCTTGGGCTGGCAGTGACGGTGCTCCGTGACTCAGTTTCTCTGGGGCAGCGTTGTCGGGGCCAGGGAGGACGTACCCCAGGATGCAGGGGCAGTTTCTCACCGTGGACACTGGGGGCCGACGGCCAGGCGGGGGCATTTCCCGTCCCGCACAGACCTCTAGAGACCTGGGGGAGCCTGGCCCCGGCCCTGGCTCTGGGCGTGGTTTTGTCAGGAGAAGCGGAGAGAGAAGTCTTCTCGGCCCCTGCCACCCAGGGGAGCAGGACTGGCCATCGGGACACGGGGGAGAGAGGGTTGGGAGAAGGCTGGTGTTCAGGGCACTTCAGGGGGGTGAGGGGACTGGTGTTCGGGGCAGGGGGAGAGAGGGCTGGTGGCCTCGCCCTGGATGGCGGGGAGGAGCTCTGCGTTGGGGGGACCTCCCCTGGCGGGGACAGGCAAACTCCTTGCTCCCCTCCCCCGGCATGCCAGGCTGTTTGCCTTGTACGGTATTTTGTGTCCTTTTGCTTGATTTGGGAAGGCTTGGGGGGTTTCGGTGGAAAATGAGTCAGACTGACTGTTGACCAGAAATTCAGCACCCCCCGTGGGCGCAGGAGCAAAGCCTGATTCTGCAGAACGGGGCGCGGGGCTCCTTGAACTGTCAAGGGTATTTTAAAGTATGTTTTTACAACATGACAGAGTCTGGGGAGAAGAGACGCTTTAAACTAAAGTGTTAGGAGTGACTGCCAATTGGAAACGAGTCCCAAATGAAGATAAATCACCCCGGAGCCTAGGATGGGGAACAATGGGAAAATATTATCAGAGTGGTAAAAATTTGATTTGCATGCAACTTTTCAGAAACATCGCTTTTGCAAGCATAAATTGGAGTAAGCAGACAAGACCCGGGAAGGGGGCAGGGAGGCGACGTCGGCGTTAAATTCCAAATATGAATGTCAGGACGATGATTAGATTTGAAGAAGGGAAAATTTGCTGTTTTACAAAGAATACCTCACCCTTCTCTCTCGGCCCAGGGGAATTCCAGAGAGCCTCGATAAAGCACCCCCAGAGCTGAAAGACAAGGAACCGGTGAGGCTGGCTCATACCTCGTGGCCTCCCGGCCTTCTGCTGTGGTCTCGTCCTCTGGCGACTGAGGGTGGCAGTCACCGTGCCTGTGCCCATCAGGAAGGAGGCACTGGAGAATGTCTGCACAGCTGGTTCCAGGCCACATGTGCCCTAACGAGTGCCCGTCAGGGTCAGACTCTGTCACTGTCATTGTCCTCCCGTTGTTCATCGATTTGCTCGAGCGGGCCCAGTAACGTCTCCATTGGAGACTTTGTTGTTACTGTGTCTGGCATATCGAATACTCTCGGTAGCTTGCCGGGCTCTCCGAGAGGGGCGGAGGAATCGAACTCGGGTCGGCCATGTTGGCTGCGTGCAAGGCAAACGCCCTACCGCTGTGCTATCGCTCAGTTTACCCAAATCATCAGCTTTCCCTCCGAGCAGGCAGGAGGAGGCAGGCGGGGGCCACTCAGAGGCACTGGGCTGAGGGGACTTAACCGGGCGCGGTGCCCACTGCAGCGGGCAAGGAAGTGGCCGAGGGCCTCTGTGTGCACACTGGAGCCAGGCGACCGTGAGATTGGTCAGACCGTTCACTGATGGACTTCTCTAGAAGCTAGTCGTGCCCTCTGGGACCATTTCCTGAGCACAGCAGCGTTCCCGGAACAAGCCTTGCAGGGCGTGTAGGATGGAGTGGGTGTCACGGTCCTCACGGCCCCACCTGGGCACACTTTCTCCTTCCCAAAGGGAAACGAGCCCCGTGGCTGGTCAAGTCCCCAGCCCGGGCACCCCTCTCTGTCCCTGGCTCTCCCCTCCCCAGCAGTCCTGGCCGGACACCTGTGTGAGGCCTCTGAGGCCTTTTGCTGGGGGCAGTGGGCCTGGCACGTGTGGACCCCCTCCCAACCCCTGCCCCCCCCCAATGGCGCTCCGCCTCATTCAGGCCGCCCAGATGCCTGCTGCCTGCACTCTGACGGACGCGCGATTCTGTTCCAAAGCGTTTGGCCGTGGCCCCGGCCAGTCTAGAGTCAGGCCAGTGACTTCCCACAGGAAAGCCCCTCCGGTCCCCAGCAGAAGCTGCTTTACTCCGCCATCAGATTGGCCAGAGAGACTGGGGCTCGGGGCCTCCATCACGGTCTCTGCGAGTCACCCCCAGCCCTGCGCCCCATGGGAGGAAGGACCCTGCTGTCGCCCGGGCCTGCCGTGGATGCCCCGCTCTGTGTGGCTGCCATCAGCTTTGCACAGAGGTTTGAGAAGGGGCATGAAAGTCCATGTACACAGGGGTGCACGTGACCTCATCCTCCCCTGCATCTCCCCTAAAAGGTGGGCTTGCTCCCTGGGAAGCCGGGTGCCCCCTTGACCCCAGAAAGGGCGGTTGGAAACCCGCAGGCTTCGGGCCAGAGACCGGAGACGGCACAGCGGGGAAGGCTCGCTACCTCGGGTCACCTCAGCTCTGTGACAGAGTCCCCCTCCCGCCCCTGGGGTAGGCCTGGCCGTGGGCTAGGAGGGCAGGGGGCCCTGGCCGTGAGACCCCATGCAAGTATTCAGCGTCGTCTGGGACCACTTAAGCAAAGTACAAATAGTAACTGAACTCGCCGGCTCCTTTCCGGGCTGTTCAGGGTTGGAAGATCTTTGTCCTTGTCCCCAGAGACCCGGGGCTGACCAGAAAGGTCTGGGTGTGGGCAGAATTCCCGGGGAACTGGCTCAGCTCGGAGGGGCCCCTTGGCATGGCCCCTCTGATGTTATTAAGCTGGTTGCTTCTCCCTGGATCAGCGTCACAGGAAGGCGGTGATGGGGGTGGGGGACCCCGCGTGAGCCCACTGAGCCCCCAGATCTGCTTCCTGGGACCAGCTCTCCTGGGCACTGTGTGAGGAGCAGCGGAAAGCCAAGAGCGGGGTATGGGTCGGTCGTGCCCTCCAAGGGCTGGAGGGTGACAGTGGAGATCAATCCCCACGAGGGTGGTGACACCGGGGTCAGCATGGTGGCGTGACGGGGTTTGATGGCGCAGAGGCAGGAGTAGAGACGGTTTGATGAGGTGGCGGTGACAGTGGGGTGCTGAGGGGCTGAGGTGCTGTTGCCCAGGTGGCCAGCAGCATGGCCCTGCTGCCTGGCCGGACAGCGTCGGGGCTCACTGTCCTCAGCTGGAGAGGACCCGGGGCCAACCCCAGGGCTGCAGCCCGTCCTGCAGCAGACGCCTGACTCCTGGCACACGGGCGCCCCACGCAGCTGACCCTGCCTCCCCCACTGGACACTGCTATGACCTCCCCTTACTGGTTATTGCTGTGACCTTCCCCCACTGGACACTACTGTGTCCTTCCACCACTGGACACTACTGTGTCCTTCCCCTACAGATCACTGTCTTGTCCTTCCCCTACTGGTCACTCCTGTGTCCTTCCCCCACTGGACACTGCTGTGACCTTCCCTTACTGATCACTGCTGTGACCTTCCCCCACTGGTCATTACTGTGTTCTTCCCCTATTGGACAATACTGTGTCCTTCCCCTACTGAACACTACTGTGTCCTTCCCCTACTGGACACTGCTGTGTCTTTCCCCTACAGGTCACTGTCATGTACTTCCCCTACTGGACACCTCTGTGTCCTTCCCCCACTGGACACTACTGTGTCCTTCCCCTACTGGACACTGCTGTGACTTTTCCCCACTGGTCATTACTGTGTCCTTCTCCTACTGGACACTGCCGTGTCCTTCCCCTACAGGTCACTGTCATGTCCTCCCCCCACCGGACACTGCTGTGACTTTCCCCCACTGGTCATTACTGTGTCCTTCTCCTACTGGACACTGCTGTGTCCTTCCCCCACTGGACACTGCTGTGCCTTTCCCCACAGGTCATTACTGTGTCCTTTTCCTACTGGTCACTGCTGTGTCCTTCCCTACTGGACACTGCTGTGTCCTTTCCCTATAGGTCACTGTCATGTCCTTCCCCTACTGGTCACTGTCATGTACCCCTGACACTCCACCAGCCTCTTGCTGTTCACAGCAAACTCTGGGCCAGGAGTTGTGTTTATGAAATTCCCATTTCACAGACGTGGACACTTGGCCTGGCCCCAGGACACTCAGCGGGGGGCCACAGCCAGATGCCGACTCAGCTCGGCCTCTCGCCAGTCCCTCTGCGCCCGCGTCGAGGTTCCGGGCCTCAGCCTAGCCCCATGGGCCCTCTGGCCTCGCTCACGTGGCCAGCGGGCGGGAGACCCCAGGGTCGCCGCCGTGTCCCTCCGGCGGCCGGCCACGCCCGGGGTCTTCTCCTGCTGGCCGGCAGCTCCTCCCCCACACATGGTTCTGATTGCGGCCGCGGCCATGTGGCCGGGCAGAGGTCCAGGTGCCGAGGCAGCAACTCTGGCCCCCAGAGTCCCTCTGCGCGGGTCCCCTCGCCGGCCAGCTCGGGCCAGCATCTGGGACATGTGTGTGGGGTGCGATCTGGCTTGTGGGGGACCATCTGCGGCGCCATCAGCCCCCCGGGACCATCCCGGACGCACCTCGAGGAAGCTGCGAGACTCAGATGCCCTTTCAAGGTTCCTGTGAAGTCAGGAAAAGCCTCGGTGGGGCCGGGCCGGGGGGGACCTGGTTCTTGCCACTCTCCGAGGCCCATGGCGGGAGTCCTGCATTTGGCGGCAAAGGCCGACAGCCCAGTCCTGAGACCCCGGCCTGCTCTGAGGGGGAGGGGGTCCCTCACTGCCATCCCCCCTCCCTCCCCAACTCTGCTGCGTCCATCTCAAAGCCTCCGCCCTGGTCTGCAGAGTGGCCTGGCTCCCGGCAGGAAAGGGCCAGCCGACCCATCCCGCAGGCCCCCCTGGCAGAGGAGGCAGGCTTCCGGGGATGTGCTTGTGCAGTGTGACTTCCCCAAGGTATCTCCACCTCTCTGTGCTCGCTGGCATCCCTGCCCACCCGGCATCCGTCCCTGAGTGTGGGATGCATCCTCAGACGCGTCCTCTCCCCTTGCTTCCCCTCTGCCTTTCGGCTCTGGGAGGGCCTGGGGTAGGACTGTGCTTTCCCAGGGGCTCGGCACAGGAGGTCTGCACAGTCTTCACCCCGACACGTGGAACCTTCTGGAAGCAACAGCCTCTCAGAGCACGGCAGCTGCCCCCAGCCTGCCCCCAGGGGCCTGGGTCTGGGGTCTGAGGAGCTGAGCTGGGGCCGGTTTTGTCCCCACAGCGCCCCCTTCTGCCCTAGCCACCCACCTGCAGCCCCCCAGGTTTTTATGCTGGGCCAGTCAGTCTCTGCCCTTAGGAGGCGGCGGGTTTGTGGGGACGTGACCATCGCGGTGGCCTTTGGGGCCTGGGCACAGGCCTGGGCGCCCGGGAGACGCCGGGCTGGGACGAGGCACCCCTGGGCGTCTGAGAGCAGAGATCCACCATGCACGCACCGTCCGGCACCATGTGGGGGCGGCCGGCTGCTCCCGAGGGCTGGGGGGTCTCAGCGCTGCAGAGGCCCTGGGAGGAAGCAGAGCTGGGCCTCGCCTCCCCCCACCCCAGGGAGACGCTGCCTCGAGGGCCCAGCCCTGGAGACGGGAGAGGCCGTGAGACCCAAGGCCGCCCCTCGTCTGACCATGCTGCAGATGGCTCTGGGGGGCTCTGACCTCCGAGGGGCCATCGGGTTCCCCAGGGAGGAAGCGCGTCCCTCTCGTGCACTGGGCATCCAGGTCCCTGCTGCTGGCCACACTGTCCCCCTGGGCCTCTCCAGGGTGGCCGCTTCCTGTCTGCAGGACTGGGGCCCCCGGCCTGTTAGAGACTGTGGCCCTGGGCATGGTCTGAGGCCGGGGTGCAGGGCTGTAGCCCTGAAGGGGCGAGCAGGGGAAGGGAGAGTCGGCAGGGAGGCGGGCAGGGGGCACACAGGCCCTCTCTCTGCTGCGCCTGCCCCAGGACACATGTTGGCAGACACCCTGAGGGTCGCTGGCCTGAGGCCCCGGCTGAGCTCGGGGTGAGGACCTTGGGATCTCTCCCAGTGCCCACCCCAGTACAGTGGATGCAGGGCAGCCCTGAGAGTCACTGCCCATGGCCGTGGTGCTCAGCTGCACAGCATGGCAGAGGGCAGGCGGCAGGAGCGTGTAGTGGAGTGAGAGGCGCTGTGACCGTCCCCACACGCGGTCACGCCACTGTCCTCTGCAGAGGCCCTGAGTGGCCACCGCCGCTGTGGCTCAACCCAGGAGGGCGAGTTGCTGGGGGTCTTGGTGCCGCCCCTGGCCCGGTCAGGGTGGTGCGTGCTGCATCCCCGAGGCAGGAGGGAGATGGAGGATGAAGCGGGACACACAGCCCTTCCCCTCCGTCCCCGTGTGATGGATGGACCGTCCCCAGCTGTGCTTCCCCGAGAATGAGCCTGTCAGAACACAGGCGGGAGGGGTCTGGAAGCCCTGGGAAGGGGGGAGCAGGGCTTCTCTCCAGCATCCCACAGGGTCACTCTCAGGTCTGTCCTCCTGATGGACCGGCCCTAAGGGGAGCAGAGCCCCCTGAGGGAAGCCTGAGGCAAGCGTCTGCCTTTCCATCCTCAGCCCCCAGCCCCAGCCTCGCGCCCCGGCTGGCGGGTTCCGGGGGGTCCTTGGAAGACCCCCCCTCCCGCCCGTGTGCCCGGCTCTGCCACCCTGACCCCGCACTGGCCAGTCCCTCAGCTCCTCTGCGCTCCGTGTGGGGAGAACTAGCCGGAGCTGAGGGATGGGGACATGCAGGATGCCCCATCGGGGGGAGTCTGCCTCCACAGCCGCCAGCCCGTGTCCCCACAGACGTCAGGGACGAATCGCCCTATAGCGTGCAGCCTTGCCGTCCAGGAAAGGTGTGCAGAGACTGTGTCTGCATCCTCCCTCCCGAGAACTGCCCTGCCCGGGACGCGGCCTCCACCCGCTGCCGTGACCCCCGCCTGGGCGCTCAGGGTTTCCCCCACTCCCCGACTCCGCTGCAGGTCTTGCTTCTCGGGGTCACAGCCGTCCCCCTGCGGCCCAAGACACAGCCCCGCTTCCACACTCAAGGGTCAGTGCTCGTGAGCTGACCCAGAGAGGCGGAGCGTTGCCCTTCGACCTTGGCTGGGCAGTCATGGGGTGGGGGGCGGGCAGCCGCTCGGCCTGGCGGGTCTCAGCACCCCTGGGGAGGGAGATTAGGCTCGGGGGACGTTCCGAGTCCCCCAGATTCAGGCCTGCCCCTACCCCGCCCTGGTGACAGGTTGCAGTGTTCCCCGCCCCCACTCCCGGCCGGCCATGAGGAGCAGCTGGCCAGCCAGATGCCTTTTCCTGAGCGAGAGAGGAAAGACAGATGGCACAGAGTTTATTTTGGGTGTTTTAACCTTGCGCACAAGTCACAGCATTTTTATTAAAAAAAAAAAAATAAGGTAGAAACTTGCCCCAGTGAAAATCACCCCAACTCCACTCAGGAGGGTCACTGTCGCCCACCGTCACTGGATCCCCCTCAGAATGACGGCTCTGCCCAGCTTGGTCCCTCCCTGGCCAACCACAGCCGACCCTTGTCTCGCGTCCCCCCCCCATACCCCTACCTGGGTCTCCTCCTGTCTTCAGACAAGCTACCGTGGCTCCTGAGAGCCCCCGGTGATGTCACTGGGATGGTCAGCGCCTCAGCCGTGTCTGGGCTCCCGGCGGCGTGTGTCCTGGGCAGGTGGCATGGCCAGGCCTCTGCAGCTCTCACCGTGCTCTGTCTCAGCCTCGCCCGGGGCCATATCCCCGGCAGCCAGGGACATGCAGGTGCAGGTTCCGTCATGGAGAAGGGGTACACGGAGGGTCTGGGCCACTGGGTGTCTCCTGGCCCCATGCACACGCACAGTCAGAGCCGCCGCAGCGTCCACTGGGTGCGGAGTGAACCCTGGCCCGGGGGTGGCCTCACCTGCACCCACCCTCCTGCTCGCTGGATCAGGGACGCGTGGGCAGGTGTACCACGCGCGTCCCGGGCTGAGTGCCCACGCGCCAGCCCTGACCCCAGAGACAGAGCCCGACTCCTTTAAGTCCCCAATACTGCGTGAGAAGGACTGAAAATGCTGCTTCTTGACGGGAAATTCCAGCCGCGTCTGTCTGAGCCAGAGCAGGGCTGTGGCTGGGGACAGCTCCTCAGGCTGGAGAGGGCCACCGCGGGGACACACCTGCTCACCCGCCATCTGGGCAGTCACCCTGTGTCTGCTTCAGTTCTTACTCCCAAGCTTTAGTTTCTTTGACGCACCCCTTCTGTGTGCACACGCCTCTCATCACATCCCACGATCTCCATGCTCAGGGGTGGTCCACACAGTCACTATCTGGTGACCAAAGCGCCCCCGATGCTTGAGCTCAGCCCCCATCCCTCTCCCGACCCCCGCTCCAGGAGCAGGAGAAACCATCCATTTGCCATCTTGGGGATTTGGGGGGCAGTTACGGAGAAGGTGCTGGGGCCTGAGATTCGGGCTGTGGGTGTGGACAGGACATGGAGCCCCTTTAGGGCCGTCTCCAAGAACCAATTGGACACGGAATGGCCCCCTTGGGCCCCAGGCCACATGTGCTGCCTGCCAGGGGCGCTGGATGCTGGTCTCCCGAGGGGTGCTGGGTGCTGGTCTCCCAAGGGGCCCTGGGTGCTGGTCTCCCGAGGGGCCCTGGGTGCTGGTCTCCCGAGGGGCCCTGGGTGCTGGTCTCCCGAGGGGCCCTGGGTGCTGGTCTCCCGAGGGGCCCTGGATGCTGGTCTCCCGAGGGGCCCTGGGTGCTGGTCTCCCGAGGGGCCCTGGGTGCTGGTCTCCCGAGGGGCCCTGGGTGCTGGTCTCCCGAGGGGCCCTGGGTGCTGGTCTCCCGAGGGGCCCTGGGTGCTGGTCTCCCGAGGGGCCCTGGGTGCTGGTCTACCGTGGGGCCCTGGGTGCTGGTCTACCAAGGAGCACTGCTCCCGAGTGCGGCCTCTCTGGCATCTCTCCCAGGACCCCGTCACATGGCCGCCATGTCTCCCAGTGCCAGGGAGACCTGCCCACCGGGCTCAGCCTTCTCTGCACTCCTCGGGCCTATGGGTTCCTGGGGGCCGAAGCCCGAGTCACGCCTCCTGCCGTGATTTCGGGAGCAACCATGGCCCTTGGTGAGCTCGGGGCCAGCACAGCCAGGACACAAATGTCCCCTCACGCATGGCCAGGGCCTGCGCGGGCTCGCTGCTCTACTTCAAGGGGTATTTATTTCAGCACGGGAGCGGGGATCACCGGTGCGGTGGGAGGTCAGGCCTCTGTGTCCTCCGGGTGGGCCCACGGGAACACGGCTCAGGGCGTGTGCAGACCAGCAGACCCAGAGCAGAGCGGTCTCGTCCCAAACAGCTGGGGAAGGGTGAGCAGTGCTGGAGCAGAGGGAGGGGACAGCTCTGGCATGGGGCGGTCCAAGGCCACGTGGACGTCCTGGAGCTCAAGCCCAGCCAGCAGGCTGGGACCAAGCCACGCACCTGTTCTTCCTGCTGACAAAACTTGCAACGTGGCCACTAGGAAGGGGCCAGAGAAGGGGCTGTGGGGTCCTCAGCACACACACCCCGTAGGCGGCCCAGCGGTCATTGTGGCGGAGGTTTTGCTAGAGCTGAGTGCTTGGCTCTCTTTCTGTCCACCCCTGTCTGGGCAGGGCAAGGGTCCTCTCTCCTCCCACACCTCTGCACCCGCCTGGCGTCCCCTGATGGGAGTTAGCTTTCTCCTGAAGGTCCCCGACAGCAGCCCCTTCAGCCCACCTCCCCTCAAAGCCCCCACTGTGTCCCCGTCTCTCATGCTGAGTCTGTGCCTGCTGGGACCCCGCGTGCCCTGGGGGCTGAGCGCTCCCCCATGTGATTCAGCCCATGTCTTCCCCAGCACCCAGGGAAGTGGGAGGTCTGGGAAGGGTCATTGGCTGGGGTCCGAGCTGTTGGCGGGGTCGCGACATCAGTGACAGTGACACTTGGGTGGTCTGGGACGCCCCTGAGTGGCACGGCCCCTGCTGGGACAGTGGCCGAGGTTATCCGCTGCAGAGGGCAGGTCCATGGTCACTGGGATGGTGGCCGGGGGTACCCGCTGCAGAGGGCAGGACCATGGGTAGAACAGTAGCCTGGCCAGGCCAGGCCTGGCCACAGGAAGGGGGTATGACTGAGTAATGGCAGGGAGGCCCACCCTGCTGGCACTGCGACCAGGAGCCTGCACAGTAGAGGGGCCGTGAACAGGCTAGGGAGGCCCCCAGTGGGTCATGGGGCTGGCCCAGGGAACTTGCAGCTGGGCCAGGCGGTGTCAGCCCAGCCACCTGCTCTCACCAGGGGCCAAGTTGAGTCATGGTGAAGCAGAGGCTCATCCTAAAAGTATCTGCTGCCGAGATTCCCTCCAGAACCTTCTCTCCCCGGCAGGGCCTCTTCCCGGCCCCTCCTCTGTTTCTCGAGACAGTCCCTGTGTGTCTCTGGGATGTGGGAACCCACAAGGACAGTCGCAGCAAATGCTACGGCTGCCCATTCTGCGCCTCTGGCAGAATTGGGACCTTCAGTGGTTCATGTAAGTCATCTGGAGATTTGCAACCAGTGTTCTGTGTTAGTGGATGCCTAGTTTCACCCCTGCATCTCTCTCTACTCAAGCATCACTCTGCAGGCCAGTGCACAAGCAAAGTGTGTGTGTGTGTGTGTGTGTGTGTGTGTGTGTTGGGGGAAAAGGGGGCTAGGCGGGTTCACTGGATGCTTCCTCCTTTCATTGAGTCAGTGAAGTCCAGCTGGCCACTTCAGTGTCCATTCGGGCGAGCCCTTCACCCGTTCTTGGTTTGTTCCCTGCCTGCCTCTCGTTCCCGTGCCCAGACACATAAGAGTCAGTTCTGCTCAACAAACCCCCTCCAGCCGCACCATCTGGCGTCCAATCTGACTCGTGCTCGTGGGACAGGCATACAGCAGGAGTGGCCTGTCCACAGAGCCCCGTCTGCCCGCCACGTTGTTTACGGTCTCGTGCTGTGCTTGAGTTGGTGGATAATTGAGTTGGTGGGTAGCAGTGAGCTTTAGCTGGTGGCCGTGAGAAGACAGAAGCAAACCAGGAGTTTTCTCATTTCCAGAGTCCTGGCATTCGCCCAGACAGTGACGTTTTTCTGCTCTCAGTAGGTCTCTGCGTTCGTCCTGTCTCAAGAATGATGGCTGCAAACAATCAGAGAAAAAAAAACTGCTTGACAAAATGCTGGTTCCGGTCCTCCTTCAAGCACTCAGTGAACACCTGCTAGACAAATGTGTCCGTGTCTGCTAGACATTGCAGAAAAATAACGAGCAAAACATCCTTCTTTTGTTTTGGGGCACACCTGGTGGTACTCAGGGCTTACTCCTGGCTTTGGACTCAGGAATTACTCCTGGCGATGCTTGGGAGACCATAGGGGATGCTGGGAATCGAACCCAGGTCATCCGTGTCACCCAGGTCACCCGGGTCAGCAAGACAAACACCCTCCCCGCTGTACTATCACTCCAGCCCCTCAAAATGTGAATATCTTAAAGTTGTGTAGGGCATTACGGCATTGTGGACTCAGGACAAGGTCCTCCACCCAAAGGTAGACACGAGAAGGTTAGTTATTTCTCAGTACACTGTTATTTTTAAAATATCTCTTGCCTGCATGAATAAAAAGGCAGCCAATGGGGCAGGGGGCGGGGGATAGTGGTCCCATCTCAGGGTCAAGAGCATCTTCTGTCTGGTCTCATCCAGGAGATGGCCTTTGCCTGCCCTACCGTGGCAGTGAGCAGAGCTGACCAGTAGGCTAGCTCTCAATGAAACTCAGAAGAATCTGATGATTGCGTGGCCAGTTGTTCTGTCCGTGACCGTGATTTGGAGAAGCTCTATCAGCCCAGCGAGGCCAATGCCTCGTGGTGGTGTCGTGTTTGAGGCCAGAGAGCCCCGAAGGCTTCACATAAGCAGGAAGCGGGGCAATTCCATCTCTACCAAACAGACAGATGGGGGACTAAGAAGGAGTCTTCCTGCTCGCCTTTGGATGGTTCTCAGGACTCAGCGTCATCTCTGCATTTCATAAATCGGTGTAGGACACATGGAGAGGTCCCACATATGTCTTTTATTCCTCTGCTCAGAGTCGAGGTGGCAGAAATCAGCGACTCAGAAAACAGCCATGACCCGAACAAACCAGGGTTTCCCCTTAATTCCCCAATGAAGGAGTCATCACTGGGTTGCATCCACGGGCCCCAGGCTTGAGGGTGAGTCCTGTGTCTTCGGGACCTGGTATTTGAGGCCTGCGAAGACCCTGGGAAGCAAAGGGTCCTGCTGGAACCACCATCACACCTGCTCTGCCCCGGGGGACACAAGTGTCCCCTCTCCTGGGATGGTGGGAGCAAGCCCCTCCCTGCCCCTCCTCTGCCCACCTCATGTGCCCAGCACCCCACTGCAGCTCTGAGCACTGTACCACAAACATAGGTTTTCCAGGGGACAGGAGGTTGATTCGTGGGTCACTGGCCCTCACTCTGCGCTTGTCCCCTTGGCACCATCCCTGGCCATTGCTGCGGGTAGCCCGGGCCACCCGTAGGTCCATCTCCTTGGAGAAGTTGAGGCAGCAGCTGGATCGAGGACTCGCGCCTGAGCCTGGGACAGCTGCAGGGGCTGTGGGGGTGGGTGCCTGACCTGGTGCACACAAAGCTCCAGTTCACAGGTGCCGTCCCCACCCAAGCCCCCCTCTACCATGTCTGGGCTAGTGGGAGGGGCTCAGTTGGCCAGGGAGAAGGAAAGGAACATCCCTCGGCTGACACAGTTCGGGAGGTCTGCCGAGTAGGTGTGCCTGGCAGACCGGGTTAGGGGGCAGATGCTCCTTGAACCCCCTCAATATCTGCAGAAGTTCCTAAAAGCATTGGGGGGGGTGGACAGGTCACTGGCCCCCGTGGAAGCAGGACATTCACTCAGCTTAGTTTCAGCTTTTAGGGCGTCGAGACCCCTGAATCTGTTCAATCCCAGGGTCTGCTGTTGTTCAACAGATGAGAGTTTCAGGGAGAGACGAGGAGAGGTCTCAGACTTGGCAGGGCTGGCTGGGAACGGGGCCCCCAGGCCCCCAGACCCACCGGCGTCTCTCTGCTCTTTGGCTCTCTCTGCGGCTTTCCTGGCCTTTGTCTCCTGCCCACGTGGCCAAGTCGGACTTGCTTCTCCTTCCTCTCCTGCGAAATAGCTGTTGACCGAGTGAAGCTGAATTAACATCTGGGTGATGGGACCATCCTCCATGCCCCCCCGCCATTCCCAACTCCATTGTGTAAATTCTGATGCCGGCATCTGTCAGCACCAGAGGCAGGGCCAATGGCACCAGGACGCCGCATTCTAGCACTTTCTGCACCAAGGATGGCCTGGGTTCCTCCCTGCTGCGGTGGAGAGGGTCTGTCCCCAGCCAGGCAGGGCAGCCCAGCGCTGGCTAGCGGGTGCTTTATATTCATTTTCATCCGCCTGGAACAATTTACACATCTGGCAGAATTTTATGGAGATGTCGAAAGAAATTTATAGTGGGGATGCCGCCCTAATGAAGACTCCTGACGCGGTCCTGTCCTTTCAACCCACTTCCGCAAGGTGCAAACAGCCTCTCGGGTTCTGGAAGGAGCCACCAGGAGCAATTAAAGCCTCAAAGTGGCTCCGCCCAGGCGGATGGGACCCGGGTGGCTGCCGGTCCCAAGCTCTGCCCTCCCAAGTGCCTCCTTCCCAACCCATCCCTCTCTGTACTGACAGCAGAACTGTGAGCAAGAGAGAAGTTTCATTAATCCCTGACAAGAAGCATTCTGTCACTTGGCGATGCTCAGAGAAGATTCTTATGACAAGGAGTCGGCACCTCATTGAGAACAAAGCTCAACGCTCCCTTTGTACGGGCGCAAGAGGTGCTCGCTGAGAGAGCCAGGAGCTCATAGGGAAGAGACGGCCTGAAAGTTCTCACAGGAGAGGCTGGGGAGCTGGCATGGCCTTGGCCTACAGCTGAGACCATCACTGGACCTGGTGGTGTAAGTCCTCTCCTCTTCACTCTGCTTGGCACCCAGGGTCCTGAGCAGGGCCACAGTCAGGTTCTGACCCCCTGGAAGTGTCCAATCCTGTTGGCCAGTCTGACCTGTCGTTGAGAAGCCAAGAGAAGGGGCCAGAGAGCCATCTTGCCTTGCACCATGCATTCGATCTGGGTTTGATCCCTGGCACCCCAGAGGGCCCCCGAGTACTGCCAGGAGTAATTCCTGAGTACTGTCGAAGTAATCCCTGTGCACCAAGCCAGGAGTAATCTCTGAGCACCAAGCCAGAAGTAAACTCTGAGCACAATCAGGTGCTTTCCAACACCTCCCCCCCTTACTACCACCCCCCCCCCCCACACACACACACAAAAGAAAGGAAAAGTCGAGAAAAGTTCACTCCGACTTCTGGCTCTTTATTGTCTGCTGAGTAAGCAGCGTCGTCCTCCCTCCCACCTTGTTTCTGCTCATGCACCATCTCGTGACCTCACACGGGGTCCTTGGTGGGAGCCAGGAAACCCCCCTAGAGCCAGCGCTGACACCCCGACCCCGCGGAGGAGGCGAGGGCTCTTGGCACGGAGCGCTGGGGAGGGGTGGGGAGGACCCCACTGGCCTCTTCTCACAGCTGCCCCCGCCCACGTGACAACCCAAACTGTCTCCAGACGCCAGACGCTGACCGTAGCCCCCGCTGGGGGTGGGATTGCAAAATCCCCACCAGATGAGATGCTGGGACCTAACAGGCTTTCCTAAGCTTTCCAGGGCGGCTTCTTCAAACCCTCAGGGATAGCCTGTCCCATCCCACAGCTGATAAGGTTTCTCCAGAGGCACAGCCCAGCCCGAGGGAGCCGCCAGCACCCTCATCCCACTGCAGCCCTGCTTTAGCTCCGCACGAAACCCCCGCGACCTTGGCCAATAGTCGCAGTGACCGAAGACCCCCAAGACGCAGAAGGCTTGTTTCTCATTCTCTTCCCTCCCCGTTTCCTGATATCCATGTGGGGCCCATGAGACTTTCTGTATATTTTTTGGAATCGTATCTAACAATACATTCTGGAATTTAATCTCTAATTCCTGGGGGAGGATGATAAGGAGATGAGTCCAAGCAAGAATCTGCAAGAACTTGCCTGTCTGACTCGGCCCTGAAGTCTCCACTGCAGTGATCTTCTTCCCATCGGTGACTAATCCAGAGTAATGCAAGAGTGGGGGTGTTTATCAGAGGATGGGAGAACCACCAAGGGGATTCCACTGGAGCAGCCCCTCATGATCACTTCCATGTACTTAGGGGGAAGCAATTGTCTTTGCTTCTGAGCTACTCACTGACAGACAAGGGCCCAGATGAAACCCTCAATGCAACATTTAAAAAATTATATTTGGGGGACTGGAGTGATAGTACAGCGGGTAGGGCGTTTGCCTTGCAAGCGGCCGACCCAGGTTCGATCCCTGGCATCCCATATGGTCCCCCAAGCACTGCCAGGAATAATTCCTGAGTGCATAAGCCAGGAGTAACTCCTGAGCATTGCTGGGTGTGACCCCAAAAAAAGAAAAAAATTATATTTGGGGCAATGTGTTTTGGAGGATTGCCCATGACCATCCCATGCGTACCACATCCTGACGTCACACCCCTCACCCGGGTGTCACTTCCCGCCATTATCTCTATGTCCCGACTGTGGTTCACTGGGTGTGACAGACAGTTCTCGGGTTCTGGTACCTTCCGCCTCTTGCTATCTCCTTCCTTTTTTTTTCCTGTATGTCCCACATGGGAGAGATCAGTCTGTATCTGCGCCTCCTCCTGACTCACTTCCCTCGGCACCAAACTCTCCAGATCCTTCCAAGTAGTAGCACAAGTCGCACGCTTCCGTCTCCCCACAGCGCCAAGTTGTGTATTGTTGTGTACATGAACCAAAGTTCCTGCAGCCAATCTGTTAACACCACTCATGTGCTCGGGCTAAGGGGGGGTTGCAGCCCGACCTTCGATGCTCAACAGCCCGGCCTCTGCCCTGTCCACGGTTCTTCCTCCCACTCTTTGAAGCGCCTTCCGGTCGAGGGTCCTACTCCTTGCTTCTCTTCTTCCCAGGGCAGTTTACTGCAAAGCTCTTGGGAGAGAGGAAGCCCACTGACTGCAGAGTGCTGCTGAGTCACCGACAAGATGCTGGAAAAGCCAGATCATCCTAGGTGGATCTAGTGTTTGGTCTGAGCAGACAGAGATGAGCATCCTGTAATTTAAGAACAGATGTGTGCTTTGACATCAAACAACTGGTGCATGTGTCAGCATCTGATACAAACATATTCCATAACAAGAAACTGATTCTCTTTATTCCCCTGAGGTAGTGATGGACTTAATTCCCTGGGTAAGCGCTGAATCTGTGTTGCTCCCAGAACCATATGTTTGAAAGAGCTCATGAACAGAATGACTTGGATCAGGAAGGCGCGTGCGCCAACGGAGGAATTCGAAGACTCGTTGTCGTTTCCGATTTGGTGGTTGAAGTGTCCAGGGTCAGACTTCCTGGTGTCTCTGAGGAGGTCTTTGTAAACGTCTGAAAGAAATGCGGCATCTGGGGGCTAGTTTTCTAGATCAGTGCTCTGGACTTAGAGAGTTTGTTTTCTTACAATATATGTTTCCCCTTCTAAGAAAAGTTAACAGCGCTGTCGAGTCAGCGTGGCTGTCATGGCCAGTCACTGAGTCCACTTGAGCTCAGCTCTGCTTGTACTCAAGGCAGTTTCTTTTGATGCTTCTTTGGGGGCTTGGGGAGAGGAAGAGACGTTTCTCTAGACACAGGAGTCATGCTGAGAATACTAGATTACAGCTTTCCCACCAAGATTTTTAGACTATGATGTGTGTGTTTTTAATGTGGGTGAGAGTGTGTATTAGTGTGT